>NC_052147.1:45864212-46164212 GCF_902713615.1 Scyliorhinus canicula | reverse complement strand
AACTGAGCGTGCATTCAGTATTGCAGAATTGGGTGCTCATTTTAATCAATGTTGCTATGCCTGAATTGCACAGAACAAGAAATGTCTATGAGAAAATGTAACATTGCATATCATCTGTCCTAGAGATGGAAACTTTCGATATCATGTAATTTGAAAATATTTGTGCATTCATTAAACACCTTAATGTAACTTTTGCTGAATGACATTCTATATAGCTATCTTAATTTTTCAATTTGCACTTCAATCTTCCAGTGGATTCGTAGCCAAAGCACTGTGCACCCTCTACTGGTAACACAGTGACATCTGAGGAAATACCCACATATTCAACTGACAAGTTGTATGTACAGAGTTATAAAATATCTGCCCCAAAGAAGAAAGTTTAAAAGTTCCAAAAGTTTACAAACTATGATGATGGGATGGGAGGGAAAGACAGAAGAATGTTGCTAATAAACATGAAGAAGGTAGTTGAACAGAAAAGCACAAGAAACACAGGGATGCATGTGCAGGGAGAGATAATTATAAAATTGGAGAGGACTGCAGAGATAGGCTGAGGCAAGACCACAGAAATTAAAAGATGACCACTGCAAATTTAATGTGTGTGGGGGCGGGGGTTAAGAAAGGGAAGGGAGAGAAAGCAAGAGTCAAGCAAGGCGCCATAGCTCTGCATTGGATGTCAGAGGCCATAAACATTGGTTTTAGTCTTCCTGAACATAAACTGGAATAAGCCATGGCTATGTACACATTTACCACTCCTCAGCCTTGGCTCAGTTGATAGAATCCCTCACCACTCCCTTAAGGCTTAAGCATAGAAAACAAGGATGACATTCCAGTGCAGCACTCGGGAAGTGTTATACTGGCAGAGGTGTCATTTATCGGATAAAACATTAAACCTGCCCTCTCGGGTGGATGTAAAAGATTCCATGGCACTATTTCTTTCTCTCAAAATTTAGACGGAAACTTTCCTTCCCCTTCCCAGCTAAGTACAAGTTGAAATATGCTGAAGCAGCATTTTCTATTTTGGACAGACAAATATGAATTTTTCTGTCTGGGCAGATGGAAGTTGTGGTGGCAGGCTTTGCACCCACTTTGCTTAAATGCTGACTATGCTGGAACATCCAGATCGCTGTTGCTGTAATTTTCCCAGCCACCTTCTGGTTCCTGCTCAAATGGTATGTACAGAAGCTCACTAATAACTGCCTCTGACTTTGGGGAGGCACAGTCTGGAGATAAACGGCTTCCCTGTAACCGAACGGCGATGCCTGTCGGGATGTCTCCTACGTATTACAGCAAGAGGAGATTGAAGAGTTGTGGAGCCACAACCTCACCAAGAAATCAGGCATAATGCACAGGCACAAACTATCATACAGTGGGTGCAACATTTTGACAACCTTGTTCAGAAATTCTAACTTGAAGACCAAGTGCCACACACCAGGTAAACTCTGATGAAAGCTTTAGTTAGGTTTATAAACAGCATATGCAGATCCAGGTGTTGCTATTTGCACTTTTCATGCAGTTGCTTTACTGGAAATACCACATCAACTGTGGCATGGTCACTCCCCCAAAAATCACAGTCTTTGAAATAATTTGCTAGACTGTCTAGTGGGCAGTTCAATGGATCTTTGTGTTATGGACCAGGTTTAGAGAACCCCAAAGTATATCATGGGTTCACCTGACCCACAACTTTTAATAGATTGTGGTTATGGGAACACAGGGGCCTACTTTACAGGTGTGATGCAACAGAGAACTAAAAGTCTATGTTTATTCTATGAATTCCATTAACATTTTTAAACACACACAGAAAACAGCTTAGCAACCATCAACTAAAATACTCCCCCCAAAGAATACAGTACTCTATAAGTAACCCTTAATCTTTCCTTACAACATCCATCAGACAAAATACCCTTTTTAACACAGAGATCAGGTTTAAATTCACTACTGAGAGCACTTATCACTTTGAAATCCTCAAATGATCTGGAGATTGCGTGGCCTTTAGATTGCAGAGAGATCCTTATACAGCTGCTTGCTTTTCCTGCAGCTATCCAGCTCTCAAAACGAAACTAAAAACACCTTGTAGCTGCCAGCTCAAAAACGAAAATGAAAGACAGATAGCCCAGCTCCACCCACTCTGACATCACTGCAGCTATCTGACAAACACCCATTTCTTAAAGGTGCACCCACTACAGCTATTCGAGAAACACCCTTTCTCAAAGGTACTTGCACATGACATTTGTAAGGATCTTTCTGCCGATTTGAGAGAAGACATATTCCTCAGAAGTTACCATATCCATTTTTGGTTCCTTTCCATTTCCAGATGCTGACCATGTTGGCATCCTGGAGGTCCTTTGGAAGATTTTCCTTGCTCCAAATACTCTCGATACCTGCAAGTTAGTTAATAAGTTCTGCACTATCACAAATCCAAATCTCTACTGGAATGGGATCTGGGCCAGGGTATTTGCCCTGTTTGGTTGATTTAATTGCTTTTATTACCATTTCAATGGCAGGAAGAGACAAGAGACAGACTTTCTCCTTCTTGGGCAACTGCTCAATTTGATGCACAGAATCTGCTGTTATCCCAGAGTCCCTGTTGAGGAGCTGGGCAAAGAGCTCACTCCAGCTTTCGAGTGCAGCTGCCTTATTAGTAACTTGTTCACTTCCATATCTGTTAGAATATGAGAAAAGGTTGCGATGGGTGAGCCATTTTAGTCTACTCCTAAATTAGATATTTGGAAAAGACAGTGGGTCGATTAAGTTCCTCATGCCACTGCTGCCATTTGTCGACCAAGAAATGTGATGAACTTATCTGCTGTTATAAACAATGAATCCAAAATATGCTTTTTGGATCTGTGAACTGCTACCTTTACTGATGCTTGTGTGGCATCAAATAAACTGAGACTTGTATCTTGAGCTAAAAAAAAAATCAACTGCCAATTCTCAGGTCAGCACAGTGGTAGTGGTTAGCATTGCTGCCTATGGCGCTGAGGACCCGGGTTCGAATCCCGACCCTGGATCACTGTGTGTGGAGTTTGCATATTCTCTCCGTGTCTACATGGGTTTCAGTCCCACAACGCAAAGATGTGCAGGATAGGTGGATTGGCCATGCTAAATTGCCCCTTAATTGGAAAAAATTGGGTACTCTAAATTTATTTTTAAAAACCTGCCAATTCTCAAAGTGCTTTACAGCCAATAAAATACAAAGTTAACTTGACTTCACTAGCTATGCCAATGTTAAGTTTCTTGACCAAGTTTCTTGACTGCTTACAATGTACTGCACATTGTCGCGGCACCCTGGGCCAGTGCGTGGTCAATTCCAGCCCCACGGAACCGCAACATGGTTGAAATGAACTTTTATTTTCAAATACCCAAGCGCTTCCGCTGCCGAAAAACTAGTCACCAGGTTTGTAAAATTAAACACAATTAACTTTTATTATTCACAGTAACCAAAATTAAATAGGCAACAAATACAATGGCTTAACTATCTAATCTCAAACCTGCCCCTCCCGAACTCACCCCACCCTTTTTACACACAGACAAACAGAGGTGAAAGAAGGGTGTAAAATTATGAAGAAAGTAAAAGGATAAGAATCTTTGTTTTAGATCAACATCTTTCAGGTAGTTTCTTCTTCAGTCTAGGCTTTCAAGAGAGATACAGCTTTTCCTTTTAGGATCTAGAAGCTTCTGCTGTCAGGGTCTAGAAGATTCTGCCTTCAGACAGCAGGCAGCAGAGCAGAGAGAGGGCAGCACGGTAGCACAAGTGGATAGCACTGTGGCTTCACAGCGCCAGGGTCCCAGGTTCAATTCCACGCTGGGTCACTGTCTGTGCAGAGTTTGCACGTTCTCCTCGTGTCTGCATGGGTTTCCTCCGGGTGCTCCGGTTTCCTCCTACACTCCAAAGACGTGCAGGCTAGGTGGATTGGCCACGATAAATTGCCCTTAGTGACCAACAAAGGTCAGGAGGAGTTATTGGGTTATGGGGATAGGGTGGATGTGAGGGCTTAAATGGGTCGGTGCATACCCGATGGGCCGAATGGCCTCCTTCTGCACTGTATGTTCTATGTCTATGAGAGCGAGAGCGAGAGAGAGCTGCCTCCTCCTTGGGGGTGCAGTGGCTTCTCCTGGGTTCCCTTCGAAAAACCCCACCTGGCAGGAACCAATCGCTGTTGGCTGCCAGACAGAATACTACCCCTGGTCAATCCATTGGCCACCAGCCAACCAACTGAAACACACTCCTCCAATTTCTTGGGTGCCATAAAGTTGGGGGTCTTCTGCTCAAAATACAAAACTTTATAACAGTGTA
The DNA here is from genome assembly GCF_902713615.1 of Scyliorhinus canicula. Taxonomy (NCBI): domain Eukaryota; kingdom Metazoa; phylum Chordata; class Chondrichthyes; order Carcharhiniformes; family Scyliorhinidae; genus Scyliorhinus; species Scyliorhinus canicula. Next base: position 46,159,918 of record NC_052147.1, on the reverse strand, counting down.
CTATTTTTACACCAAGTTGCTTACTTTCACTGCTCGACTTAAAAAGATATGTCGCGATTAAAGGACCATGGCCGCAAAAATGATAAAAGTCAAACTGAAAGAAATAAGAACTAAATAAGAATCAACAGGAAGGGCCCTTACAACACTGCACCCCAATTGTGATTTCAAATGCCTGGTATTCTTCTTGCTCCTCCTCTTTCTCCTCCATACAGATAGTCCCACTGGAAAACCATTTTGGCATTGGAATTGTGTTCAAATTCCTGGGCACAAGCAGCAAAAACATTTAAAGTATGAACCAAAATAGTCTTCTATTGCTATGCCGAAATTTCAAGATTGCAACTGACGATTCACTTCTAAATCCGCATTCCTTTTGGGACAAAACATGAAAATACATTTTATTAGAACTGATAATTGTATGAACTGATGTCCATAGAATATACCAAAAAGTGAAGCCCTGCCTGCTTTCAGCAGGAGCTTCCAGCCCACAAGTATTCTAAGTGGAGGCCCAATGAGCACAATCTCTGCCATTTTTTAAAAATGCATTCATTCACAGGCTAGACCAGCATTTATTGCCCATCCCTGGAGGTGGTGTAACTGCCTTCCTGAACTGGTGTAGTCCATGTACACCCACCATGTACATGGTGTGTGTCAATAATGAAGTGCCAGGATTCTGTTCCAACACTGAGGGGTACATTTGACAAAATGTCAGCACGGAAAAAGTCCATTAATTTCAGCTTTTTTGGACAGACAAATTTGGACCGTGCTGGGCATCAAGTGTGCGATGCCATTTTCGAACAAAGCACAAGAAAACCTTTCTTGATGAAGCGGAATTATGGGCAACATTTAGCGATCTGCGGAGCACACTTGAAACTACAGAGAGAGATCATGGGGCCATTCTGACCCGCTGAACATCCCTGCCAGAGATTTAACTGTGTGAAGAAAATAGTGTTTGCAAGGCTTTCAGCATTCGGATCCATATATCTGTGTGAACATGTATTTTCACAGAAATCGGTCAGTCCTGTGTCCCTCTCAGAGCCGATTAACAATTGATCACTCAGAAGCCTGTGAGTAGCTTAAAGTATCCAAATACATTGGGATACTCAAGAAGGAAAACCAAAGGCAGGAATCACACTAATTTGTAAAATCTGCATTTTAAAACCCTTAGTTAGTTTACACACAATAGTCTCATTAGAATAGGTTAATTATATATAGAGACCCTATAAACAACACGCCACTTCTGAAAGGTTTCCGATCCCGAGTTTCCGAGTGAATGCATAGGTGCCAATAAGGCATTTATATAGCATTTAAAGATGTACAAGAACATTCACCGATACTACATCAATGCAAGTTGCCTAGCTTACAAAGTGGAAGTACACAACCCTTATTGGCACCCATAATATAATTCTGGAAGTAGTACTTCTATTGGCAATTTGTTGTTAGGTTTTCAGCCTCAGCTCAGTCAGAGAAATCTCAAGCCATCATGGGTTCAACAGCTCTTCTAAAACCTTGAACATTTAGGCGGGGTTGTCCATATTACGACCCAGGGGCTGGAGCCCGGCTAAACAAGGGCCTGCCAGAGAATCCCTCTCCCAAAATGGTTCTCGATGAGACAACTGCGCTGATTAACCAATCAGAGCAATCTGACAGAATGGCCAATCAGGAATTCTATGGACATGCTCGGTTTGATGGACTTACCATGTGGAAGAATTTGCTTGGCTAAAGAGAAATCACACTTGTCTGCATGAAAATCAGTATCGCTGCCTGAGCTGTGATGGGGGGCGGGGGTGGAATCAGTTCCAAAAGATAGATCGACTTTGAAAGCAAAATGTTTATGAAAAACGGTGTGTGACGGTACTGGGAATAATTTTGGAGGTCAGAGGCTTTTTGGTGCATGCTGGGTAATGGGAAAGGGCAGAGTGGGAGTGTGAGAAAGGAAAGAGTGAGTGAGAGAATGGGAAAGGAATGAGAGTGGGAAGGGAGGAAGAGAGTGAATGGAAGAATGAGAAAGGAGAGAGAGAGACAGAGTGAGAGTGGGGGGGGGAAGAATGATGCCTTATCTTTCTGAAATTTGTTCATCAGCTGCATGAATGAGGAAAAATTGAAACACAGTCCCTCACATGAAAAGGTTGGGCATGCTTTGATCAGGACTGGCATTCTGCAGAGAACTGCACTGTTGGATGAGACATTAAACCAATGCCTCATCTCACTGGCACAAAGACTGGCATTATTCAAACAGCTAAAGTTGGACTTCTCAAAGACTCCTAATCAACATATTCCAATCGTTAGCCTTGGTCATCTTGTTTATGAAATTCTATTTTGTGTTAACTAATACTACCTTTCTCTACACTGTTAAAATAAAAGTAACTAACAGTGTGGTTGGGATCTCCCCAAGTGTGTGAAAAATGCAACATAAATCAGAGTCTCTACAGTGCAGGAGGAGATATTTCGGCCCATCGAGTCTACACCGACCTTCTGAAAGAGGCCGTGCCTAGCCCTACCTACCTACCTAGTCGTACCTACCTAGGCCCACTCACCCACCCTACCCTTTAACCCCATAATCTCAACTAACCGTTGGGCAATTTAGGCAACCGTAGCACAATATGGGGCAATTTAGTGTGGCCAATGCACCTAGCTTGCACATCTTTGGATTGTGGGGGCGAAACCAGAGCACCCGGAGGAAACTCACCAGACATGGAATCTGCAAACTCGACACAGTCCCCGAGGTCAAAATCAAACCTGGGTCCCTTGCGCTGTGAGGCAGCAGTGCTAACCACTATGCCAAATGCAAAGTTTCTTTCTTCAATTAGCTGATAAAACATATTTGGCTAAATTTTGGGAAGGCATCCTTGGTGTGAATCCCTCCAATAGACGCTTATTTCCTACGCATCGAATGTGACAAGATTTAGTGACCTGAAATCAATATGACATGGAAATTTCCTCGCCCCTTATTGTCTGAATCATATTGCCTGTAATGGGATCAGAATTCTGGTCTGTACTTTAGCTTCTTTGCAAACACTTACTGTGTTCGTCCGTTTTTATTGTTCGATGGGTACACAGTGTCCCAAATTAGCCAATTCTTTTAAAAGCATGGTATACCAGGTCCCTACGATTGACTGTGGGAGGTCAGAGAAGCAAAAGGTCTTTACCTGGTACATTAGAAGGGTCTTGTACAAGTGGGAGCTACAGGCCACATAGCTTCAACACAAAATATTACATTTGTGTGTGCCCAACACAATTTCCTCATAACCTAATTAGCTACTGTTATGTGGGAAATGCAGCATAATAAAAATTAAGTGGTTCTGTTTCTGGTGTGGCAACTGGTCCTTTAACTTTGTGATAGAATTTACACACCAGCTTTCACAGTTCTAGCCCAAATTGTTGAATCTAAGTCAGTTATTCCCAAAAAAAAACTTGACAGCTAACAAAGGGGAATTCCAGTGGCAAAATATGTTCATTAAGCAGAGATAACAGAGCAGAATTGCTAAGTGGAGTTCTATTAAGCCAGAACGAATTTAGAGATACTTTTATATTAAATTGTATTAATTTTTATGTATACACACTCTATCTTTAAGTAACAGCTTATATATTGTGATTTTATTGTTTTCAATTAATTCGCTTAATAATTTAAAGCTAAAAGCACGGTGTGATGTGGTGCTGTACTACAGTTGCAGAAACAATTAGAATTTTCAGGAAGGACAAGGTTATTTTGCACCTAATACAAATATACAAAGCTTATTTTGTTCATCATCCTGAGTGAATTATTAAACGCCCTGATGGATATGGCTATTAAAGTCACTCAAAAGGCAAGGAGAGTTGGGATTCAACTGCGAGAATGATCTCAAATTTAAGATGAACTTAAAAAAACTAAAATGTGACATGTAGTAAACAAGACTCTTCATTGCATAGGTTCTGTTAATACAATTACAAAAATAAACTAAGAAGCACTTAACACTGTGTACAATGTTATAGATGCTAACACTGTCCATACAAGTTTTGCATTAGGCATCTTCTGCTCCTCACAGGGCCCTAGTTTAAAATTGGTGCTGCACAGTCACTAAACTCAAGCTAGATAACTTATGTACACAAATCCTGTGTACAAGAATATATTGCAGATGCATTTTCGAAAAGGCAGTAGTTATCTTTCAGTTCATCCATAGGTAGATCACTTTCATGAGCAACACATTTGAAATGATAAGCTACAAAATATATTACTACCAGCATAACATTTTGTTTCAGCACTTTATAAAGCACTATAAAATATTTTCAGCATTTTCTTCTTCTGACAATTCATTCAATACGAGAGATATCAGTACAGGCAAATATTGATGCAATTTGATCGGCTTGATTTGGGTTGGTTTGCCACATCCTATTAAATTTTGACTTGAAAGGAGAGTTCTCAAAAATCCTCAGTTGAAAATAAAGTGGATGTGGTTCTGGAAACTGATTAACATATAACAATGATAAAATACAATATAATTATACGGGGTTGTGATTATAGGATACATTTAGTATGGCTTTCAAGTTACTGCGGCATAAATGCTGTATCAGGAAAGACAACATTTGCCTGTACTGAGATCTCCAGTATCGCATTAATCATAAGAAAACATACTTGTGCAAAACTTAAGTATACTACTGAAACAAACTAAATTCCTCTCCTCTTCACCTCATCCCATCTCAACACAGGCTTATCGGAACCACATGACCTCTTCCAGACCTGTTGAAATTAATTAACTATATTCAATAAAATCATAGCTTGTGTAAAGTATTCAATTAAAATACCCAGGGCATTGTTTAGCAAAAATGACATTCATTTAAAAAAACTTCTAAATGCTTGACGTATTGCAAAAGAAAACCTTCCAATAATCAAGGAATACAAAATCATCAAACAAGAAATCAACAAAATGCGATTTAACAGGGAGAAAGGGAACCAGTGAAACTGCAGAATTTTGTTCTTCCAGTCAATGGTCAACCTGGGCTCTGTGGTAGCACTCTCGCTTGAGTCAGCAGGTCATTCGTTCATGCTCCACATCAAGACTCAAGCCCGTAGCTTTGGCTGATAATTCAAGGCTAATAGATATTCTTTAACCAACGCTACAGAAGAAAAGGTTTAATTAGCCATTTATGTCATTGTCATTTGTGCAGCCTTGTGGCCAGCCAGTTTATTATCAATGGTGGGACCACCTTATTGTCTGATGACAAATTTTGTGAGTGATTGTCTATTGCTATTGCAGACTTTATCAAACTCTCAACAAAACAGCCAATTTCTCAGTCAACACTGTGGGAAACCCTAAAGGCTGTCATAAGGGGAGAAATTATCCCATATAGAGTTCACCTTGTGAAAAAGGAGAGAGGAACGACAAAGGCGGGTGGACTCCATCTTGAAGGTTGACCGCCACAACGCCAGAATTACCAATGCACAGAAATAACTTGCAGCTGCAATTTGAATCGATCTCCACGAACAAAGGGGTGCATCAGTTACGCCGTCTAGGGCACCTTCTATGAACATGGGGTGAAGGCAGACCGCCTTCTTGCACATCAACTCAAGAAGCAGGCAGCCTCCCAAGAAATTCCTCAGATTCGGAGCAAAGAAGATAATCTAGTCTCAGCACACCTCCAGGTAAATGCGGTTTTCAGTGCGTTTTACCATGAGCTATGAGTCAGAGCCTCCTCCAGATACTTCAGACATGAAGTTTCTAGATGGTTTACACATCCCAACCATTGAAGAAAGCAGGAAACAGGAACTGGAATTCCCCTTAAGGCCAGAAGAAATACAAAACTGTATCAGTCGACTGCAATCTGGCAAAGACCATGGTTCTGACAGCTTCCCACCCGAATTTTATAAGAGGTCTCAGAGCAACTAATACCTTTAATTTTGGACATGCTCAATAATTACTGTCTAGGGGATCATCACCTCCGTCCTTGGCCCAAGCCACAATCGCACTGCTCCTAGGAGGGTAAGGACCCAGTGGAATGTCGGTCATACCATTTCAGTCCTTAACACTGATGTTAAGATACCGGCGAAAGTCCTGGCAACCTGCATGGAGCCATGTCTTCCAGGTATAATTTTGGAGGACCAAACAGGCTTTATCAAAAGTATCGGCCAAAGTCCAACATCTCTTGAACATTGTCGTATCTCCCTCATCTGTTCGGGAATCTGAAGTTATAGCATATTTGGATGCAGAAAAAGCAATTGATAGGGTGGAGTGGAATTACCTTTTTTGAGATCTTGGATAGATTCGGTTTTGGGTTCGTTTGATGTACAATTCAATGAAAGCCAACATCCGTGCAAATATGACCTCCTCTGAATACTTTCTGTTAGGCAGGGACACAATTCAGAGCTGCCCCCTTTTTCCATTGCTCTTCGCGATGGCCAATGAAACTCTGATGATAGCATTGAGGTCATCAGAGGGATGGAGGGGAATACACCGAGAGGGGGAGGAGCACCGATCTGACTATTTGCAGACAGCCTATATATTACGGATCCGGTCTCAATAGAAATCGTGAAAATACTCATGAGATTTGGCACATTCTCAGGCTATAAATTAGAAGTCAGTAAAAGCGAGTGTTTCCCAGTGAACTCAATGGCTAGAGGGGCTCACCTTGGTTCGCTGCCATTCCGGCTCTCGTCCTCTAATTTTTAATATCTGGGGATCCCTGTGGCCCATAACTGGGAGTTACTTCACAAACTGAACTTTTCAAGCTTCATCAGCAAAATCAAAATGGACTTAGACGTGGAATAACCTCCCCCTTACTGGGCAGGATACAACTGTTACGATAAATGTGTTACCTACGTTTTTGTTCTTTTTTCAAAGCATCCCTTTTTTTTTTACCCAAAGCATTTTTTATTACGGTCAACAAATTAATATAGGCATTTGTCTGGGCAGGTAAGAGTCCCAGAGTCTGCAGCGCTTTGCTTCACAGAGACAGACGATCTCCTGTTTTATTACTGGGCTGCCAACATGAGTGATGCCAAATCAATCTCGAGTAGATTAGAGGCACGGTCTTGTGCCACAGCCTCCTCCCTACATGCCATAATTGCCACACCGCTGCCCTTCTCCCCAGTAGGTCTTTTCTCAAACGCAGTGGTGATTTCATCCCTCAGGATTTGGAAGCAGTTTCACCAGCACTTCAATCTTCACTCACTGTTGTCACATGCCCAGATATGACAACCACCGCCTTGTGGATAGCACAATTGCTTCACAGCTCCAGGGTCCCAGGTTCGATTCCAGCTTGGGTCACTGTCTGTGTGGAGTCTGCACATCGTCCCAGTGTGTGCGTGGGTTTCCTCCGGGTGTTCCGGTTTCCTCCCACAGTCCAAAGATGTGCAGGTTAGGTGGATTGGCCATGATAAATTGCCCTTAGTGTCCAAAATTGCCCTTAGTGTTGGGTGGGGTTACTGGGTTATGGGGTGGAGGTGTTGACCTTGGGTAGGGTGCTCGTTCCAAGAGCTGGTGCAGACTCGATGGGCCAAATGGCCTCCTTCTGTACTGTAAATTCTATCATGCTTTTGGGCATGGAACCATCTTTCAGGTCCTAGAGAACATGAGGTCTGATGGATTTATTCCTAGTTAGAAGCTTTGCCAGCTTTAGAAAACTCTCAAATACAATTTGTCTGGTCCCAACCTTTTTCGTTTTTTTTCAAATTCGGGAATTCTAATATACGTTTTTTTCATCCTTCCCCCCGCCCCCCTTTCTTTCCTGCTAGAAAAGGTACTAGGCTTGGCACAGCATGAGATAGGGTCAATTTCAAATCTGTACGCCTCATTCTATCTTCAGATCCTGTCCCTTTGAATAGAGCTTACGAGAAATGGGTGGAGGAACTAGGCTCTGTGCTTACATGAGGAGGTTTGGAGAGAAGCCCATTACAGGGTGAATTCCACTTGATCCTGTGCCAGATTGACTTTGGTTCAGCTCAAAGTGCTATACAGAACACATTGGACGAAGGCAATGATGAGTGGATTCTTTCAAGATGTGGAGAACAAGTGTGACTGCTGTTCCCTTACACCGGCCAACCACACACATGCGTTTTGGTCTTGTCCCAAGCTTGCTGGATACTCCTTTATTGTACAATATCCAAGATTTTGCAGACAACCTTAGAACCACGCCTGCTGGTTGCAATATTGGGGCTTTTGGACTCCCCCTCTTTCTATTCGGGAGTTAGGGTGGATGTTCTTGCCTTCGTCTCCTAATAGCCAGGAGGTGTACATTGCTCAACTGGAGATCTTGCTCACCATGCAAGACTGAATGGAATACTGATATAAGTCTTTATTAATAATAATAATCTTTGTCACAAGTAGGCTTGACATTAACACTGCAATGAAGTTACTGTGAAAAGCTCAGTCGCCACATTCCGGCACCTGTTCGGTTACACAGGGGAGAATTCAGAATGTCCAAATAACCTAACAGCACGTCTTTCAGGACTTGTGGGAGAAAGCCAGAACACCCGGACACAGGGAGAACGTGCAGACTCCACAGACAGTGACCCAAGACGGGCATCGAACCTGGGACCCTGGCGCTGTGAAACAACAGTTCTAACCACTGTATTATCATAGTTAGAGAAAGTCAAGTATACCATCAGAGGCTCGGTGGGAGGTTCAACCTGAGATGGTGGCCATTCATTTCTTCTTTTAAGGACCTGGATATGCTAGAGGATTTGGGGGGTCAGGGAGAGGGGGAGATTAGTATCTGGTTGTTTATGAAAGTATTTTTGGCGATATGTACATTACTATTTATATTTGCTAATTCAATAAAATGTTGATTTTAAAGTTTCAATGGTCTTTAGGAACGATAATTCGGGAAAGCATTAACTGTCACTTGGGCAAATGCGGATCAAAGAAAGCCAGCACGAATCTGCGGATTGCAAATCATGATTTTTTTAAAATATTTTTATTCTCCTCTTTTTTCATATTTTCTCCCAAATTTACACCCAGCAACAATAAACAATAAGCAGTAACGAATATAGTGTCAATCCCCATATCAATAACAACAATCCCATCCTCCCACCAACCCCCAAACAACTGCCTGCATGTTAATATAAACAAACAAAAAGGAATCACCCATAGTCACCATTAACACATACAGTCCCTCTCCCCCCCAACCCTCCAATGTTATCCAATTCTTGAAAGTGCATAATGAATAATGCCCATGAATTGTAGAACCCCTCCATCCTTCGCCTCAGTTCAAACTTTAAAAAAAAATGTTTAGAGTACCCAATTCATTTTTTCCAATTAAGGGGCAATTTACCATGGCCAATCCACCTACCCTGCACATCTTTTGGGTTGTGGGGGCGAAACCCATGCAAGCACGAGGAGAATGTGCAAACTCCACACGGACAGTGACCCAGAGCCGGGATCGAACCTGGGACCTCAGCGCCGTGAGGCAGCAGGGCTAACCCACTGCGCCGCCCTCAGTTCGAACTTAACCTTCTCAAGAGTCAAGAATTCCAACAGGTCCCCCCGCCACGCCAGGGCACGGGGTGGAGAGGTTGCTCTCCATCCCAACAGGATCCGCCTTCAGGCAATCAATGAGGCGAAAGCTGCAACATCTGCCTCCGCACCCGTTTCCAACCCGGCTGATCTGACACCCCGAATATGGTCTCCCGAGGTCCCGGGTCCAGTTTCATGTGCACTACTTTAGGGATTACCCTAAAAATCTCCTTTCAATAATCCTCTAGCTTTTGAACAGGACCAAAATATACGAATGTGATTCGCCCCCCTCCCCCCACGCAACGTTCACACACATCTTCTACCCCCTGAAAGAGATGGCTCATCCTCGCCCTTGTGAGGTGTTCTGTATACCACCTTCAGCTGTATCAGCCCCAACCTCGCGCACAAGGTGGAGACTTTCACTCTCCGGAGCACCTCACACCAGAACCCCTCCTCCATACCCTCTCCCAACTCTGTGTAAATCATGTTTAACTAATTTAAAAAAAAAAAAAATTCAGAGTACCCAATTATTTTATTTTCTAATTAAAGGGCAATTTAGAATGGCCAATCCACGCAATCTGTACATCTTTGGGTTGCGAGGCTGAAACCCATGCAGACAAGGGGAGAATGTGCAAACTCCACACAGACAGTGACTGGGGCCAGGATCAAACCTGGGTCCCCAGCGCAGTAGGCAGCAGTGCTAACCACTGAGCCACCGCGCCGCCCTATGTTTAACTAACTTACTTGAGTCTTTTGATGAATGAACAGAGGGCTGATTAGGATAATGCAATTGATGTGATTGCAGGACCTTCCAAAGAATATTTGATAAAGTTCCACAACATGGGCTTTTCAGCAATGTTAGAATCAATGAAATAAAAAGTAGCATGGATATGAAATTAGCTGAGTGACAGGAAACAGTGGTGAATGACTGTTTTCAGACTAGAGCAAGATGTACAGTGGAGTCCTCAGGGGACAATGTTAGGTATACTGTTTTTCTGAACATAACGACGCAGACTTGGGTTTACAGGGCACACTTTCAAAATCTGTGGACACACAACTTTGAAGTATTATGAACCCCAATTCTACAGGGACTTGGTGAGGCCACACCTGGAATATTGTGTGCGGTATTGGTCTCCTTATCTGAGGAATGATGTTCTTGCTATAGAGGGAGTACAAGTAGGTTTATCAGACTGATTCCTGGGATGGCACAACTGTTGTACGAGGAGAGATTGAGTCAGTTAGGATTGTATTTGCTAGTGTTCAGAAGAATGAGGGGGGAATCTAATAGAAACCTAGAAAAATTCTAACAGGACTAGATTGGATAGATGCAAGAAGGATGTTCCCAATGGTGGGGGTGTTCAGAACCAGGGGTCACAGTCTGAGGATATTGGAGAAACCGCTTCATCCAGAGAGTGGCCGGACTGTGCAATTCACTGCCACAGAAAGTAGTTCAGGCCAAAAAGTTGTATGTTTTCAAGAAGGAGTTAGATATAGCACTTGGGGCAAAGGGGATCAGGCTGTTGAGTTGGATGATCAAACATGATCATAATGAATGGTGGAGTAGACTCAGAGCCGAATTACGCCCTCTTGCTCCTATTTTCTATATTTCTATAAAGCATTCAATTTATCAGTCTGCTGCACTGGCCAGATCCCTCCACCACAATAAAATACTGCCTCGTCCAGCATTCCAACTATTACCTGTGACCCCCCCCCCAAGAAAACAGGACAGAGAATAGGAATGAGGGGAGAAATAAAAATTGACAGTTCAAAGAGAAGCATGAACACAAAGACAACAGAAAGGATAAGTTCACTGCATCCTTTATGACAAAGACTGGACTCTACACCAGTATTGATAAAATGTTTAAGGAAAGCAATATCAAACAATAACTTTAATATAACAAAATGTTCCAAAGTGTTTTCTTGGAGCATTATACGACAAAACCTGATACAATCAATACGAGGAGATATTATGCCAGATAATAAAAAGCTTGGTCAAAGAGAAAGGTTTTGATAAGCATAAGTATCTTGGAGGAAAGTGAGGCAGAGGGGTAGAGAGATGCAAGGGCACAGGTGCTGTATGAATGTCAGGAATCAACAGCAGATATTTATTTGAAAGGGGCTTCTCAATACACTCAGGATTTAATGAATACTTCAGTTTTAGAAGAAAATAGCCATGAGCAAAGTTCATCATTTAACTCAAATATTACCAAATTGTGATTCAGTTTCAAAATTTGCCTCATTCCAATGATCTGGCAACTGAACTGCTAAGTGCGTTTTAGGTCAAATATTTTACCAGCACAGCCACATCATTGGTTCAGTAAGCAAGGCAATTTGGTTTGGAGAAAAACTCCGATCCGATAAACAGATATAAAATAAGACTGAACTGTAAAATTTACCTCAAATTGTTATTTTCAATTAACCTGAATCCATGCATGGAATTACCTTAGAACCCATCTTTGCAATATTTGTGCAAATGATAAGCTCCGTTCAAATGACAAACATTCAACTGACAGGGCAGCTTCTCTGTAAGTGCAAAGTAGGATATAAACTTGTGCAATTGTTTCACCCAGAAATGTCCCAAATCAAGCACAGAGATCAAAATCAAGCAAAGGAGATACAAATTCTAAATTTATGGTGACATCAAATTGGGAGTACCTTCAATACTGAGACAGACATCATCAAATTTAAAAATATAATTAATTTGCAGGTTACATCAATGAGAAATGACTGAATAGGCTGTGGGTCATATCATGGAATTTACAGTACAGAATTTACAGTACAGGAGGCCGTTTGGCCCATCGAGTTTGCACCGGCCCTTGGAAAGAGCACCCCACTTAAGCCCGCACTTCCAACCTAATCTTGAAGACCGAAGGGTGACTGGACAGAAATCTGTAAAAATTATGAAAGGGTTTGATTGGGTAGAAAATTGGGGCTATAAATATAAAAGGGAGCAATAAATCCAGGAAATTCTTCACCCAGTGATCGGTTATATAATCGGCAAATAGCATCGATGCATTTAAAGGAAATAAGATAAACATAGGAGGAAGAAAAGAATGGAATGTTATATTGATAGAATTAGATGAAGTGGGGTGGAAGGAGTGTTGTGTGATGCATAAACACTGACACGGACCAAGTAAGCTAAATGATCTGTTTCGGTGCTGCACAATTCAATGTACAGCAAGTTTCAGTGTTTTGCAAAAGAGAGAGCAAAGAGTCAACACAAATCCATTGTTCATTTTGATTGTGGAATGATGCATGTATGATATAGGAGACTTTGAAGCCAAAAGTGATCTCTCAAAATAAGGTGCAAGATTAAGGCAACTAGTAAAGTACATTAAACTGTAGGTTGGGTTTCAGGATAAAGAAGTATTAATTCAAGATGTCAAATATTTTTGCACATATATTGATGTCAGCAGTACACAGATACAAAGTAGATCAACATCAACTCTCCTTTTCCATATTAACTAAAGTTGATGCTGCCTTCTACTCAGTGCTGTGGCCTTGGTAGTTTTTTTAAAAATAATTTTTATTGAAAAATTTTGTATTTATATAACAACGAACCGCAATAAAATACCAACAATAACAATAATGATAAATCATAAACATTCGCCCATCCTCAATGAACAGCAAAACATATTAACAACTTAAATTAACACAATATTATGTTAAATAACCATAGGAAAAATAGAAACAATAATAAAGAACACCCCTCCTTCCGCTTCCCCCCCCCCCCCCCCCCCCCCCCGCGGTTGCTGCTGCTATTGACCAAGGTACCCATCTTTGAGCCAGAAAGTCCAGAAAAGGCTGCCACCGTTTATAGAACCCTTGTACTGATCCTCTCAGGGCAAATTTGACCCTCTCCAATTTTATAAATCCCACCATGTCACTGATCCAGGTCTCCACACTTGGGGGCCACGCATCTTTCCACTGCATCAAGATCCTCCGCCGGGCTACTAGGGACGCAAAGGCCAACACACCGGCCTCTTTCGCCTCCTGCACTCCCGGCTCTGCCACAACTCCAAAAATCGCGAGTCCCCAACTTGGTTTGACCCTGGAAACAACCACCCTCGACACCGTACCCGCCACCCACTTCCAGAATTCTTCCAGTGCCGGGCATGCCCAGAACATATGGGCATGATTCGCTGGACTCCCCGAACACCTGGTGCACCTGTCCTCACCCCCAAAGAACCTACTCATCCGGGTCACAGACATATGGGCCCGATGCAGCACCTTAAATTGGATGAGACTAAGCCTCGCACATGAAGAGGAAGAGTTGACTCTCTCCAAGGCATCCGCCCAAGTCCCATCCTCTATCTGCTCCCCTAGTTCCCCCTCCCATTTAGCCTTCAGCTCCTCCACTGACGACGACTCCACCTCCTGCATTACCGTATAAATGTCAGACACCTTCCCCTCTCCGACCCACACCCCCGAAAGCACTCTGTCCATCGCCCCCCCGCGAGGGCAGCAAAGGAAATTCCTCCACCTGTCGCCTAGCAAACGCCTTTACCTGCAAGTATCTGAACATGTTCCCTTGGGGGAGCCCAAATTTATCTTCCAGTTCCCCCAGGCCCGAAAAACCTCCCACCAATAAACAGGTCCCTCAATTTACTGATGCCCACCCTATACCACCCCCTAAATCCCCCATCAGTGTTCCCCGGGATGAACCGATGATTTCCACCTAGTGGAGCCTCCATCGGGCCCCCTGTTTCCCCCCTATGCCGTCTCCACTGTCCCCAGATTCTCAGGGTCGCCGCCACCACCGGGCTCGTGGTATACCTCTTAGGAGAGAGCAGCAACGGCGCCGTTACCAGGGCACCCAGGCTCGTACCTCTACAAGACGCCATCTCCATTCTTTTCCACGCCGCACCCCCCCCCCCCCAATCACCCATTTACGCACCATTGACACATTGGCCGCCCAAAAGTACCCCAAAAGGTTGGGCAGCACCAGCCCGCCTCTATCCCTCCCTCGCTCCAGGAAAACCCTCTTCACTCTCGGAGTCCCATGTGCCCACACAAAGCTCAAAATACTGCTAGTCGCCCTCCTAAAGGCGGCCCTGGGGATGAAAATGGGCAGGCACTGAAAGAGTAACAAGAACCTCGGAAGCACCGTCATTTTGACGGACTGCACCCTCCCCGCCAACGACAATGGCAGCATGTCCCACCTCTTGAACTCCTCCTCCATCTGATCCACAAGCCTGGTGAAATTATGCTTGTGAAGAGTCCCCCAGTCCCTGGCCACCTGCACCCCCAGGTACCTAACAATTCTCCCCTGCCCTCCTAAGCGGGAGCCTACCAATTCCCTCCTCCTGGTCCCCAGGGTGCACCACAAACACCTCACTCTTGCCTAGATTTAGTTTATAGCCTGAAAAAGGTCCCAAACTCAGCTAGCAGCTCCATCACCCCCGGCATCCCTCCCACCGGGTCCGCCACATACAGTAGCAGGTCATCGGCATACAACGACACCCTATGTTCCTCCCCACCCCGCACCAAGCCCCTCCACCTCCCTGAATCCCTCAACGCCATCGCCAACGGTTCGATTGCCAATGCAAACAACAAGGGGGACAGGGGGCAACTCTGCCTGTCCCCTCGGTAAAGCCGGAAGTACTCCGACCTCCTCCCATTCGTGGCCACACACGCCATCGGGGCCTCATATAGCAGCCTCACCCATCTAATAAACCCTTCACCAAATCCAAACCTCCCCAACACCTCCCATAAGTACCCCCACTCCACTCTATCGAAGGCCTACTCCGCATCCAGCGCCACCACTATCTCAGCCTCCCCCTCAATCGCCGGAATCATGATAACATTCAGCAACCTCCGCACATTCGTGTTCAGCTGCCTTCCCTTAACAAAACCTGTCTGGTCCTCGTGTACAACCCCTGGCACACAGTCCTCTATCCTGGTGGCCAGGATCTTTGCCAGCACCTTGGCATCCACATTAAGGAGAGATATGGGCATGTATGAACCACACTGCTGGGGGTCCTTGTCCCTCTTTAAAATTAACGAGATCAGCGCCCGCGACATTGTCGGGGGCAAAGTCCCCCCTTCCCACGCCTCATTAAGTGTCCGCACCAGCAGGGGGCCCACTAGGTCCACAAACCTTTTATAAAACTCTTCCGGGAACCCATCCGGCCCCGGCGCCTTCCCTGACGGCATCTGCCCGATCCCCTTAACCAGCTCCTCCAGCTCAATCGGTGCCCCTAACCCCTCCACCTGCTCCTCCTGCACCTTCGGGAAAGATAGCCCGTCGAGAAAACGCTCCATTCCCCTCCTCTCCACCATTGACTCCGACCGGTACAGTTTCCCGTAAAAGTCCTTGAAGACCTCATTCACCTCTACCGCCTTCCGCACCACATTCCCACTCTTATCTCTCACTCCAGCAATTTCCCTAGCCGCATCCCGCTTGCGGAGCTGATGAGCCAGCATCCTACTCGCCTTTTCACCATGTTCATACACTGCCCCTTGTGCCTTCCTCCACTGTGCCTCCGCCTTTCTAGTGGTCAACAGATCAAATTTAGCCTGTAGGCTGCGCCTCTCCCCAACAATCCCTCCTCTGGTGCCTCCGCGTACCTCCTATCTACCTCCAGGACCTTCCCCACCAGTCTATCCCTCTCACTCCTCTCCCTGGGTGCCCGGATGGATATCAGCTCCCCATGAATCACTGCCTTCAGGGCTTCCCAGACCATCCCCACCTGGACCTCCCCCGTATCATTCACCTCGAGGCACCCCTCAATACTTGCCCGGACCCTCCTGCACACCTCCTCCTCCGCCAACAACCCCACATCCAACCGCCACAACGGGACGCACCTCCCCCATCTCCAACTCCATCCAATGCGGAGCGCGGTCGGAGATTGCAATGGCCGAATATTCGGCTTCCTCCACTCTCTGAACCAGTCCCCTACTCACCACAAAGAAGTCTATCTGAGAGTAAACCCTATGTACATGGGAGAAGAAAAAGAGTACTCCCGTGCCCTCGGCCTCACAAACCTCCATGGGTCCACCCCTCCCATCTGGTCCATAAACCCCCTCAGCACCTTGGCCGCCGCCGGCCTCCTACCCGTCCTTGAACTGGACCAATCCAGTGAAGGATCCAACACCGTATTGAAGTCCCCCCCCCCATAATCAGACCTCCCGCCTCTAGATCCGGGACACGTCCCAGCATATGCCTCATAAAGCCCGCATCATCCCAATTTGGGGCATACACACTAACAAGTACCACCTTCTCTCCCTATAGCCTGCCCCTTGCCATAACAAACCTACCCCCCTTATCCGCCACCACCTCAAATGCCTCAAACGACACAGAATCGCCACTCCCCGGTTCTTCACATCCAACCCGGAGTGGAAAACCTGCCCCACCCACCCCTTCCTCAGACTGACCTGGTCCGCCACCTTCAGGTGGGTCTCCTGAAGCATTGCCACATCTGTCTTTAGCCCCCTCAGATGAGCAAGTACACTAGGCGCTTCACCAGCCCATTCAGTCCTCTCGCATTCCAGGTGACCAACCGGATCAGGGGCGCCCCGCCCCCCTCCCCCGTCGACTAGCCATAGCCCGTCGACTGCCCACCCCAGGCCAGCACCCCCCGCCTGACCCAGTCCCCACGGCGACAACACCTCACCTCTGTCCCCCCGGCCCACACCAGCTCCTTCCTGACCCTGCCAGCAGCAACCCGGTATTCCCCTTCCCCCCCCCAGGCTAGGAACCCTCCTAGCCGCGAACCGTCCTCCATTGTACTTCCGTGGGTCAGCTAACTTCTGCTGACCCCGGAAAATCCCGCCAAAAACCCCTCCCCCTCCCAGAGTGGGATCATCCCCCATCCTGTCACTCCTCAAGGCACCGCTCCAGCGCGGGGAGGAACCAGGTAAGGTCCCCCCTGTCACCATCTCCACCCCCCAGCCCCGCAACGCGGGAAACCAGAGGAAAGCCCGCGCTTTCGCACTGCCCCACCACACCCTTCTGACGCAGCTCCCAAATACCAGCCCCACTCCATACCCCCCAACCCTATACAGAATACAACAAACCCCCCACCCCCCCCCCGCAAAATACAAAACTCAAACAATGCCCCCAACAAAAAACAGAACAACACCCCAATAAATAACCATATCAAAATTACAAAAGTACAGAAAAAAACACAGCAACAGCAGAAACCAGCAACAAAGCGTTACAACCGACCCCGCAAACCCTAGTTCGAGTCCAGCTTCTCCATCCACACGAAGGCCCACGCCTCCTCCGGGGAATCAAAATAATGATGCCGCTCCAAATAAGTTACCCACAAGCGCACAGGCTGCAACATTCCAAACTTTATTTTCTTCTTATAGAGCACCTCCTTAGTCCGATTAAACCCAGACCGCCGCTTAGCCACCTCCGCACTCCAATCCTGGTAGATCCGTACTACCCCATTCTCCCAATTGCTGCTCTTCACCCTCTTGGCCCAACGCAGCACACACTCCCAATCACTGAACCGGTGGAACCTCACCAGCACCGCACGCGGGGGTTCATTCTCCTTAGGCCTCCTGGCCAGTACTCTGTGGGCTCCCTCCAGCTCAGGAGCAGATGGAAAGATCCTGCCCCCACTAGCGAGTTCAGCATAGTGGCCACGTAGGTTGTCAGATCCGACCCCTCCAGCCCCTCCGCAAGGCCCAAGATCCTCAGATTCTTCCGCCTCGTGCGGAGATCAAGCTCCTCGAAGCGGTCTTGCCACTTCTTATGGAGTGCCTCGTGCCCCTCCACCTTACTCATGAGGACCACGGCCTCCTCCTCTCGTTCAGCGGCCTGCAACGCCTGGATGGCAGCACCCTGGGTCGTCTGAATCTCCGAAAGCTTTTTATTTGTTTCCTGCAGAAAGCTCAGCACCTCAGCCTTAAAATCTGCAAAACAGCGCAGGAGAGCAGCTTGCTGCTCCTGCGCCCACAGCCTCCACTCCTCTGGTGCTCCGCCGGCTGCCATCTTGGAATCCTTCCCCCGTTTTTTCCCCCTTTCCACTCCGAGTTCCAGTCATGAAATGTGGAGAAGGTTGATCACCACACCTTCTCCCACCGGGAGACGTTGAAAAGAATTCCGGTTTGGTCTCTAAAAAGAGCCGAAAAGTCCGTTTGAATCGGGATCTCCCAAATGTGCGGCTTCCTACGTCATCGCCGCCACCGGAAGTCGGCCTCGGTAGTTATTGAAATTACTTTGAATAAATTTCCTTTCAACACTCACACTAACTTGATTTTATTTACAGAGATACTTCATGGTGATGATATCTTGTAATGAAAAGATAGCAGAAATAAATGCCATAGGTCTGTCCATCAAAACTAATCTAGAATACTGATCATGACTTCAAACAAATCTGTGATAAAGGCAAAATAAATAAGAGAACAACCTGCACACTCCAAACATATCAGCACGTAATTTGTATCAGACAACAGTTTCTTAACATGTCGTGACATAGCTTTGCTTAGGAGCTCATTTAAAAATTCTAATGAATTATCCTTATCTTAAAAAGTAACAATTAAACCTTTCAGTTGGCGACGGAATTTTGTTTCTCAAAAACTGGATTTTCAACTCTCAAATTCTATAGAAAGGTAGTGAAGAGGTAGGATGGGAATGCACTAAACCAAAAGATAGTTCCACAAAACTCCTTCCCATTAAACAATGTTTTGCATTTTGGCATTTTGTAAAGTACTTGAGATATTGGCTCACGGTTAATATTCCAGAAACCTAACCGTTTATTACAGTTGTGAGATTCACTGCAATGGATATTCTAATTCACAATAGTCAAAATATGTTGGATTGGTTTAAATTATCACAATCAAAAGCTGGTCATATAGAAATGCAGTCTTACAATTTTGGCCAGTTTAAGCATTTAATGTCATAATGAAATAGAGGTGTCTAAACTCAAAAATGTTGCAACAAAACGAGCTGAAACAACATTAGATGGCAAACTATAAGTCATGTATTATATGTATTTATAGATTATCCTATTTAGAGTGGTGGCTCTATTATGATATGTATGGCAATGAAACTTGCAACAAATTGAACTCTGTCACCCACTCGAGCTGTTGGTGGTTAGCCAGCCCCCAGAAATTTAACTGGAACAGCTAGATAAATATTTTGACTACAAGAACTGGTCAGAGACTGGGTATTTTCACAATTTGCTGGGCACAAGTCAGGAGTGTGATGGAATATTCTCCACTCTTGAATGTGAGAACTCCAATAATACTTAAGTTCAACACCATTCAGGGAAAGGCAACTTATTTAACTGACACCTTTAATATTTACTCACTCCACCACAGGCACACCACGGCTGCAGTGTACACAATCTACAGCAACTCACCAGGCTTCTTCAAGGTCATCTTCAAAACCTGCGATCTTCACCACCTAGCAGATGGATCAGAATACCACCAGCGGAAAGCTCCACTTCCAAGTCACACACCATCATGACTTGGGAGGATATATTACCATTCCTTCATCGTAATGAAAATCCTGGAATTCCCAACCCAACACTGTAGGATTATCCACATTACCCGTGCACCGCAGAGGATCAGGGCAACAGCTCACCATCACTTACTCATGGGCAATTAAATAATAATAATAAAGACAAGCAATAAATGCTGGCTTTGTTAGTAACCTCCACAGGGGAAAAAAAATAAAGTTACCATTGTTCTTTTTGGTAGGCTGCGTGATATCTGCTAGTTAGATTCTAACAATATTCTAATCCACTCTTAGGGACTTCTAAGTGCTGGCTCTGCCAACTTGTTCACAAGTTTTTAAAAAGCTAATACTTTCTTCGGATGTGAGCATCATCAGCAAGCATGTATTGTCCATCCCTAATTGCCCAATTGTTGCAGTCCATGTGGTGCAGGGGCATAGTCCTCGGATTCTGAACTAGTGACAGTAAGTTGATGCAATGCATCTAGCTTTCTGGATTTAGACAAGTAGGTTGTGTCTCAGTGGTGAGAGATAATGTGCAATTCATACTGGCAAATAAACTATACATTTGTATATTTCTCAATTGCATGATTTCAAGATGAAATATGGAGATGGGTTTCAATGCATGTACTTAAGCCACCAACTGAAAAAGAATTCAACAACTGTTCAGAGAATGGCATAATATCAATTTGTTTCCCACATACATCCTTACAAATTAATCTTGCGTCCCATTTAACGGGTTTTAATTTCAACGCTACCAATGACAATTAACTGAGGTCCTCAAATTTATCAACAACTAATTTAATTCAAGAAATGGACGGGTGAAGTAGTTCAGTTTCTACATGTATATCTGTTCCCTTCATTTTTTTTTTAACCATTTTGGACACACCTGCTGCAGCAGACATAGTGATGTCATGAAATCACACTGTAATCCAGTGAAAATATGTAAAGCCAAAAGCACTTCTGTCAGAGCAGCTTCAATTAATATTAGTCACAGTATTAGTCTGAGCAAAGCATTTTCCTTGTTACGAACACAGGGCAATAGCTTGCAAGTAGCCCTTCAGTAAATTAGATATGTTCATTAACAAAATCTTCTGTTTGTTAGATATTCAAACAATGAAAATTAAAGCGCATATCACATTTCAAATAACAGATTTTATAAGAAGTCATTTTCCAATTACTTATATCCTGAATTATTCTCATATTAACCAATAACCACATACTGATTACAAGCTGATTCTTGATCGCCTCCACCTTTACATTAAAGTTAGAAGTGGTCCTTCAAACCTGCAACTAATCACTTCCCCTTCATAAACAACTCAGTTACAGGGCCTCTGTCTTTGTAAATTACTGCCCCATCTCCAAAACCTCCCTTTCATCTCCAATGTCCTTGAATGGATTGTTACCCCCCCAAATCAACACATCTTTCCCACAACGCCACATCTGGATTCTAATCAGTTTCCCACCCTTGTCACAGGACTGAAACAGTTCTTATCAAAACCACAAATTACCTTCTGTGACTATGGTATAAACTATCATCTTTCTCAATCTGTGTGCAGCCTCTGACATGATTGACCATGCCATCTGCCAATACCAACCTCTCCTGTGGCATTCAAGCTAGATGAGGTTTCTTTCACCTTCTGATCTATTCAGTCATAGCCAGGGAATGATCTGCACTGGCTACTCATCCCTTTGCACACCATTATCCAGGAGTTCCCCGAAGATCTAACCTTGGCCCCCTCCTATTTTTCATCTGAAATCATTCCAGATTCTACATGTACACTGACAAAATCTAGCTCTTACCACACCACCACCACCACATCTGTAGATAGGTCCCTTTACTTCTTTTGATTTGTCATGCTGCTCAGCCAAGATCCAGTACTTGGGTGAGCCAAAATTTCTTCCAAGTAAATACTGGGAAGACCAAAGCCATTGCCTGCTGTCCTCGGTGCAAACTTTGTTCCCCAGTCACCAACTCTATTCCTCACGCTGGCAAATGCCCGAGGTTGAATCAGACCATTTCCAATGTTGGTGTCTATGTTTTGTTCCAATGAGCTTTCGGTAACATATCTTTTCCACCATTACCTACTTCCACCTCTATAAAACTGCATGACTAAGCTTATTACCTATGGAATCATCTTTGCCTTTGCTACATCTATTGGACTCCCATCTTCACCTCAAACTTCAGTTCATCCAGAATATTCCTGCCCAGCTATTATAATTTCTTGCAATTCTTGATGGAATTGTAGACTAGTTATAACTTTAATATCTGATGGCTCTTCTATATTAATTAAATGGTAACATGAATGCAGTTCATTTTGCCAACATTCTTTTGGTTTTAAATAACGATCAGATAATATGGTCTACAAAGCCAAAGTTTACATCAAAAAAGGCAGGCATTCAGCCCATCATTTCAGTACTGGCTCTAGCTATATCAATCATGTTACCCCACTGACCCTCCATAATTCAATAACATTTCCTACTTCAAACGTTCGTCTGCTTTTCCTATAAAATACTTACTGCCTCAACTACACCCATGACAAAATATTTTATCCAACAACTGGCTGAAGACATTTTCCCTATCCAATTTGCAGTGACAGTTTCAAATTGATTACCCATAAATATGATGAACAGTTGATCAGACTTGAAGGGTTCTCATGATGAATGATCAAATGTTTCTTGTTGCCCAAAGAAAGCAGACTGGCAGAAGGAACTTATGGGATAAGTAGCAAGTATGGGATATGTATTGGGATCCCACTTCTGCGTTAAGTAATAAGATAGCCAAACAGTTTATTTTTATCTAGTACCTGGACTAGGGGTGCCAATTCTGTGTTAAAAAAATTTCAGCATTTCAGGAAAGTAGGGGACTGAAGGACATAACCTATTGTATGCTTTGAGTCATTGTGGTGGAAGGTTAAATTAGTGGTTGGTCATCTGTTGAACCCCAAACCATATGTTCCCTTGTATCCCACAGCCAAGATAAATGCCTGGGTAAAAGTCAGCACCCACAGGTAATTCACCAGCATAAAACAAATAATTTACATTTACATGGTGCCTCCAACATGGTTAACAAAAAAAGCTCCAAGACACTTCAGAAAATGATAACAAATATTTTGATACCAAGGCACACAAGGAGATATTTGGACAGG
Organism: Scyliorhinus canicula; assembly: GCF_902713615.1. Classification (NCBI taxonomy): domain Eukaryota; kingdom Metazoa; phylum Chordata; class Chondrichthyes; order Carcharhiniformes; family Scyliorhinidae; genus Scyliorhinus; species Scyliorhinus canicula. The sequence goes on along the minus strand of NC_052147.1, from coordinate 46,136,933 downwards.
TGACCAAAAACGTTATCTAAGTAGTTTTAAGGAGCATCGTAAAGGAGCAGAAAGACAGAGAAAATTATAGGTTCAGGGATGGGATCCAGGGATAGTGGCCTAAGCAGCTGAAGGCACAGTGGAGTGGAGAAGATCGGGGTGCACAGGTCAGCAGAGGTGGACAGAGATTGGAGGTTAAAGAGATAAGATGTGGACATGGGCTATGAAGGAATTAGAATAAAGGATGATAATTTTAAGTTGGAGGTGTTGCCCGAGTGGGAACCAATATAAGTCAGTGACCAAAGAGCTGATGTGTCAACTGAACTTGTTGCCAGTTAGGATACAAGCAACAGCGTTTCGGCTAAGCTTGGTTTTACAGTTGTTGCACAGTGGAGGACTGCATGCAAGAAGCAACACCATTCTAACAGTTATTCATTCCTACCATCAGACTTGCCCGTAGGCACAGAAGCCCCTTTTTAAGCAAGTGATTTTACCCACAAGGTCAAAGGTTTTTGAAACGAATGTCGAAAGGGATCAAACAGCACCATGTTGAGGATCTGATGTTTTGAATATATGGCTTAAAGCTGTCAGAAGGGAGGGGGAAGAGCAGGTGATGGGGGGGGGGGGGGGGGGGTGATCTGCTGCTAGTTTAACTTGGTACAGGTTGTAGAAACACCACATTGGAATACGAAAGTCAAATAAAACAGTACAGGAAACTATTTCATGATTTTGATTTAGTCGACAGTGTTATGAACCACGTTCATGTTAAATGTGAGGGTATTCCAAAACCTGAAGAGTAACGTGGAACCCCAGTTTGTAGTGGTATATCTGTTTTTTTCTGGTACAATGCGAGGAATGGTGTATAATCCAGTGAGGAACAGTTCAGTCGTCGTGTAAACAATTAATAAAGAATATTTACTAAAGGGAAAACAAAAGTCCACACAAGAAGGACTATAATACACTATGACGCTTAAAAGATTCGAGTCACACACAATTACACATTAAACTATCCGCTTGGTCCCCAAATCTATGTTACCTGAATTCTGAAACATTCCTTTTCCTAAACAACATCCAATATTAAGTAACTTAATGAGCTAAATCCAGCAAATAATTACCACAAGCATGATTGCCACCAGATCCACCCCCACCCAAGTCTGAAAATGACGGCTTCTTTCGGAAATTTATATCTGCAACTTGATACAGTCCTGATGTTAGCTGTCTCTGTCTCTCGGGTTCTACAGTTATAAGGTTTATTTCCCTTTGATGTTATTCACCCTGTGGAGTTAGCTTTTGACAGGTACGTGTCCATTTTCTTATCTCTCTACTCGAGGTTACCACCTCTATAGCCTCATTGCTTTCTCTAATCAAATATATAAAATACTTTGTTGGATTCCAGACGAGAACTCAACTATTTGTAATTTGTAAAACTGTGAGGAAACGTTACTGCACCACAGGAGAGATAATACTGACCCGTCCATAGGTATTTATGCTGAAACAAACTTTAATTTAACTTGTTACCACAAGTTAATTACCACGTAAGCAACAAAAAAATAGCTTTACAGTTAACAGTTACAACAGTTCTTAAAGTAAAAGAGAAAACCTCAACTTACTTCCTAAACCTGCCACTATATTCCAATTAAGCAAGTCAATATATTTCAAATACCACTTATGAATAAGTTAACAACCCGGTTTCTACTTGCATTTCTCTGTGCAGAATCTTTGAAGACAATACCTTTCAGGACTAAACTGAAACACCTCTGTTCAGATGAGAGTTCTCGGAACAACTGACTTTTCAAACAGAACTGGCTCCTCCCATTAACTACATCATCTGTACCCTAAGCATTCTTTGGTCACTTCTTACCAAATGCCCCTTATCTTCTTTAGCCAGGACCAAACACAATACCGCTAAAATTACCTACATCCCAGGAGTTCTTCAAACATAAAGAATATTCCATTAACTAGCTATCATAAACAAGTAAATGGTTCAAAATATATTAGAACACTTCACTTGCAAATCAATGATTATCTCACTTATTCACAGCTCTAGCAGTATTACTTTGTGTGCATCTTAACCCAGCTTTTAATAACATTATTTCAAATATATATATAATTTGACAATTTCTTACATTCATCAACTTCTTTCCACTGATGGGGGAATCCACATCTCATCATTGCTCTAGAGGTCTGCTTCTAATTGACTCCCTGTTTTACGTCGTTTTTTAAAATCTTAATTGCCTCCAAATTCTCAATGAAGCCATTATTACCGGACTCCGAGTATTTCCCCGGAGCCATCGGGAGCGGCGCTGTTGCTAGTGCCTTTAATCCCGACCCCCTACACAAACTCTCCTCCATTCTGAACCACTGGGAATCAAGCCCTCTGACCCAGCTCCGCAGCTTCTCCACATTCGCTGCCCAGTAATAATACATTAGGTTCGGAAGACCCAAACCCCCTGCCTGCCTTCCCCTCTGCTGCAGCACCTTTCTAATTCTGGCCACCTTCCCTCCCCATATGAACGAGGTAATCATCCCTTCAATCTCTCTAAAAAATGCCTTTGACAGGAAAATCGGCAGGCATTGGAACATAAACAGAAATCGCGGCAACACGCTCATTTTAACCACCTGTACCCAACCTGCCAGTGACAGAGGGAGACTCTGGTCTGACCAGCCCCCAGAACGAAGGCTGTCCAATTATTTCTCTGCTAATTCCCCAGCTTTAGACAGTCAGGCGCAGATCCCCATTAACAACTTTGAGTTCTCCACCCATCCCCATGTACTTGGACTCCAGTCCGACCCCAGGCAGACAGACCGTAGGTCTCCTAGTGTGCCATGGCCGAATGGACCGATTGCTTGTGCACGAGTTTCAGTGACAAGATTTAGATTTGCCACATTTACCATGGTACGGCGAAAGGTATAGTTCTGCGTAAAGTCCAGGCAGATAGGATATATGATAAATACACAATGTAACTACATGGACATCGGGTGAAGGATACGGAGTATAGTGCTAACAATATTAGAGAAGTTGCAGAGAGAGATCAGTTCAGTCCATAAGAAGGTCATTCAGGAGTCTGGTAACAGTAGGGAAGAAGCTGTTTTTGAATCAGTTCTTGCTAGTTCGCAGACTTTTGTATCTTCTGACTGATGAAATAAGTCGGAAGAGAGAATAACCCGAGTAGGAGGGGCCTTTGATTATGCTGCACACTTTCCCACGGCAGCGGGTGGTGTAGATGAAGTCAATGGCTGGGAGACGGGGTTTGCGTGATGGACCGAGTTGTGTTAACAACCTTAATAGTTTCTTACGGTCTTGGGCTGAGCAGTTGCCATATCAAGCTGTGATGCAGCCAGATAGGATGCTTTCTATGGTGCATCCATAAAAATTGTTCAGTCAATGTGGACATACTGAATTTCCTTAGTTTCCTGATGAAGCATAGATGTTGTTGTGCTTTCTTTGTCGTAGTACAACGTGAGTGGACCAGGCCAGATTGTTGGTGATGTGCACACCTAGGAACTTGAAGCTGTCAACCATCTCCACCTCGGCACCATTGATGCAGACAGGGGTGCGTACAATGCTTCACTTCCTGAAGTCGATGACCAGATCCTTAGTTTTGCTGACATTAAGGGAAAGACTGTTGTCATCACACCACACCACTAGGTTCTCTGTCTCCCTCCTCCACTCTGACTCTTTGTTGTTTGAGATCCAACCCACTGCAGTTGTGTCATCAGCTGTCATTGTAGATGCTTTTGGGGCCAAATTTTACCACACTGTTGTGTGTGTATAGGGAGCATAGTAGGGCAAAGTACGCATCCTTGTGGGGCCCTGGTACTGTATTGAGGACTATCGTGGAGGAGGTGTTATTTATCCTTACTGATTTGTGGTCCATGGGTCAGGAAGTGGAGGATCCAGTTGCAAAAGGTGGAGCCACGTCCTATGTTTTGGAGTTTTGATATGAGCTTGGCTGGGATTGTGGTATTGAAGGTGGAGCTGTAGTCAATGAATAGGAGTCAGATGTATGAGTCGTTGTTGTCAAGATGCTCCAGGGATGAGCGTGGGGCAAGGGACATAGTGTCTGCTGTGGGCCGATTGTGGCAGGATGCAAATTGCAGTGGATCAAGGATTTCTGGAAGTATGAAGTTGATGTGTCTCGTGACCAACCTCTTGAAGCACTTCATGATGATAGATGTCAAGGATACCGGTGAGTAGTCATTGAGCCATATTGCCTGGTTCTTCTTTGGCATCGGTATAATGATGATCTTTTTGAAGCAGGTGGGAACTTCAGAACGGAGCAGGGAGAGGTTGAAGATGGCTGCGAACACATTCGCCAGTTGGTCCATGCAGGATCTGAGTGCATGGCCAGACTCCATCAGGACCCATTGCTTTCCGAGGTTTCATTTTCAAGAAGGCCGATCCGACTAGAGGCTGTGACGGCAGGTATGGGTATGTCTGAGGCTGTTGGGGCAGTTGACCACGTTTGTTGGCTTCCTTCTCCAAACGATCACAGAATACATTGAGTTCATGAGGGTAGGCTGTGCTGCTGGCAGAAATTCTACTCAGCTTTGCCTTATACCCAGTTATGCTGTTTAAGCCTTGCCACAACCGACGAGAGCCCGTGTCATTAGTCCATGACTCTAGCTTAGTCTGGTATTGCCTCTTGGCATCCTGATGGCTTTGCAGAGGTCATACCTGGATTTCCTGTATAGGTTAGGGTCACCTGTTGTGAACGCTTCAGACCTGGACTTTAGTAGGGAGTGGATCTCCCGGTTTAAATGCACATACTATCTTCTTTGGCACGCAATTAATGACACATTTACTGATGCCGTGGTGGCATATTTGTCTAGGTCGGCCCCAGAGTTCTTGAATATGGACCAGTCCACTCTAAATAGTAGTGCCGGAGCTCTTCTGTTGCCTCGGACCAGCACTGCATGACCTTCTTAAATGGATTCTCCCGCTTAAGTTTCTGCTTATATGCCGGGACATAGAGCACCATCTTGTGGTCCAATTTTCCAAGGTGTGGTCGGGGATAGATTGGTAGGCTTCCTTGATGTCTGTGTAGTACTTGTCAAGGATGTTGGGGTTCCTGGTGGGACTGGAGGTGTGTTGGTGGAATTTTGGCAGTACACTCTTGAGGTTCGCCTGGTTGAAGGCCCCGGCTACGATAAACAAGGCCTCCTTGGTATTCTGTTTCAATGTTATTTATAGTGGTGCACAATTCATCAAGATACATGGAGACTCTTTAGTAGCCTGCTGGTTGCTGCCCCAGAAATACGAGACAAATGGCTCTTCAGAAGGAAATGGCATAAGACACAGACAATCAACTTAATCATGGAGTGGTTGGTCATCCTGACATTAGATATCCTTATAAGTAAATGAAGGAGCTGCTTTGTTGAATGAAAGTTTCTTCGAAATGTGAAAATCAGTCTTTCAGTTCTGCCTCACTGTTCAAACAATATTGTGATTTCAATCACATCGCTCCAAAAATCCCACCAACGACAGTTATAAACTTCGGATCAATTTTAAAGAAGGTCAAAATGATCCCTTAAAACACCAGTATACACTTGGGAGATTATTTTTTTTTTAGTTCTGGTAGACACCAAAGGTCCTACGTGGAAGAATTATACATTCATAAAAGTTCCTTATTTTCAATTATGAAAAACAAACTTTCAACTTTATTCAGAAGAATCTTGGAAATATTGTGCTTCAGAGTGAGGTTGGAATGCTAATAACAGCCTAACCAACAGACCAGAGGCATTGTAAATATAGACTCCCACATCTTTTAAGTGCTTTGCAACACTTGGACCCTCAGACCATTGAAATGCATTAAAGACTAGGAGACATCAGGATATTATTGTAACTTCATCTCACAAAGTTAGCACAATTATTGGCTTGCAATTTATGGGCATAAGGACAGTTGAACTCAGTGCGCACTTCATTACTGTGTAAAACTAACAGCAACTTCTGCTGCCTCCAATTAAGTATTGAAATATAAAAGCTGCTGTCAGTAATACACTACTCCTTCACAGGGTTTGCTCTCTTGCAAACTATGCAAATACAATTTGTGCAGAATCATGGGACCTTCAATGTTTTACACACTAGGCTTGCTGTAAGAAACATTGAAAATATCAAGGCTTATTAATGGGCTTGCAAACAACTACGTCATAATCACTTCTGAACAACCTCCATGGCTCTGAAAAATTATGATTTACAACGTGGAATGTCATTCCATGAGAACAACATTTTTAAAAATTCTATGATAAACTTTATCAGCACGTCTGAATCATTATTATCCCTTTGATAAAATGATTAGAAAGTTAACTACAATTGTTGCTTATTACTACCTGGTTTGCAGTCTATCAGAATTCTTTACTCTGATTGGTTGATCAAAGGCAGCACAGATCCCTGGAGATGGCACCCTATTCTAGATCACATCAGAGAACAGCTTTTTGAGGTCAGTGGTAAATGCTGCCGCTTCACGGCTGACCATAATATTATGTAACTTAATTACAAGAATGAAAGGATCGCAATAGTAGGTACAAAAATGTAAACTTGTTCTAGTTCAAAATTACTCTGGCTTATTAGCACTGAAAAATTAAACAAAGATATGTTCCCCTTCCTCACACAGGCTTGCAAACCTGGTCAAGAACTCACTTTTTTTTTTTGAGTAAAAAGGGGAGCATGCAGGCACACAGTATATACTGAGACACAGGCTCTCTTTCTCGCCTCACTCCTTGCCTGCTCTGCTTGTCTCACCTTGGAATACCTTGAAATCATATTTCCATTGATTTCTTCCAAATATACTTACTAGCAATTACAGGTGTAAATTGAATATTCATCAGAAATCACTTCAGCAAAAATTGGCAAAAATTTTAATTTAAACACAAATTTCTAAAAAGAAAAAAGTCCATGAATAGAAATATAATGCTTAAAACGTGAAATGTGCTAAAAACTTACATTTAGACTCAGAGATATTCTGATTAGGTGACCAGACCAGCATTCCAAGGTTCTCCCTTTCCTGACAATGCTTTGCAACCTCTGTGTGGGGAGGATAAAAACAAATATTAAAATATAGTTTGTATTCATTGCTGCAGCTTTTAGCTCCATTATTTTGAAATGTTATTTAAATTAAACAGTGGTCATTACATGGTTAGGATACTGGACCAGACCGCAACTTTTGTTAGGATACCAGCTGAGAACCCCAAATAATTTTTCAATTTGTAAAGCTGTAAGGACAGGATATTTCACCCCAGGAGTGATGACTCTGATCAATAAGATTTTTTGTGTTAAAACAAACTTTAATTGAACACAGAATTAACCACATGAAAGAAATAGCTTTACAATTAACAATTAAACAGTTCTTAAATAAAAGGAAAAATGTGAACTTACTCCCTACACCTACCTCGAACTACAATTAAACAACCCAATACAGTTCAAATGCCACCACTTAAAAATAATGATGTGGAGTTGCTAGCATTGGACTGAGGTGAGCACAGTAAGAAGTCCTACAATACCAGGTTAAAGTCCAACAGGTTTGTTTCGAATCGCTAGCTTTCGGAGTGCAGCTCCTTCCTCAGGTGAATGAGTGCTCCGAAAGCTAGTGATTCAAAATAAACCTTTTGGACTTTAACCTGGTGTTGTAAGACTTCTTATTTATAAATAAAGTTAACAAACAGGTTACTTGCTCATCCGTAATCTTAAAAAGAGAGGGAGGTGGAGAGGGAGAGAAGGAGAGAAGGAGAGAGGGAGAGAGGGAGAGAGGGAGAGAGGGAGAGAGGGAGAGAGGGAGAGAGGGAGAGAGGGAGAGAGGGAGAGAGGGAGAGAGGGAGAGAGGGAGAGAGGGAGAGATGGGGAGAGATGGAGAGAGATGGAGATGGAGAGAGATGGAGATGGAGAGAGAGAGATGGAGAGAGAGAGATGGAGAGAGAGAGATGGAGAGAGAGAGAGAGAGAGAGAGAGAGAGAGAGAGAGAGAGAAAAAAAGAGAGGCTGTTCAACTTAAAATCCTATAACGGACTGCAAAACTACAGATAGACCTGGCTCCTTCCATTACATACATCATCTATATCCCACTACGTTCCATAACCTGCTTAGCTAGAACTAAAAACACTGCCTCAAAAATTATCTACACTCCAGGGAATCTCCTGCAATCAAAATAATGTTCCATTATTAATTACTTCACTCTTTACGACTCTAATTTCAGAGACACAATGTCTGCATAATTTGTAAATCAAGGTTTTTAATAACATTGCTATTACAAATAGGAAATATAGTATTTGTCAATTTCTTCATTCATCGCAACATTGTAACTACACACTTTAATTATGCATGTGTACACATGCATGTGTGCATGCATGCATGCATGGGGGGTTGGAGCAAAGAGAGATGGGGTTGTTGGGAAAGTGTGGAAGATAGGGAGATGTTTAGGAACCAATGGCAAGACCAGATGTTTTCCCTTGCAATGTCAAATGATTAAGCGCCTTATACAATATTAAACTGTCCACAATTCATACATTCATTTTATTCCTGTAGATACATGTATCTGCATATTTCAAGTTTGAATAGGGTGACATTTAATAGAGTTTAGCAACAATAGCAATTATATTGTGCACAAGCATTAGATGCATGTGAAAAGGACAATATTTGCAGACGTCACTAAAATATCATGCTGTTTTTTTTCATATTTCAGCACCATAATTAATATTGTGAACCTGCACCTTTAAAAGCATGTCAAAATCTGAATAATTGCACACAAAATTGGAAAAGTGCAAAAAATGTACAGGGATCTGTACTTTCTACATTTCAAAGGACAATGTGTTGAAATATAAGGAATGGGAAAATCTCACTACAATGCAATAAATTACTATCTTAACCAATTCACAGTGATGCAAAAAGCATTGGAGATTTGACCCTGGTTTAACCTACAACCTGCATGCAGCATAAAAATTGATCACCATCAACCCCTGCAACATGAAAAGCGATTTTAAATTACATCCTTGGCACACAAATATAAACATGGCTTACGGTCATTTTCTAGGCAGGATGCATACAGAATAAACTATGTCCAAACATATTTTGTTTCAATTTCAAAACATGATCATTTTCTTTCAAATCACATTGAACATCAAAGAAACAGTACAATTTCCACAGTTAACCTGGTGTTGTAAGACTTCTTACTGTGCTCACCCCAGTCCAATGCTAGCATCTCCACATCATTATTTTTAAGTGGTGGCATTTGAACTGTATTGGGTTATTTAACTGTAGTTCGTAGTAGGTGTAGGGAGTAATTTCCACAACTAATTTTGCACAAACCAAACAGAGAGCTTTGGCAAGGTAGATTCTGCACATTTTTTTATAATAGTAACAAATTACACTATTGCATCACTCCTAGAATTGTTGACCAGCACAAGCATATTTTATTCCAGTTTTATTAAAGTTTTGCAAATAGGTATAGTAAAACCCAAAATGAATCTCTGACCTAAATAATTCTCATCTATCTACCTCCTTTTAAAATCGATCCTGAAATGACTGAAACTCAGCTCAGGTTCACATTATTTGCACTAATCATCCTGTCTTATTTACATCAAACAGCAATAAATTCAAGTGGTTCTCACCAAAACCAGCAGTATTACAACAAGCCTCTACCCACAAGAGTGTTAAGTATACATCTAGGAGTTGCCACCTCTGGCATAAGTACCATTTTTATTATTTGTTCACGGGATGGGAATAGAGGGATACGGACTCCGGAAGTATAGAAGATTTTAGTTTAGACGGGCAGCATGGTTGGCACAGGCTTGGAGGGCCAAAGGGCCTGTTCATGTGCTGTACTTTTCTTTGTTCTTTAATGTGGGCATTGCTGGCAAAGCCAGCACTTGTTGCACAACCCAATTTGTCCTCAAGATGGTGAAAAGACATCTTGAGCTGCTGCAGTCCATGCAGCGTAGGTATTCCCACAGTTAGGAAGGCAGTTCTAGGATGTTGATCCAGTGAAGGAATGACAATATAGTTTCAAGTTAAGATAGTGCATGGCGGGACAGCACGATGGCACAGTGGTTAGTACTGCTGCCTCACGGCGCCGAGGTCCCAGGTTCGATCCCGGCTCTGGGTCACTGTCCATGTGGAGTTTGTATATTCGCCCCATGTTTGCGTGGTTTTCGTCCCCACAAACCAAAAAAGATGTGCAGGGTAGGTGGATTGGCCACGCTAAATTGCCCTTTAATTTGAAAAAATGAATTGGGTACTCTAAATTTTTTTTTTTTTAAAAAGATAGTGCATGGCTAGGAAAGAAACATACAGGTTGTGTTCCCTTGTGCCTGCTGAACTTGTTTTCCTAGTAGGTAAATTTCAGGCAACGGAAGGTGCTGTCAAAGGAGTTGCTGCAATGCAACTTTAAAATGGCACACACTAGTGACTCTGTGCAGTGGTGGAGGATGTAAATATTTAAGTTGGAGGATGGAATCAGGTGGACTGCTTTGTCCTGGATGGTGTCAAGCTTCTTGAGTGTTGGCGAAGTTGCATTCGTCCAGGCAAGTGCAGAGTATTCCATCACATTTCTGCCTTGTACAGTGGGGAGTCAGGTGGTGAGTTATTCACCAAAATTCCCAGCCTCTGACCTGCTCCTGTAGCCATATGGTAGTCCAGTTTAGTTTTATTCATTCAGGGGGTGTGGGCATTGCCAGCTGGGCCAGCATTTATTGCCCATCCTCAATTACCTTTGAACTGAGTGGCTTGCTTGGCCATTTGAGAGGGCATTTAAAAGTCAACCCCATCGCTGTGGGTCTGGAGTCGTGTGTAGACCAGACTTCCTTCCCTAAAGAACATTAGTGAACCAGGTGGGTTTTCATCACAATCAAAAATGGTTTAATGTTCATCATTAGACTGTTAATTCCATGTTGGGATTCCCAGAGCATGTCCTGGGGCTGAAAATGGCTGGCCTATGACAACCGCTGCCCTCTTCATTTGTGAGAGGTATGACTCCAACCAGGGGAGTATCCTGCTGATTTCCATTAAACTTCAAGTCTGCTAAGGCTTCATGTCACACTTTGACAAGTGCTGCCTTGATGTCGAGCATAGTCACTCTCACCTCATCTGGCTTTGAATTCCATGGTGAAGTTTCTTCAACAAAGCCCATAAGTAAATATCTAACCAAAAATTTGCTAGAGCATGAAATCTTGCAGCTTGTCCTTCAGTTTGAAAGTTTTTTTAATTAGAAGTGCAAACAGATTACAGCATGGCAAGTGCAGCAGGGAATCAAAATAAAATATTAAATACTGGGAATACTCAGCTGGGTAGGCAGCATTTGTGCAGACAAGTTAATGGCCCAGATCTTCTGGTCTCCGGGTGCGCGCACACTCGGTCCGCCGGAATATACACTGGAGGATCCCTCGGAAAAGTCCCATTGCAAAGACTCTGTAGAAACTGTCCAAGAAGTTTCAACTTCCGAAGGGCAACACCCCTGCTCCCTGGGACTCTCCAAAAACATCTCCAAATCTGAGTTAATTGTTGGAGACTTCAGACAGTTCCAACTTACTTGGATAAGTACACATAAGACATTAAAACAGGTAAAAATATTTATAATTTAGATAGCTATACAACTGAATCCCAGACACTCACCACCGCTTTCCCAACTTCCTCTCTCACCCCTGACCCCCTGCCAACTTCACACCTACCTCACTCTCACTTATTCTCTAACACACTGAAAAGACAGCGAAGATGTCAGCATGAGAGCAAGGTGGAGGATTAAAATGGCAGACCACTTGAAGCTTTGCATCATCCTCGCGGACTGAACAGAGGTGTTCCATAAAGAGGTCACCCAATCTGCATCTAGTTTAGAGACAACATTATGAGCCGAATAAGAAACCTTGGTGAGTGACGAGGCTAACACTGTACCTACTTTATTGGGTTTAAATGCATTTATACCCCAATGGGTGAAATCCTAATGACCATACTGTAGGACTGAAAGGGATCAATCCTACTTGTAGGATCATATTCGAGACTAATGTAAAGCAAAAAAAATGATTTGAAACAGTGGACAAATTAAAGATTTTAATTATCCAAAATAGGTGGAAATAAGGGAACGTAAATTTTATTTTTGTAGTGTGTGCAGGGCTGCTTTCTCAGTCAATATGTTGCTACTCCATCCGGGAAGAACTACTTGACCCAGTCCTGGGTAGTAAAGCAGAGCAAATATGCAACCTACAAGCATTTTTAAAGCAATGACCATAAGATCAAGTTATTTTTCATTTTCATATCGACAAGTTGAGGACAAAACGTTCCTAAGAAATATATGGCAAAGAATGTGCTGAGATTAAGTGGAAAGAAAACTGGAAACTAGAATTGGGGATTGGCAACAAACTTATTTCAACGGTGCAAAGGAAATAAATACTCAGTAGGAAAATGTTTGTTGAAGGTTTAAGTTCAATGAACCAATAGAAAGATTACATCAGTGAAATATTTTTAAATATTCACGAATAGATAACACATAGAACAGCCAGAGTAAATTGCTGTTTTACTTAGTTGGACTAATAACAGTACCTAATTTTCACAGAGAAAGAGGATACTAAAATTATAGGTCCAGCAGAGTTGAATATGGAAAGGTTAGTGGAGGTTATCTAAGTCAAGAGTTGGTATTAAACCAAGTTATTCAAACCCAAGGCAGATTAATCATTGGAGAATCTGGAGAAGCTAGTGAAGAAACAGCAGAGTCTCTCACACTAAAAATATTCCAAAATATGCAGAAAGTAATACTGTGCTGGATGATTGATGGGTCCCAAAACCAAAATGCTCTTCAAAATAGAAGTCGGGCTACTCCATAGAATAAGAGTGATTGTTGGTGAAAATCAATGTGGCCAAATTCTGAAGGGAAGAGAGGAATGCACAACATCTTGCATTATATCTCACTTTTAATGTATCAAATGTGTCTCAAGGAGATTCACAGAAGCATTAAAATTAAATTTGCAGTGCGCCAAGAGAGAGATGGAGAACCTTAAGGAAGGAATTCCAGAGCTTAAGGGACTAACCAGATGAAGGCGTAGCTCCCAATGGTGGTGATACAGACAGGGCCAAAATTGGAGAAGTACTGAAATCTCTGAGGCTTGTAGGAGACTACAGAGATACGGGCGATGAGACCTTACAGGGAATTTGAAATCAAGGCTGAGAATTTGTAAATCAAGGTAGGTTACAAAGCACAGGGGTGATGGGTGACAGGACGAAGGTTAGTTTGGACATCAGTGCAAACGTCAAAGTTTGAGATAAAAAAAAGCATGGAGCAATTGGTCGTAATTCAATTATTGCTGGTAAATTATTGAAGTCTATAATATGGTATGTAATGACGAAATACTTGAAGAAATATAAGCTAATTAGGGCAAGATATAATTCTATATAGAATATCATGCTTGACCAAAAGTTTTAGAAAATAGACAAAAGACAGATGCAAATTAAATGGATTTTTAAAAAACGATTAAGTTGTCAAAACAAGAAATTGAAGGATGGAATGGAATTAAGAGTGTGCCCACATGGATTCAGAAAGACAGTAGCAGCGCACAGAACAAATGCTAGGGTGAAAGAAAGCTTCTTGGAATGTGGAGGTGTAGTTTAAGTGGTATTGAATGGGGCGCGGGCAAGATCATAGAATGTTAATAGAGGACACATCTGCGCAGCATGGGCAGATCTTACTTCACATTTTTTTCTACATTGAACTATGGTTTCAAAGTGAGAAAGGAATTGCTCTGTAAATAATGGAAGTTTTAAATTGAGTAAAGCAGTGTGAAGAGTGGTGCTAGAAGTCAAACTGCCAGAAGAAAATGGTTAGAGACAACAAGTGCTTTTGTATTAGAAGCATAGAATACAAAGTAAATGAGATAAGATTAATTCCAACAAAACTACATTTTAAGAGTATTATAAGTAGTTTTGGGAAACCTATTGGCATATTTCAAAGATCATGCCAATCAAGGGCAATTAATGCTGGCACAGCCTGCGACGCCCACGTCCCATGAACGAATATTTTTAAAAACCTTCATGATTTTGAACATCTCCATTAAATCTTCTCTTTCCTGAGGAAAACAATACCAGCTTCTATAATCTCAACATTTAGATGAGCACTTGAAACGCCATAGCATACAAGGCTATGGACCATGTGCTAGAAAATGGGATTAGAATAGATAGGTGCTTGATGGCTGGTGAAGACTCGATGAGCCAAAGGGTCTCTTGCCGAGCTGGACTCAATGGCTCTCCACAAGTCCTTCATCTCTTAATCTCATTCCAGTAAAGTATCCAGGTAAGATTTACAAGGCATCAACATTCTATGCCTCAACATTTGTTGCAGGTTGAAATTGGGTGGCAAATGGATGCCATTTTGGATCTGGATTGTATAGAATTCCTCCCCAAAAGTTGGAAGTCATCTTTATTGTGATCGTACTGTCTGAGCACTCAGAAATTAGGGCTTTTAACTGTAGAATTGCTATGGGGTTAATGTGGTAGTATAGGTTCATGCAAAATCACATTTGAAATGGCTACAAAATTAGATTATTCACAAAAGGAATCTTACTACAATAAACATCAGCCAATTTACATCGTCCGAATCAATAAAATATAAACCTGGCCACTGAGGAATGTCTCACCAAAAGCAGTGTAAAAGGTCAGTACATTGCCACCAAAACAGAGCTGCCCACCAGACAATCCCTTTTTCAGTTAAGATGCCCAGTCCATTCTTTAATATGCTGCATAGTAGCATGTACCAATTGTTCATCCATAAAGCTGCCTCGAAGTATAAACAAAGCAGAATGTACCCAGTGGATTGAAAACAGAATCCAGATTATCGCGCTGCTAATCCACCAAAACCCAAAACAGAACATAGAACATAGAACATAGAACAGTACAGCACAGAACAGGCCCTTCGGCCCTCAATGTTGTGCCGAGCCATGATCACCCTACTCAAACCCACGCATCCACCCTATACCCGTAACCCAACAACCTCCCCTAACCTTACTTTTATTAGGACATTACGGGCAATTTAGCATGTCCAATCCACCTAACCCGCACATCTTTGGACTGTGGGAGGAAACCGGAGCACCCGGAGGAAACCCACGCACACAGGGGGAGGACGTGCAGACTCCACACAGACAGTGACCCAGCCGGGAATCGAACCTGGGACCCTGGAGCTGTGAAGCATTTATGCTAACCACCATGCTACCCTGCAATTCATAAAACGGAGAAAAACTGTAACAATTTGCTTTCTGAGAAAGAAAAAGCTCCTCCAGATAAAGCCTTAGAATAGGATTTTATTCCCTATACCCTTCCAGTCCGAAGGTTCTCCCAACCAGCTTAATTTTTTTTTAAAACAGCAGGAACTGTTAAGAAAATGATAAACTGTTGAGTTGCACACATCAGAAGCCATTTGAAAATCATAGAAACGTACAGCACAGCAGGACACCAACCATTCAGCCATCAAGTCTGCACAGGCTGTTTCAAGGGGCTACAGTGAACATAGAACAGTAGTCGGACACTTTAGGAACTTTCAAGCCGTTATTGGATCGGCACAAGTCCAACAACATCTTCCTTCCCACATACCACCTTTGAATATTTAACCAATTCTCTTTTGAAAGCTATTGGATGCATTTTCACCAGCCTATCGGGCAGTGAATGCCAAGTCCTAACCACTTGTCGCTTAAGTCATTTCTCATGTCATCTCGGACTCATTTGCCTTTCACTTCAAAGCTGAGCCCTTTCATTATTGACTCTTCACATGTTGGAATTTATCTAAACCCATTATTATTTTTAAATATTAAATTTCTTCTTAGATCATTTTACGATCTTTGCTACAAATTACTGTGCTCCCCATTTTGTGTCATTTGTTAAATTCTGTATTTCAGAGCACCCAGAAAACTGATCTCCTATCTATACAACCTTAGCTAAAATCACAACATTCCAAGGTGCTTTCTTTTACCCTGGCACTTTCTCTCTGCACTTCAACTCTCTTCCTATACACACATGAACACATTCCGTAATTCCATTTTGTCCTTCAATTTCATTTAGTACCTTATCAATTATTTTTAAATCACATATACCCTGCCTTTTGTCTATCTTCTAGTGTTTTACTAAAACTTAAGGCTCTCCTTAATCCTTTTCTGCTCCTATAGGGACAATTCCAGCTTCTCCAGTCTATTCACATAACTGTAATCCCACATCCTTGGAACCATTTCCAAAGCCTAGACATTTCTCCGAAAGTATGGTGTCCAGAATTAGACAATACTCGGCTGGGGCCAAAGTAGTGCTCTATACAAGTTTAAAACAACTTCCTGGCTTTTGAATTCAATATTTTAAATTCTTAAAGCCAAAGTTCCATATTCTTTATTACGCTGTCCAGTTTGTTTTGTCTCTCCTCATTCTTACTAAAATGCATCATCTCACACTTCTTTCTGCATTGAATTTCAGCAACGTGTTCACCCATTCCATTTGCCCATGTTGACCTAAAGTCTATCACTATCCTCATTATTTATTACACTTCTAAGTTCCAAGTCATCTGCAGATTTCAATATTATATGCTGTATCCCACAAGTCTAAGTTTCAATTAACATTTCAAAAGTGCAGTGGGTCCTAATACTGAACATTGGGGAATTCCATTGTCTAGCTTTCTGGAGTCTAAAATACAACCATTTACCACAATTCAGCTTTCTATCCCAAGCCTTCCAACAAAATTGTCATTATCCATGTTATTACTGTCTGCTTTATCCCACTGGCTTCACTTTTGCTAATACAATTATTATGCAATGCTTTTCAAAATCTTTTTGAAGGTTCAGATATAAATCAATGCAGCACCCTCATCCGTCCACTGATACCTCAAAGGTCTCAACAAATCAAAACAAAATTTGTTGTCTAAACCTATGGCAGCTCTTAGTCCAAGCAACTTTTAACCACAGAAAGTTAATTAGCCATAGCAAGCTAATTCTAAAGTAAATTTTGAATTACAAAATACTTTTCAAAAATGAAAACAGCAATAGTCAGCAAAGCATCCAACAGCAACAACTTCATTATTTTTGACACAGCATTATGTATTTTAGTCCTCACACAAAGATTGGATCAATAGTCAAAGTGTACTTTAACAAGTATACTCATCCAAGCCTTTGGAACACAATTGCTCTCTCCTGCACAGGATTTGAACTCTTGCGCAGTTCCAGTATACTGCACTGCTGTGGAGTCTTTTCTGATTTAACATACATGTTTTGCTTGCAAGCACAGCAGGTGCCATATTCAGTTTGTGATAAAGTATGGGTTTGAAAAACAAGATATCAAATGCTTTGGTTTAAAATCTTATATCAATCAGGGGAGAATCTGTAACAAAGCATTAAATTCGGCAACATCTTTGATCAAATTACATGTTGAAATATACAAAGCCTGGTCTTCATTTCAAGAAAAAAAACACTTGAAAACAGTTGTCAAATAGAAAGAATAGCACTTCGTCTCAGGAATAAACCATTGAAATTTTGATTTCAGTGAAACCCAAGTAGCAAGTACTTTGGGTGATTGTCCCTTGCCAGTCAGCTGCTGCACCACTGTCCACATCGCGTCCCACATTTCCTATCACTCTGGAGGGGGGCAGGTTTATAAATTTGCAATCGTCAGATTCTTTCACCAACTTGCTTATTTCATGTGGCTTGTAGTTAAGATGTTGGCAGATATTGAGGCAGGTTCAGCATCACATTGCATCGTACAGAGTTTCTTAAGTGTAAGAACAATGTCAGAAACTTCCAATATGAGACATTTTCAATATTTTAGATCTTTAAATTATGTAATAAAGCAAATGTAATGCCATGTTATATTTTTCTATTGCTGCAGAGTGGCAAAATCAGCTGGTTTACAATCTCTGGATCTATAGTAGAGCAGAGATTTCAAAGATCTTAACCAATGACAACGACTGAAATAGTGACGTTATACTTTGAAAAGAAATTATAACCTTGAGTGGCAGAAGACAATTTATTAATTACCGATATACAGTACCATATATTGCGGCATGTAAATCAACATGGTATACAAGCTGACTCCATTTTTCGGCACCAAAATCATTCTTTTGCATATACTCAGGCTGGTGTAACCAGTTTTTGGAATGAAAGTTTTTTTTAAAAAAGTATTTTATTCAAATTTTTAACATTTGAAAAACATTACAACACAAAATAAACTCAACACAAAACCCCATCCCTGGTGCCCCCCCACCCCCACACAGTTGACAGTAACTAGTCCTCCAAAATGCAGAATAAGCAAACCCCATCGCTTGTGGAATCACTCATTCGACCCTCTTAGAGGTGAAATTTGCCCTAAACACAGGAACTCCATTAGATCCCCAAGCCACAGGCTGGAGAAGGTGATCTCCACCCTAACAAAACCCGCCTGCAAGCAATCAGTGAGGCGATCGCTAAAACATCTGACCCCTCTCCCGCCTGCAACTGCAGGTCTGACACCCCAAATATGGCCCCCCGGGGACTAGGCTCCAAGTCCACATGCAAAATCGGGGTGACCTTAACCCCCTCCAGAGACACCTCATCTTCCTCCAAAAGCCGCCCACAAATCGCCAAGACGACCCCATCCTCCAACCCAATCTCCAGCAACGAGGACGAATGCGCTATCGGAAAGGTCAGAAAGACCTTTTTCGCAAAGTTCCTCACCTTCATGCACCTAAAACCCTCCCCACACAGGAATCCAAACCACTCCAAACTTGCGAACCGCTCTCCCAAATACAAGTCCTTCATCTTTATCACCCCTCTTTCATCCCATCCCTGAAATCTCACATCCATCCTCCCAGGCTCAAACCCATGAGCATTGGCATCATCATTGACCCCTCCCTAATCTAAAGTGCTGCCAGAATTGCCACCATATTTTCAGTGTGACCACCATCACAGGGTTCCCTGAATACCTGCCTGGGGTAAACGGGAGCAACTCCGTTGCCAGCCCTCACAACACCGACCCACTACAAGAACCTGCCTCCATCCTCATCTACAAAGCCTCCGTCTCCCTACTCTAACCCCGCACCTTCTTAACATTTGCTGCCCAGTAATAATGCAACAGGCTCACGACTGCCACGCTCTCTGAAGTACAGTCTTCCTAACCCTAGCCAACTTCCCTTTCCCTGCCCAGAAAAACAACGAAACCAACCCATTCACCCCCTTTAAGAATGACTTTGGCAAAAAGACCGGCAGACACTAAAAATAAATAATGCAGCAAAACATTCATCTGCGACGTCTATACCCGATCGGCCAACGACAGGGGAAGACTATTCCACCTCAGTAAATCCACCCTACCCATATCTACCAGACTTGTAAAGTTCAACTTGCGAAGCTGGACCCAATCCCAAGCTACCTGCACTCCTAGATACCTGACGTCTGTTGTTGCCACCCAAAATGACAATCCCCCCCCTCAACTCCGACTCCCACCCCTGGAGGAGACACTACTAAATGCTCACTTTTACCCAAATACAGCTTGTAGCCTGAAAATGCCCCAAATCTCCTAAGCAGTCCCATTATATCCCCCACAGAAGAGCTTGGGTTCAAAATATACAACAACAAATCAGCATACAGGGACACTATGCACCACTCCCCCCTCATTATCGTTCTCCATTTAGCCAAGCACCTCAACGTTAAATCCAAGGGCTCTATTGCCAGTGCAAACACAAGGGGGAATATGGGGCATCCCTGCCTCGTTCCCCTGTGCAATGGAAAATACTCAGAGTTCATTTAATTTGTTCGCACACACGTCATCGGATGCTTATATCACAATTTCACCCATGTCACAATCTTAGGCCCAATCCCAAACCTCTCCAACACCACAGATAGCTTCACTTCACCGATCGAACAACTTCTCCGCATCCATCACCACCACCTCTAAACCCCTTCTTGCTGCCCGATAAAGCACCACACATTTGACGACAACTGACTGCCCTTTACGAACCCCATCTGATCCTCCGCAATCACCTTCGGAATGCGCTCCTTCAGCCGGAGCGCCAACACTTTTGCCAATATCTTGGCATTCACATTCAACAAAGATATGGACCTGTATGATCCACACTCCACCAAATCCTTGTCCATTTTAAGCAGCAATGAAATGGATGCCTGACCCATCGTCTTTGGCAATGCCCCCCCTGACCATCCACCAAAAGCAGTGTCGACTTATCCATAGACGTTTTATAAAATTTCACCAGGAAACCATTCGCCCCAGAACCTTGTCTGCATTCTCCCTATCGCTGCCTGCACTTCTCCCACCCCCACTGGCTCTTCCAATCCTGCCCTCACCTCCAGCAATCGCCCCAAAAACTCCCTCATATCTGACTAGTAAAAATCCCTGTAGAATTCTTCAAAAACTTTGCCCACCTGCTCCAGTGCCACCACCAGCACTCCTATCCCATCCCTGACCCGAACAATTTCTCGCAGCCGCCTGCCAGCAAAGATGACCCACCATGTGGCTGGCCTTCGACTCATACTCACACACAAGTCTCCTTGCCCGCCTCAGCTGCCGAACCGCCTTTCCCACTGACAGAAGATCAAACATCGCCTTTAGCTCCTTTTTTGCCAGAACACATGGCATAGGATCCTCCATGTATTCTACCTCCAAAATCTCCTCTATCAGCCGCTGCCTCCCTGTCCACCTGTGCTCAACTGAGTTGACCTCGCCCCTCACTACTGCCTTCAATACTTCCCGTACCACTGCCGGCGAGACCCCCCATTCCTATTGAACCCTACGTAATACTCAATCACCTTCCCCATTTTGATACAAAAAAGTGGGTTTGTCAACAGAGTCCCACATCGAACTGCCATGCCAGCCTCTGAGCTGACCCCTTCTCCAGGAACACTTCCACCCAAGGTGGAGCATGATCCAAAATAATGATTGCAGAATATGCCTTCCTCACCCCAGCTAACAGCATCTTCCCCATCACAGAAAAAAATCAATCCTCGAATACACATTATGCACTGGTGGAAAAAAAACAAATACTCCCTATCTCGCAGATGCAAAACCCTCCACAGGTACACTCCTCCCATCTCTTTCATAAACGCGGCCAACATCCCAGCTCTGCCCCTAGTCACCGACAGCCCCCTCCCCGGAAACCCCCCCAACCATTTCCTATCGAAAACACCTTCCCTAGGACCAACCCCACCCCCACCCTTCACACCTCCAAGGCCAATCGGAAACTGTCTGTACAGGTTCCAATGACCGTGACCCCTCCACCCACCTCACTCCCGTTCACGAGCCAACTTACGTTCACTAGCGAGGTGGCCCCAACCAGAGCTTCATTCCCCATACACCAAATCCCCCCCCCCCCCCCCCCCCAGCCTTCAAAACTCAAGATACATAAAACACAAAGGGGAAAAATTATTAATAATAATAATAATAATAATAATCTTTATGGTCATAAGTAGGCTTACATTAACCCTGCAATGAAGTTACTGTGAAAAGCCCCTAGTCACCACATTCTGGCGCCTGTTCGGGTACACAGAGGGAGAATTCAGAATGTCCAAATTACTTGTAGGAGGAAACTGGAGCACCCGGAGGAAACCCACGCAGACACAGGGAGAACGTACAGACTCCGCACAGACAGTGACCCAAGCCGGGAATCAAACCTGGGACCATGGCACTGTGACGCAACAGTGCTAATCACTGTGCTAACCTGATAACTGTGACGCAGACTATCACAGCCCTCCGTGGCTTATTCATCTTTGATTTCAGCTGGAGCGACTGGTGGGCCCTGTCGAACTTGTAGAGGGAGGGGTCCCCCCTCCTCCCCCATCAACTTAGCAAACATCTCCGCAAAGTACTCAGCCTCCGGACCTCCATCCCTCAGGCTGTCTCGCGATCCTTGGATTCTGCCTTTGCAACCAGTTCTCTAGGTCCTCCTCGATGGCTCTCAGCCCTTAGTTACCCTACGCAGCTCCTCACCCATCGAGGTGAACTGGCAACTGTGCTGCGACAATGCCTCCTCCAGCCCTTTCAAAGCCTCTCCTTTCTGCCCTACTGCCGTCGACGTCTTAGCCAAAACCTCCCTTACCGGGGCTAGACTTTAACTCACCCACTACTTGAGAGAGGTCATCGTCTCTTTCCAGTGTATATCAAAATGCTTACAGAACAGCTGCTCAAACTCCCCCTTCGATCACTTCGGCCAGCTTATCCACCGTAATGGACAGGCCCTCACTCGGCAAGCTTGCAACCACCATTTTTCCTCCTGCTGGACTCACAACTAAACGTGCCAGCAGACTTTCACTTGCCCCCTTCCCCTGATTCGCCATCTGGAACTTCAACATCCTACGACGTCTTCACACTTTCCAACACCTAATCATCCAAAATTCTCCCAAAAAATGGATATAAAGGACCAAAAACCAGAAGCTCTAGCAGGAGCCACCAAAATGAGCCCTCCACCTACATATCGCCGCCGGAAGTCTCAGAATGAAACGGTCTAATGTTGCAGCAGAAGACTAAGATTGTTCAAATAACTCTCATATAACTGTGATGCCCAAGTCAAAGAATTTGACTGTTTTAAAATGCTTTGATTGTGTTGAAAGGTATCTTTGTACAATTAATTCACTCAATAAACCATGCTACGTTAACAGTGATCACATGTTGAATGCAGTATAACATTTGAAAGTGAAAAGAATGATTCAGATACTAGAAATTTAAACTAGTGTACGGCTGACTTTAAAGGGATAAGACTGAAGATCAGTGGAGAATATTTAAAGAAACATTTAACAAGATGCAGGGTGAGTATATACCAAGAGGAAAAGGCTCCACTTCACAAAAAGAGCCATGGACACCTAAAGAGGTTAGGGACAGCATAAAACTAAAAAGACTTACAAAAATGCAAAACTGAACAGATCCGGCCACATGGGATAGAGACAAAGACCAGCAAAGTGTCACAAAGCAGCTAAGGGATTATCAAAGGAAACCTGTAAGGGACATCAAAAGCAATAAGAAATGTTATCATTGTATAAATGTCAAGAACAATGTAGGCCCACTGAAAGCTGAACTGTCAGTGATAATGGGGAAATGGCAGACATCTTGAACAATTACTTTGCCTCAGTATTCACAGTTGAAAAGTAGGACAACTTGCTGGAAGTGCCAAAAAAATTAACTGTCGATCGAGGACTCAATACAACTAGGTAAAACATCAGTAACAAGGAAATTAATGGAACTAAAGAGTGACAAATCCCTTGGGCCTGACTGTTTCCATCCGAGGGTGTTAAAGAAAGTAGAGGAGCACATGGTAGATGCCCAAATATAATCTTTCAGAGTTCCCTAAATTCAGGAGTGCACCTCTGGATCGGAAAATTGCACATGTTACTCCACTTTTTTTTAAGGGTGAAACCAGGAAATTACAGATTGGTTAGCCTCACATCTGTGGTGGGGAAATTGCTGGAGTCTGTAGTCAGCAATAGGGTAACTGAACACCCTGAAAATTTCAGACGATCAAGGATAGCCAGCATGGATTTGTAAAAGGAACGTCATATCTTGTTGAATTTTTTTTAAGAGGTGACTACGGTAGTGGACAGAGGAATGTCTATGGATGTTATTTACATGAACTTCCAGAAGGCATTTGATAAAGTCCCACACAAGAGACGGTTAACAAAGATGGACACCCATGGAGTTTGAGGGCAAATTGACATGGTCAGAAAATTGGTCGAGTTGCAGCCTCAATAATCACTAATTTCTTTAATTGGCAGGTGACTAGAGGTGTACCATAGGGATCTGTGTTGGGGCCTCGGTTATTCACATTATTCATTAATGACTTGGATATGACATAGAAAATCATATATCCAAATTTGCTGATAATACAAAGTCATTTGGCATTGTAAACATCCCAGGACAGCATAAAATTGCAAGGAGATATTGACAGGACTAGGTGAATGGGCAGATAGAATTTAATGTAAACAACTGTGAGGTTATCCATTTTGCATTAAAAAGGATAGAGCAAAGTACTTTCTAAATGGAAAGAAGTTAGATACGGTGGATGTCCAAAGAGACTTGGGGTTCAGATGCATAGATCCTTAAAATGACATGAACGAGTGCAGAAAATAATCAAAAAGGCAAATGGAATCCTCGCCTTTATATCTAGAGGATTGGAATATAAAGACACAGAAGTTATGGCTGCAGCTATACAAAACCCAGGTTATACTCCACTTCGAGTACGGTTATCACCTCTGGGCACCACGTCTTAGGGCGGCCTTGGAGGGAGTGCAACATAGGTTTACTGAAATTATAATTAAAACATTTTTTTTTATAAAGAGTACCCAATTATATATTTTTTCCAATTAAGGGGCAATTTAGCATGGCCAATCCACCTAACTTGCACATCTTTGGGTTGAGTGGGTGAAACCCACACAGACACAGGGAGAATGTGCAAACTCCACACGGACAGTGACCCAGGGCCGGGATTCAAACCCAGGTCCTCGGCACCGCAGTCCTAGTGCTAACCACTGAGCCACCATGCTGCCCCTAGGTTTACTGAAATTATACCTGTACTACAGTGGTTAAGTTACAAAGAGAGATTACACAGATTAGGCCTGTTTCACTAGAATTTAAAGCCATGATGTGGAGATGCCGGCGTTGGACTGGGGTGAGCACAGTAAGAAGTCTTACAACACCAGGTTAAAGTCCAACAGGTTTGTTTCAAACACGAGCTTTCGGAGCACGGCTCCTTCTTCAGGTGAATGGAAAGGCTTGTTCCAGAAATGTTTATATAGACACAGTCAGAGATGCCCCGGAATGCGAGCACCTGCAGGCAATCAAATCATCAAAGATGCAGAGAGAGAGGTAACTCCAGGTTAAAGAGGTGTGAATTGTCCCAAGCCAGTTCAGTCGGTAGGCCTCTGCAAGTCCAGGCTTGTTGGTGGGGGCCGAATGTAATGCGACATGAATCCCAGATCCCGGTTGAGTCCGCATTCATGCGTGCGGAACTTAGCTATAAGTTTTTGCTCAGCAATTTTGCGTTGTCGCGTCTCCTGAAGGCCTCCTTGTAGAATGCTGACCCGGAGATCAGAGGCTGAATGTCCTTGACTGCTGAAGTGTTCCCCAACTGGAAGGGAACAGTCCTGCCTGTTGATAGTCGCACGATGCCCGTTTATTCGTTGTCGCAGTGTCTGCATGGTCTCGCCAATGTACCACGCTTCGGGACATCCTTTCCTGCAGCGTATGAGGTAGACTACATTGGTCGAGTCGCACGAGTATGCGCCGCGTACCTGGTGGGTGGTGTTTCCACGTGTAATGGTGGTGTTCATGTCGATGATCTGGCATGTCTTGCAGAGATTACCCTGGCAGGGTTTTGTGGTGTTGTGGTTGCTGTTCTGAAGGCTGGGTAATTTGCTGCAAACAATGGTTTGTTTGAGGTTGCGCGGTTGTTTGAAGGCCAGTAGTGGGGGTGTGGGGATGACCTTGGCAAGATGTCCATCCTCGCTGATGATGTGTTGGAGGCTGCGAAGAAGATGTCGTAGTTTCTCCGCCCCAGGAAAGTACTGGACGACGAAGGGTACTCTGTCAGTGGTGTCCCGTGTTTGTCTTCTGAGGAGGTCGGTGCGGTTTTTTGCTGTGGCGCGGTGGAACTGTCGATCAATGAGTCGAGCGCCATATCCCGTTCGTACGAGGGCATCTTTCAGCATCTGTAGGTGTCTGTTGCGCTCCGACTGAACTGAGGCCTACCGACTGAACTGGCTTGGGACAATTCACACCTCTTTAACCTGGAGTTACCTCTCTCTCTGCATCTTTGATGATTTGATTGCCTGCAGGTGCTCGCATTCCGGGGCATCTCTGACTGTGTCTATATAAACATTTCTGGAACAAGCCTTTCCATTCACCTGAAGAAGGAGCCGTGCTCCGAAAGCTCGTGTTTGAAACAAACCTGTTGGACTTTAACCTGGTGTTGTAAGACTTCTTACTAGAATTTAAAGGTTATGGGGTAATCTGATCAAAGTATTAAAGATATTAATAGGGAAAGACAGGGTAGGTAAAGATCAACTATTTGCACTAGTTGGAGATTCTAAAACTAGGGGCATAGTCTAAAAATTAGGGCTAGACCATTCATGAGAGGGGTTAGAAAGCACTCTTTGCTCCAGGGTGGTAGGGGCTTGGGTGGTAGGGGTTTGGAACTCTCTCTCACAAACAGGCTAGAACAGTTGTTAATTTTAAATCTGATAATATCTTCGCGTAATGAAAATCTAAGTGACATGGGCCAAAGGCATGTATATGAAGTAAGGCCACACATCAGCCATGATCTCATTAAAAGACGGGACAGGCTCAAGGGACTGAATAGCCTACTCTTGTCCATATTTTCCAAATATAATTAGCTTCATGTTTCTTTCCATATTTCAAGACGTCAGCCATCCACACCAGTTTCCACACCATCCACATTCAGTTTCCCGTACCAGCCTTCCCGAACAGGCGCTGGAATGTGGCGATTAGGGGCTTTTCACAGTAACTTCATTTGAAGCCTACTTGTGACAATAAGCGATTTTCATTTTTCCATTTCCAGGGCGTTCAATTTTTTAAAATGTTTTCCAAGGGACAATTTAGCATGGCCAATCCACCCACCCTGCACATCTTTGGGTTGTGGGGCAACATGGTAGCTTAATGGTTAGCACAATTGCTTCACAGTTCCAGGGTCCCAGGTTCGATTCCCGGCTTGGGTCACTGCCTGTGCGGAGTCCGCACCTTTTCCCGTGTCTGCGTGGGTTTCCTCCCACAGTCCAAAGATGTGCAGGTTAGGTGGATTGGCCTTGATAAATTGCCCTTAGTGTTCAACAAAAGGTGAGGTGGGGTTACAGGGATAGGTTGGAGGCATGGGCTTAAGTAGGGTGCTCTTTCCAAGAGCCGAGGCAGACTCAATGGGCTGAATGGCCTCCTTCTGCACTGTAAATTCTATGAAATTCTATGAATGAGACCCACGCAGACACTGGGGGGGGGGTTCAAATTTTATACTCAGCATACAAGCCAACCTCCATTATTGAGGTTTCAATGGTCGACTTGTACACTGCGATCTGCAGTTCTTTCTGTATGATACTATGTGAGCTGTATTTCAATCTTGGCAGGGGACTGCACTTACACCTCGCACAATTTGGCAGGTTATTTTAACTGTTGAACTGCATGCGTCAGGAAAGGTTCTTGGATCTCAGTTAATTGCCATTTACAATTTTACAGAAGAGCAAAGCAGACTATTCAGTTTAACCATTCCATGCTGCCATTTATGCTCCATTGCAGTCTCCTCCCATCCCTCCATATTTAACTCTAACTATCAGCACAACTCTATTCCCATCTCTCCCTAGCTTGCACTCGCTATGCCAGTGTTTTTCAAATCCCCCGGAACCACCTCTACCAACCGGCCGACCTTCGAGGGCCACGCCAGCTGATCTTAGTGACTCACCTGATGAAGGAGCTACACTCCGAAAACTAGTGATTCCAAATAAACCCGCTGGACTTCAGTACCTTTAGTAATTACCCCTAATATTTATGATGGGTTCTTCAAATACCAACTGTAAGGTAAATAGAAGATGGCCTTGAGTTCTGGATGGGTTACATGAGCCCTCTCAAAACATAAGCCCATTGGTCTGATTAATCTTTCATATTTAGGCGGTTTCGGAGTGAATCCAATTCCGAAAAAGCAGTCTTTAGTAACCATTCACTTCCAAGCTTGCTTTTTCTGTTTACCTATGCGGAGAACTTTCAGGACTTCAGTTTTTCCGGAGCACGGACATTTGGAAAAGGTACTTTCCATTTACCAGCTTTCTCTTTTGTTTGATCATGTTTGGCAGGACTTTAGCACGGGATTGACCCTCTCTGATGAGCAGATAGGCTGGTATGGCTCCTTCTGGTGTTCTCATCATTCTTCTGTTTTTTGTTTCCCTGTCAGTAGATTTTGAGTGTCTTCTTCATCTGTACTTTTTCTGAATGGCGCTGATCGTGGTACAATTTAGCCGTCAGACCGATCATCTTCTTAAATGAGAGCACTCATGCGCTTCACAGCTCTTCTTTTTCTTCTCATAGGCAAAGCCATATTGCTTACAATGCAATTTAACATATTTGTTGTGTTATTTCACTGCTCTCAGTCTCTCTCTAACAAGAGCTGAACTGCAGCTGCTGTTGCTGATCCTGGGTTGATCTCTCGATATCTCGGATAATCCCGAAGACGCGACTCACTCAGCCGCCATCTTGTTAAAAGACGTATACAAAGCCCAGCCTCCATTCTTTTTTGAATCGGTCTCCATTCTAAAAATTGTCATAGAAACTTAGAAAATAGGAGCGGGGGGGAGGCCATTCGACCCTGCTCCACCTTCATTGTGATCATGCTGATCATCCAACTCAGTAGCCTAATCCTGCTTTCCCATATATCCTTTGATCTCCTTCGCCTAAGTGCTACATCGAACTGTTTCGTGAAAACAGATTGCGACCATGAAAGCAGATCACGGCCACTGGGCGCTTCTCCCGCAATTGGGAACGCCATGACCGATCACTCCGTGACCTACCCGCAGGTCGCAACCTGCAGTTTGAAAAACCATGCTCTGTACTCATCTAGTTTTCCTTTAAATGTATCTATATTATTTGCCTCAAGCACTTCCTGTGGTAGTGAGCTCCAGGGTTCTCATCACTCCCTGGATAAAGGATTTTCCTTCAAATTCCTTATTTGATTTCATAGAATCCTTACAGTGCAGAAGGAGACCATTCAGCCCATCGAGTCCGTACCAACCTTTCAAAAGACCACAAGGCATAGGAGCAGGATTCGGTCCAACGAGTCTGCTCCGCCATTCAATCATGGCTGTTTGTCATTCCCATTCTCCTGCCATCTCCCCTGATTAATCAAGGACCTATCTATCTCTGTCTTAAAGACACTCAGTGATTTTGTCTCCACCGCCTTCAGTGGAAAAGAGTTCCACAGATTCACCACCCTCTGGTTGAAGAAATTCTTCATCTCGGTTCTAAAGGTTTTCGTTTTTCCTATAAGTGGAAACATCCTCCCCCACGTCCACTCTATCCAGGACTCTCAGTATCCTGTAAGTTTCAATAAGATCCCCCCTCATCCTTCTAAACTCCAACGGGTACAGACCCAGGGTCCTCAACCACTCCTCATTCGACAAGCTCTTCATTCCAGGGATCATTCTTGTGAACCTCCTCTGGACCTTTTCCAAGGACAGCACATCATTCCTCAGATACGGAGCCAACAACTGCTCACAATAATCCAAATGGGGTCTGACCAGGGCATTATACAGCCTCAGAAGTACATCCCTGCTCTTGTATTCTAGCTCTCTCGACATTGCATTTGCCTTCCTAACTGCCGACTGAACCTGCACGTTAACCTTGAGAATCTTGAACTAGGATTGTGCTTCTGATTTAAGTTTTTTCCCATTTAGAAAATAGCCTATGCCTCCATTCTTCCTACCAAAGTGCATAACTTCACATTCCCATCTGCCACACCTTTGCCCACTCTCCTAGATGTCCAAGACCTTCTGCAGCCCCCCCGCTTCCTCAATACTACCTGCCCCACTGCATATCTTTGTATCATCTGCAAACTTAGCAACAGTGCCTTTAGTTCTTTCTTCCAGATTGTTAATGTATATTGTAAAAAGTTGTGATCCCAACACCGACCCATAAGACACACCACTAGTCACCATCAGCCATCCTGAAAAAGACCCCTTTATCCCCATTCTCTGCCTTCTGCCAGTCAGCCAATCCTCTACCCATGCCAGTATCTTACCCTTAACACCATTTTCTCTTAACTTATTTAACAGCCTCCTATATGGCACCTTGTCAAAGGCATTCTGGTTATCCAAGTAGATCACGCCCACTGGTTCACCTTTGTCCTAGAACCAGAGGACACAATCTCAGACTAAAGGGACGATCCTTTAAAACAGAGATGAGGAGGAATTTCTTCAGCCAGAGGGTGATGAATCTGTGGAACTCTTTGCCGCAGAAGGCTGTGGAGGTCAAATCACAGAGTGTCTTTAAGACAGAGATAGATAGGTTCTTGATTAATAAGGGGATCAGGGGTTATGGGGAGAAGGTAGGAGAATGGGGATGAGAAAAATATCAGC
The DNA here is from genome assembly GCF_902713615.1 of Scyliorhinus canicula. Lineage (NCBI taxonomy): Eukaryota > Metazoa > Chordata > Chondrichthyes > Carcharhiniformes > Scyliorhinidae > Scyliorhinus > Scyliorhinus canicula. The sequence continues at coordinate 46,106,928 of NC_052147.1, read as the reverse complement.
CATGATTAAATGGCGGAGCAGACTCGATGGGCCAACTGGCCTAATTCTGCTTCCATGACTTATGGTCTAATTTCCTCGTTACCTCCTCAAAGAATTCTAACAGATATCTTATGATGCACTTCACAGTACTTCACAATCTCATCTTTGATAATGGCCTCTAAAATCTTACTAATGACCGAAGTCAGGCAAACCGGCCTGTAAATTCCCATCTTCTGTCTCCCTCCCTTCTTAAACAGGGGTGATACATTAGCCGTTTACCAGTCCTTTGGGACCCTCTCTGCCTCCAGTGATTCCTGAAAGATCACCACCAATGCCTCTAAAATCTCCTCAGCTATCTCCTTTAGTACCCTGGGGTGTAGTACATCCGGTCCACATGATTTATCCACCTTCAGACCTTTCAGTTTCCCCAGAACCTTCTCCTTAGTGTACACTCACCTCTGCCACCTGATTCTCCTGAAGTTCTGGTATCCCACTGGTGTCTTCCACCGTGAAGACTGATGCAAACAATCATTGTCTGGCACTTGTGTGGTGCAAATATTGGCACTTGCCAGCCCAAGCCTGGATACAGTCCAGGTCTTGCTGCATTTGGACATGGGCTACTTCAGTACCTGAGGACTTGCGAGTGGTGAACATTGTGCAGTCATCAGCTCACGAATCCACCTCTGACCTTATGATTGAAGGAACTGAAGGGGCAGCTGAAGATGATTGGGCCTAAGGCACTACCAGGTTGAGAAACTCCTGCAGTGATGTTCTGGAGCTATGACCACAAACACCACGACCATCTTCCTTTGCGCCAGGTGGGCAATCCAGAACTATGGGGCACAGTTTCATAATAAGGGGTCTCCCATTCAGGACAAGAGAGAAGGAAGAATTTATTTTCCTGGAAATAATTTATTTTCTTGAAAGATCATTATTGTTTGCAACTCACCTTCCCAGCAAACAACAGAGGCTGGGTCATTCAACATATTCGGGTTGGATTCAGAATTGGACAGAATTTTGATTGATTAGGAAGTCAAGGGTTACGAGGGGCAGACAGAAAGGTGGAGTTAAGACCACAATCAGATCAGCCAAAGTTGAATTGACCTACTCCTGCTCCTCATAGAATCCCTACAGTGCAGAAGAAGGTCATTCAACCCATCGAGTCTGCACCGACCCTCTGAAAGACACATGCTCCCACCCTAACCCAGTAACCCCACCTAACCTTTTGGGCACTAAGGGGCAATTTAGCATAGCCAATCCACCAAACCTGTACATCTTTGGACTGTGGGAAGAAACTGGAGAATCCCAAGGAACCCACCCAGACATGGGGTAAACACGGACAAACTCCACATAGACTCAGGCTGGAATTGAACCCGGGTCCCTGGCGCTATGAAGCAGTAGTGCTAACCAGTGCCACCTCCTATTTCTTATGCTCTTATAATGCCAGCATTTGGTCATGGGCTCACTTTCAATTTGTCAATAACCAACGCATACAAAATTGTGAAATCAATGCTTCAAAAATTTCAGTCTCCATTTTTAAAAAGTATAAACACAAAATATAAAAGATTTTGGTATGATCAACTTCAATGAGATGAGACATCGATCCACAGAAAACTAGTCAATTAATTGTGAGAACAACAGAAGATTAGTCAGAGGTGTTCAAAAAAGAACTTAGTGATACAAAGCTAGTTAATAGCCCAAAGGAGTTTTGATGTGAGCAAAAGCTCATCAGGTTCGACGACCTCAGCCAGAATACCTGTCACAGACTGTTGTTTTTCATCCATGTGTTAGTTGTTACAGCTCTCCCATCAATGGTGGCTCACCCACAGACTCCAACACAAGGGCAACGAGTGACGGCCTGAAGATTGACCATTGCCAAGTGTTCTTTAAAAAACTCATCTGATTCACTAAAATCCTTTAGTGAAGGAAATCTGCCATCCTTACCTAGTCTGATCTACATGCGACTCCGGACCCACAGCAATATGGTTGCTCTGAAATGGTCAAACAACCCACTCAGTTGCATCAAACCACTACAAAATCTAAAAGGAACAAAACCAGACAGACCACCTGGCAGCAACCTCAGCATCGGAAATGTCAAAAGCAAACGCAACCCAGTCCTTCTGATTAACATCTGGGGGCTTGTGCCAAAATTGGGAGAGCTGGCCCACAGAGTAGTTAAGCAACAGCTTAACTTAGTTATTCTCACCAAATCATCTTTTACAGACAACATCCCAGACACCAATATCACCACCCCTGCTGTATCTGACCCCACTGGCAAGACAGACCCACCAGAGCTGGCAGCATAGTGGTACACAATTGGGATGGAGTTGTCCCAGGAATCATCAACATAGATTCAGGACCTCATGAAGTCTCACTGCATCAGATCAAACATAAGCACTCACCACTCCACCCTCAGCTAATGAATCAATACTCTATGTTGAACAACTTATGGAAGAAGCACTGAGGATGGCACGGTCATACAATTTACTCTGGGTGGGGACTCCGAACCAGCCAAGTCCTAAAGGACATCGTTGTTAGATTAGGTCTGCAGCAGGTGGTGAGGGAGCCAAGAGAAAAGAACATCACCCTCATTTTCTATGCCCATGATAGTATCGGTAGGACTGACAAAGTAGTTAGCACTGCTGCGCCTCAGCATCAGGGACCCTGGTTCAATTCTGGCCTTGGGTGACTGTCTGTGTGGAGTTTGCACGTTCTCCCAGTATCTGCGTGGGTTTTCCTCCAGGTGCTCTGGTTTTCTCCCACAGTCCAAAGATGTGGTTAGGTGGATTGGACATGCTAAATTGCCCCTTCGTGTCCAAATGATTATGTGGAGTTACGGGGATAGGGCCGTGGTGTGGGCCGGACCTGAGGCGGGTGTTTTTTTGGAGGGTCAGTGCAGACTCGATGGCCCGAATGGCTCACTTCTGTATTGCAGGGATATGATTCTACGATTCACATTGAGGATATCCTTTATCATGTTGTGCAGCATTACGCTAAACAGGAACTCAAAACAGTGACACCTCCATGAGACGCTATTGTGTCATCAGCAGCAGAATTGCATTCAACCACAAACTGAAACCTCATGACCCAGCACATCCTCCATTCTAGCATTACCATCAAGTCAGTAAAATAACACTAGTTCAATGATGAGTACAGGAAGGCATTCCATGAGCAGCATATGGTAGCACTAAACCAGACATTTTCAAAGTGGGGATCACGACCCACAGGTGGGTCGCGGGGTCATCCATCATGGCGTTCCCGATCGTAGGAATTCAGGTGCAATGGCGGGGCCATCCATCGTGGCATTCCCGATCGTGGGAATTCAGGCGCAACGGCAGCAGCAGCCAGCTTTTCTGAGAGTGTCTTTAAAAATGCGGGCACGCTGTGCATGCACGGCCGCCCATCAGTGCGCATGCACGGCCGCTCATCAGTGCGCATGCCCTTATGCGAAACACCATCTCCTCCTGATGTCAGCGGCTGACCCAGGAGAAGATTTGTTTTAAAAATTCAATTCAGTCTTCCTGCATCTTGAATATGCTGAATCGCTGAGCGTGCAGAACTCTCTTTGATAGTGAATTTGATAGAGGTTAAAAAGATTCACAATACTTTTGAGTTAAATAATTCCTCCTCAGCTATGTCTAAAATCGTCACATTGTAATTTGCAGACTATATCTCCAGGCTGTAAACCACCCATCTGAGGAAAACTTATATTCTGTATCTGCTCTGTAGAACCCCGAGAGAACAATGCCTTTTTCAATGAGGTAATTTCTCATTCTTCGCTACTCTAGACTATAGAATATAAGCCCAGGTTCACCTCTCGCATTAAAGGTAAGAGACAATGGTGGGTCCGTGAAGGTCAGCCGGCGTGGGCTGAGAAGGTCGGCCAGTTGGTAAAAATGGGTCCCGGGCAAAAATATTTGAAAAACACTGTGCTAAACGATCCCATGATCAACTAACCAGCTTCAGTCAGCGCTATCCAACGGGTGATTCATCTCAGCCTCCTCAGCATCACAGATGCCAGTCTTCAGTCAATTCAAATCACACATGATATCTAGAAATGCCGACGGCAACCGGATACTGCAAAAGCAATGGGCCCTTGCAACATTCCACCAACAGCACTGAAGACTTGTCCTTCAGAACTAGTCATGCTCCTAGCCAAGTTCCAATTTTGTTTTTATATAATCTTTATTATCACAAGTAGGCTTACATTGCAATGAAGTTACTGTGAAAAGCCCCTATTCGCCACAGTCCAGCACCTGTTCGGATACACAGAGGGAGAATTTAGAACAAGAACTAGGAGCAGGAGTCGGCCATCTGGCCCATCGAGCCTGCTCCGCCATTCAATGAGATCATGGCTGATCTTTTTTGGACTCAGCTCCATTTCCCGGCCCGAACACCATAACCCTTAATCCCTTTATTCTTCAAAAAACTATCTTTACCTTAATAACATTTAATGAAGGAGCCTCAACTGCTTCACTGGGCAAGGAATTCCATAGATTCACAACCCTTAGGGTGAAGAAGTTCCTCCTAAACTCAGTCCTAAATCTACTTCCCCTTATTTCACCCGCCAGTGCAAACAACCTGCCCAAATCTATTCTATCTATTCCCTTCATAATTTTATATGTTTCTATAAGATCCCCCCTCCCCCCCCCCCCCCCCCCCCCCCCCCCCCCGCATCCTTCTAAATTTCAACGAGTACAGTCCCAGTCTACTCAACCTCTCCTCGTAATCCAACCCTTTCAGCTCTGGGATTAACCTTGTGAATCTCCTCTGCACACCCTCCAGCGCCAGTACGTCCTTTCTCAGCTAAGGAGACCAAAACTGAACACAATATTCCAGGTGTGGCCTCACTAACACACCTTATACAATTGCAGCATAACCTTCCCAGTCTTAAACTCCATCCCTCTAGCAATGAAGGACAATATTCCATTTGCCTTCTTAATCACCTGTTGCACCTGTAAACCAACTTTTTGCGACTCATGGACGAGCACACCCAGGTCTCTCTGCACAGCGGCATGTTTTAATATTTTATCATTTAAATAATAATGCCTTTTGCTATTATTCCTACCAAATGGATAACCTCACATTAGAATATCCAAATTACCTGACAGCACGTCTTTCGGGACTAGTGTGAGGAAACCGGAGCACCCGCAGGAAACCCACGCAGACAAGGGGAGAAACTGCTGACTCCCCACAGCGTTGGACTGGGGTGAGCACAGTAAGAAGTCTTACAACACCAGGTTAAAGTCCAACATGTTCGTTTCAAACACTAGTTTTCAGAGCATTGCTCCTTCCTCAGAAATATTCACCTGAGGAAGGAGCAGTGCTCCGAAAGCTAGTGTTTGAAACGAACATATTGGACTTTAACCTGGTGTTGTAAGACTTACTGGACTTCCCACAGACAGTGACCCAGCGGGAATCGAACCTGGAACCCTGGCATTGTGTAAGCACAGTGCTAACCACAGTGCTGCTGTGCTGCCCACAGTACAGCTACAACATTGGCAGCTGCCCAGAAATGTGGAGAATTGCCCAGGACAAATCCAATTGAGCCAATTATCCCCACCCACATCAGTCTATTCCCTATCATCAGCAAAGTGATGGAAGGTTACACTGACAATGCAATTCAGCAGCACTTAGTCAGCAATAACCTACTCACTAGCACTCAATTTGGGTTCCGCCAGGGCCACTCACTCAGCTCCTGATCTTATTATAGTTTTGATACAAACATGGACAAGAGCTGAACTGAAGAGGTAAGCGGAGAGTGACTGCATTTGACATCAAGGCAGCATTTTACAAAATGTGGCATCAACGTACCCGGGCAAAACTGTGGACAATGGGAATCAAGGGAGAAACTCTGCAGTGGTTGGAGTCATACCTAGAATAATGAGAGATGGTTATAGTTGTTGAAGGTCAATCATCTCAGCCCTGCACATCACTGCAGGAGCTCCTCAGGGTAGTGTCTTAGGCACAACCAGCCTCAGCTGCTCCATCAATTCCCTTTCTTCCATAAGGTCAGAAGTGGGATGTCCACTGATGACTGCACAATGTTCAGCATGATTCACCATTCCTCTGATACTGAAGTAGTACCTGTTTATTACAGCAAGACAAGGACAATATTCAGGCTTGGGCTGATGAGGAGCAAGTAACTTTCTTGCCATAAGTGAGAGACAATTATTACTTCCAACTAAAAAAAAATCAAACCATCTTCCTTTGACATTCAAAAGCATTAGCATCTCTGAATCCTCCACTATCAACATCCTGATTGTTACCAATAACTAGAAACTGAACTGAAAGCTAAATAAATGCTGTGACTACAAGAGCTGGTCAGACCCTGGGAAATATTTATGGGTACCTCACATGCGTACTCCCCAAGGTCTGTTTACCATCTACAAACCAGAAGTCAGGAATGTGATTAAATACTCTCCAATTGTTTGGATGAGTTCAACGCCAGCCAAAACACCCCTTTTATTTCACACCCCACCTGTCATTTTAAACAGCCACTTCCTCTACCACCAACGCACAGTATCAGCAGTGTGTACTCTCTGCATTATTTTAGTCTCCCTTTTCAAAAATTTAATCAGAAACTGTACCAACTTACCAAGGCTCCTTCGACAGCACCTTCCAAACACAGCCTCTACTGCGAACTAATAAAAAAAAAAATCAGCTGCCATGGTGGATTCAAGGAATTGTTGAAAATGTTCCTTCCAGTGTTAACAGATGGAATCGCCACCCTCAAGAGAAATACTATCCTACGAGCGATGGGGATTTTGTCCATTTGACCTTGGTCTATAGATGGCTTTGGCGACTTTAAAAAAGCTTCACCACGTCAATGGTCAGCATGTTGTCTCAGGTTCTCTCCTCCCACTACACATTCTTCATCTTCTGTATTTGTGTTGGGTCAGCCATGATCTTTTGGAATGCTACCTTTTGACTTGTGACCGTAGCTTGTTCTGCTCATTTTTGTTCGAGACAGTCATATATTTCAGCATTGTTTTGGTGACTATACTCAAACCCAATGGTCTGCGCACAGCTGACTTTATTTGATACCGCTGGTCTTACAAACTATGGCTGCAAGTGTTGGACAACAAAAACTTCTGCAAGTCAACCAAGTCCTAGTAAACAGTAGTGAGCATCACCACAATCCTGTAACAAGACCTGGATTGTGAATCAGCAACACAATAGCACCAGAGGAGTTCCATCTGCAATGCCTCAGTCATATCCCCTGGTTTCAACAGGGGACTGTTGAACAAATGCTCATGTCCTTCTTTAAGCCAGTTGCACAAGCATTCAGGCAAAACTCCAGAAAAACCAACTTTGGTGGATTGCATGCTATGCCCGGATGGCCAAAAATAATCTCCCCCCCATTCAGTCCCATTTTCTCAACTCCCAAATGGCCACAATTCCTGAGAAGGGCAAAGAAAACACTTTGAAGACTCTGAAGCAGCAGCATCAACATTAATGGCTGGGATGAGCTGCCAATCACAATGCTGCATTATGCTTGAGTCACAACATCTTAATGAGGAGGCAGAGAAGTACTGCAGTTAAGGAAAATCCTGCAAAAACGATTAAAGCTATGGGAAAGCAGCCTTCAGTTTAAAAAAAAAATGGAACACAGCTGGTTGATACCAAACATGCAGTCCCAAGCCCAGTAAAAGGCAAAACAGCCTATACCGCAGTGTTTTCCCAAACTGCATTCAAATTATATTTGACCCAGTTACTTCTCTTCCTCTCCAGAATTTTTGATCAATGATTCTCTCCCTTTATAATTACAGCAAAAATACAAAATACAAACTTTAAAATATGAACATTTATCATATCCGTCACAAATGATCCAACTGATATTACTGATGTATCAATGTCAGTAATGGATAATAAGAAAACAACTTTGTTCGTGCAAAATTGGAAATTACGAAGTGTAGAGCAGAAGTACTGAAATTGCTAATTCATCTTTCTGAGTCAATGACCAGAGACTCTGATAGAAAAATGCTTGCTGGTGATGCTACACTAGATGTAGTGCTTGGAAGAAAGGCAAATGAACAGTATGCCAAAGACAATTCAAACTCAACTGAGAATTGACGGAGATAGTTCAGAAATCGTGCAAAAAAGTTGAAGGGTCAGAACGAACTATGTAACTTCTGAGAGGAAGTGATCAACATGGCTCAAACAGAATTGAAAATAACTCAATTAAAATGGGAAACAACAAGATCACAAAAAGTTCAAAGAGCAAAAAGCAACAGTAGAATACTATTTTGAGTGAACAGCAGTATCTAGCAACATTCTTGAAACAGCTAAAAGAGATTTTCACGAAACAAAATTTCATATTTGTGCAGTGTTAAATCGAAATGCAAATTCACCACGTGTGAATTTAGAAAGTGGGCTTGAGTGGAACTGTGCCTACAAGTGGCGAAAACATTTAACTGCACAGTCGACTTAAATGAAACATTATTTTCAGAGTTACAAACCGGAAAGCAGAATGTAAAGGAAACAAGACTAGACTAATATTACCATGTATAGATTGGGATGAAATTGTCTATGTTTTAGTTAAATCTTTGTAATATAATATGATGTAATTATGAATTACAAAAACTGTACTAATATGATGTAATAAGTTATGTGGTTAGATATTTGTCATGTTAGGTTTGTGTAAAGTGAATGTAACTTTAAATGGTTAAGATGAAAAAGGGCGCACCTTTTACAATTATGAAGATTTCTTACAAGGGGGAGGTGTTAGGAAAACAAATGTAGTTTTAAGAGATTTATATTTGTATGGCAGCACAGTAGCAAAGTGGTCAGCACAGTTGCTTCACAAATCCAGGTTCCCGGCTTGGGTCGCTGTATGTCCGGAGTCTGCATGTTTGCCTCGTGCCTGCGTGGGTTTCCTATGGTTGCCTCCCACAGTCCAAAGGCATGCAGGTTAGGTGGATTGGCCATGCTAAATTGCCCGTCGTGTCCAAAAAGGTTGGGTGAGGTTACTGGGTTACAGTGGAGGTATGGGTTTGGGTAAGGTGCTCTTTCCAAGGGCCAGTGCTGACAGTTATGATAATACCACAGATATGAGAACTGAGAAGTTATAACTATCAGAAAAGGGGCTCTTTTCACTTGAAAAGAGAAGACAAAGATGGGGCAGACTTGATGGGCTGAATGGCCTCCTTCTGCAATATAAATTCTATGATTCTATGGGTAAACATTAGAAAATAAGGTACAGATTTAAGTGGGTTTAATTTAATGTTTCTTTGCTGGGAAGGGTGAAGGGTGAAACCTATAGTTATATTCATGCTGGACAACGGTGATTGTATGTGTGGGGGTTGGTTTCAATTCCAACTGCAATTCTATTGTGCTCTTCACTGTGTGAAGAGTAAATAAAAGGTGTAAGCATGTGGGCACTGCTTAGCAACTGGAGGCCCTTTTTGAGGTAGAGTGGCTTTCTGTTCTGAGTTTCGCAGAATTTATTGGCAGTTGGAGACAGGACACTGGGGAGTGAATGTTTCTCAACTCTGCCAGGAGAAGCTGGTCAGGACATGGGAGGTGCAATGGTGCAAGCTTCCTGAGGAACAGGTTACAGTCCAGATAACCAGGTAATTGGGACAGAAAGAATGTCTAAGACAACTGGAGTTAAGAGCATAGAGAACAAGGTATTATTCAGAAGAGTTCAAGGAAGAGTACACAAAGTTTTTAAAGTTAAAGAGACAATTGCTGCAACCAAATTTAAAGTGGGACAGTAGACTTCAGGGGTAAATGAAACATTTGATGCCATTTTAATACATTCTAGGAATCAAGAGTTAAAGCAATTATGAACAGCCAAGACAAAGAAATCCTAAAGGGGGTGGTGTAAAATCTTAGACTGGATTCACTTAAAGGTGGAACAGAGACTTTGTTTAAAAGTGTCATTTGGGAAATCTGGACTGGATTTTGAAATGCTCAGGTAAAGCATTATGAGAAGATTTTAAAGCGTATTTTTGGAAGTGGAGCTTGGAAACTCTCATGTGACAATCATCTGGGGAGATTCTGAAGAGAAAGCCAGAGACACTAACTTGGGTTCAGAGCAGGATGAGTGTATTTGACCACAGTCATCTTGAGTGCTTAAAAAGGGATATTGCGTGTTAAGGAGACCTTTCTAGGTTAAGACATACTGTGTAATCTGTGTTAATTTTAAAATTGGTGAGAAATAGTTAAACCAAGAAGAGAGTGAAGGAATATTGAATCATAATCCAATTTTTCTATGTTCAATAACTGTTTTTTCCTTCTTGTTAAAACTAATTCGCAGTCCTGTGACTCTATTTGTCCATACTTTATACCAGGAAAGTTACGATCTTTTGAGCCAAGGCTCCAATCTGGGATCTTCCCCTCCAATTTTCACACCAACTGGGATCGTTACAGCACTCTGTCTACGAGGTATTCATTTCGCCAAGCACTCTGTACTGCACACTCTCTTCTTCGAAATATATCTTCATTATAGGAAGCAATATTTACGACAACTCCCAAAAGAAAAGATGTTTGCAGAAGTGGTTAGCGGATAAAAATGTTAGATTTACGGAGTGCTTAATGAATTATGGAAGTTTCAAATCATTTTAAATGCAAATCTACACCTTATGAAGTTTCTAAAGTACCAATTAGATTTACTGGAGATAATTTTTGCATGTGTAACAATCACCAAGCCAGGCAATAGCTTCCAAAGTGGCTTAAATAGAGTTCTGAGCCCTCCCGCTAAGTTTTGGCAGGGGGCAGTCTTTCAATGATGAGTCATTGATTAAGATGCACTACAGCTGCAGTCCAGGGTCGATGCAAGGCCTCACTTGTGCCAATTTGCTTCATAAAAGGCCTTTGAGATAACAGTAGGGGAAAAGTAGGAAAAAAATTCACCACGAGTGCAGTGGCTCAATTCTGTAAAAAAATCCAGAAGTAATTAATTATACAGAATACAACTCCACTCAGTATGACAATTGTAAAATAAGTCATTTTTTGTGGGATCATCACAAGTTCCATAGAACATCGAACAGTACAGCACAGAACAGGCCCTTCGGCCCTCGATGTTGCGCCGAGCATTGTCTGAAACCAAGATCAAGCTATCTCACTCCCTGTCATTCTGGTGTGCTCCATGTGCCTATCCAATAACCGCTTGAAAATTCCTCAAGTGTCCGAATCCACTATCACAACAGGCAGTCCATTCCACACCCTAACCACTCTTGAGTAAAGAACCTACCTCGGACATCCCTCCTATATCTCCCACCCTGAACCTTATAGTTATGCCCCCTTGTAACAGCTACATCCATGTTGGATTAAAATAATTTTAATCACAATTAGAAATCAGAAAATGAGAACAGTATCTGCTGCACACCTGCACCAGGGAAATAATTTATTATTAATTTTAACATTTCTGATTAGTTCCATGGTTCCTTCATGCTTCAGATTGATTGACTACTTGCCTGACCAAAGTCTTCCATAGTCTATTCTGCAATAGAAAGGTACTGAAGAAGTACCACAAAGTTGAATTGTTGCTCAACATAGCATGTCACTGCATGCACCACCCTACTCAAAAGGGACGTCTGAAGTCGCACATATTTTACAGAGCATAGCACAAAGTCAGACCATCAGGTCTGGCTAGTCAGTGCTGTATTTACATTCCATCAGAGTCTTGTTCCATTCTATCTGCTGTATCTCAGCCTTTCCTATTCCTTGTTCTCTTGGGTGTCTAGTTTCCTTTCAAATCACCCAAGCTATTTACGTCAACCAATTCCTGTGATCTTGTCTGCTTCAGAATCCTAAGATACAAAAATACACAATCCTGGGCTACAGCTTACCCTCCATATATGTGAGAAAGGCACACGGTAACCGGAAATAAGATCTTTCATTCCGCAGCATTAAAGTTTTATTTCCATCTTGGTTCAATACAGGCAAACTTTCAGGTATGCATAAATAAAAATAGGAACAAGAACATCTAGATACTAAGTTAATGAATTAGTGTGCAGAGCATGAAAAACACTGATAACAATACCTATAACAAATAACATGTTTGATTCATCTTTTGGCCAAATTGTATTTCCACAGCCGAGACTTGAACTTAATAGGACATCAAATCACCATGGTAGACTTATATCTCCTACATTATATCCTAAAGTTATGCCAATTTCATGTTGGCATTCAGGCATTCTGAAAGCTGCATATACACCCACAAAGGTCCTTTCCTTTGCAAACAAGAAGAACATGACCATACATTATGCCTTTTTCAGCAGAAAAGGCTAAGGAACGGTCATTCCCCATGGCAATACCTTGACAAGAGTTGACATACCCGATTTGAACAAAAGCTTGACAGTTGATGGTTCCTTGATGTGTACTCCATGGCAACACATCCATCAATCAAAATCCACATGTCATAGAACATAGAACATTACAGCGCAATACGGGCCCTTCGGCCCTCGATGTTGCGCCGACCTGTGAAACCATCTGAAGCCTTCTGACCTACACTATTCCATTTTCATCCATATGTCTATCCAGTGACCACTTAAATGCCCTTAAAGTTGGCGAGTCTACTACTGTTGCAGGCAGGGCGTTCCACACCCCTACTACTCTCTGAGTAAAGAAACTGCCTCTGACATCTGTGCTATATCTACTACCCCTCAATTTAAAGCTATGTCCCCTCGTGTTGGTCATCACCATCCGAGGAAAAAGACTCTCACTGTCCACCCTATCTAAACCCTCTGACTATCTTATATGTCTCTATTAAGTCACCTCTCAGCCTTCTCCTCTCTAACGAAAACAACCTCAAGTCCCTGAGCCTTTCCTCGTAAGACCTTCGCTCCATACCAGGCAACATCCTAGTAAATCTCCTCTGAACCCTTTCCAAAGCTTCCACATTCTTCCTATAATGTGGTGACCAGAACTGCACGCAGTACTCCAGGAGTGGCCGCACCAGAGTTATGTACAATTGCAGCATGACCTTGTGGCTCCGAAACTCAATCCCCCTACTGATAAAGGCTAGCACACCATATGCCTTCTTAACAGCCCTATTAACCTGGGTGGCAACTTTCAGGGATTTATGTACCTGGATGCCGAGATCTCGCTGTTCATCTACACTACCAAGAATCGTGCCATTAACCCAGTACTCTGCATTCCTGTTACTCCTTCCAAAGTGAACCAGTTCACACTTTTCCGCATTAAACTCCATCTGCCACCTCTCAGTCCAGCTCTGCAGCTTATCTATGTCCCTCTGTATCCTATAACATCCTTCAGCGCTATCCACAACTCCACCGACCTTCGTGTCATCTGCAAATTTACTAACCCATCCTTTTACACCCTCTTCCAGGTCATTTATAAAAATGACAAACAGCAGTGGCCCCAAAACAGATCCTTGCGGTACACCACTAGTAACTGAACTCCAGGATGAACATTTCCCATCAACCACCACCCTCTGTCTTCTTTCAGCTAGCCAATTACTGATCCAAACCGCTAAAACACCTTCAATCCCATACTTCCTCATTTTCTGCAATAGCCTACCGTGTGGAACCTTATCAAACGCCTTACTGAAATCCATATACACCACATCAACCGCTTTACCCTCATCCACCTGTTTGGTCACCTTCTCAAAAAACTCAATAAGGTTTGTGAGGCATGACCTACCCTTCACAAAACCGTATTGACTATCGCTAATCAACTTGTTCTTTTCAAGATGATTATAAACCCTATCTCTTATAACCTTTTCCAACATTTTACCCACAACCAAAGTAAGGCTCACAGGTCTATAATTACCAGGGTTGTCTCTACTCCCCTTCTTGAACAAGGGGACAACATTTGCTATCCTCCAGTCTTCCGGCACTATTCCTGTCGTCAAAGACGACATAAAGGTCAATGACAAAGGCTCTGCAATCTCCTCCCTGGCTTCCCAGAGAATCCTAGGATAAATCCCATCTGGCCCAGGGGACTTGTCTATTTTGACACTTTCCAAAATTGCTAACACCTCCTCCTTGTGAACCTCAATTCCATCTAGCCTGGTCGACTGAACCGGAGTATTCTCCTCGACAACATTGTCTTTCTCCAGTGTAAACACTGACGAAAAATATCCATTTAACGCTTCCCCTATCTCCTCTGATTCCACACACAACTTTCCACTACTATCCTGGATTGGCCCTAATCTTACTCTAGTCATTCTTTTGTTCCTGATATACCTATAGAAAGCCTTAGGGTTTTCCTTGATCCTATCCACCAACGACTTTTCGTGTCCTCTCTTCACTCTTCTTAACTCTCCCTTTAGGTCCTTCCTGGCTAACTTGTAACTCTCAAGTGCCATGTCAACCAATCAACATCTTTTTCACATGCAGTCTAAATTGTTCCCATTTAGATTTGTTATTCTTGAGTCTGTCCTGATGAGTGCAAGATAGAAAGATTCGACAACACGTCTCTTTTTCAGCTCAAGTTCTCTACTACCAAGAAACTATCTTCAATTCCTTTCTCCCTTGTGTTTATCTAACTTCCTCTTATATGCATCTATGTTATTCATCACAACTATTCCTTAGGGCAGCTAGTTACACACTCCTAACCACTCTTCCGGGTAAAGAGGTTTTCCTGAATTCCCTTGTTATCATAAGATAAGTTTTGCTCTCTCTCAGTTCTTTATATCCACTCTATCAAATCCTTTCATATAATTGCAAAATCTTTAATACCCCCCAGCCAGCTTTCTCATTCCTAGATTAATGAAGGCTAGCCTGTCTGTTCTTGTCGAATTCTTGTAAATGTGTTTTGTAATACTGGAATCTGTACCCCTACCTCTTTGCTCTGCCTTTTCATTTAGACTTGTAATTTCCAAGGAGCACGTGGCCTTCTTATTCTTCCTATCAAAATGCATCAAGCCAATTACAAACAAAATCTACAAGATATTAATGTATTTTTGGATTTTGTCACAGTCATCCTCGAAATTAAGTATACGGCAATTCCCCCATCTATGTTCAATCAATTTTGAGTTGACCATGTCATGATAGGGAGATATTATGAACTTCAGAAATGGAGTCCAAGATGTTGCAGGCAATTTTGGGGTTAAAAAGCCTGCTAGCAGCAGAGTCCAAGGGATATGCCCACAACCTGAGTTATCTGGTCCCATTCAGATTTAACCCCGTTAGTAGGAATACACAAGATGCTCTGGTTCAGTCAGGGTGATCCACTCGAAGATCCATTGTCATTCGGGACAACTTTTATGTCCAACCTTAATCCTATTACAGAGTCTGATGATATTTATCTATCAAGGGAAGGTTAGATGCATATGAATGGCATAGCTCTGTTCTTTTGTGGAAACAGGGAGTGGGCAATCAGCCAAGATAACGAAAAGGGATTCAAGTGTGGCCTGCAGGCACAGGGTTCAGAACGAATGCCCCTACCAGAAGGAAAATGGCTTTGTATATGCAATGAATGCTTTGATGGAGTCATCCAGACTCGAAACATTAGCTCTCTTCTCTTTCCACAGATGCTGTCAGATCTGCTGTGATTAGCCAGTGTTTTCTATTTTTGTTTCAGATTCTAGCATCTGCAGTAATTTGCTTTTATTATCGTAAATGCAAGTATTGCCTTTGGCTTTCTGTGAAAGTGGCAGGAGAGCTGTATGTTTGGTTACAGTACTATCTAATGGGAACTAGTGTGTTAAGATTAAGAAACTGCATGTAATCTGTTAGTGTAAGAGCTGAAGTAAAAGTTTAAATATTTTGCTTTCTTTTCTTTTGTTTTAATAATTTGTTTGTAAAATAACTAAGCTTTATTTCTTATTTTATCACTCCTGGAGTGAATCGATCTTTCCTCACCTCATTAGTTGTGGCATCTGGTTCAGTCTCTTGTCTGCTGTTGAGAGCTGACCAAGCATCCGTAACAAATTGGGGCCTCATCTGGGATTCTTACATGTAATCCCTTTTAATGACTTGGGGTTATCAAACATAAAGACAATGAGCATGTGTGATCCATTGCATTCTTTCCAGCTTTGAAATATTGAATAGGGAGTTACTGGAAATTATCCTTTCAGTTGCAAAAGATGGCCTGGAGGTGGAGGAAATCACTCAGGAGACTATAAAAGGGGAATTAAAAGCAAAGATTTTGACTTTGGCAGAGAAACTGCAGTTAGCCCTACCCAAAGGGTCTAAGGCGGCAGAGATAATACAAACCATAGCTCAATATTTAAATTTACCAGTAACACAGTCCAACCCATTAGAATTAGCTAGAATCTAATTAAAAATGAAAGAACTGGAAAAGCATCAAAACTGATAGGAATGGAGATTGCAAATGAAGCGAGGGAAAGAGAGAGAGTTTTTCCAAAGGGAAATACAAAAGGAAAGATTAGCAAATGAAGAGAGAGAGAGATTAGCCATGACAGAAGCAAAGTAAAGAGAGAGAGAATATGAACTTTGGAAACGGGCGCTGCAAGGAGAGCATAAATTTAAAGCGTTGGAAGTAAAGAGGAGCTGAAGAAGTTTTGGGGAAGAAGAAATACCCCTAAGTCAAAGGTTCAGTAGGGACACCTTTACATATTTACATACACCTTTACATTTAGTGGAATTTTTTGAGGATATTACCAGTGCAGTAGATAATGGGGAGCCAATAGATGTGGTATATCTGGATTTCCAGAAAGCCTTTGACAAGGTGCCACACAAAAGGTTGCTGCATAAGATAAAGATGCATGGCATTAAGGGTAAAGTAGTAGCATGGATAGAGGATTGATGAATTAATAGAAAGCAAAGAGTGGGGATTAATGGGTGTTTCTCTGGTTGGCAATCAGTAGCCAGTGGTGTCCTCAGGGATCCTTGTTGGGCCCACAATTGTTCACAATTTACATAAATGATTTGGAGTTGGGGACCAAGTGCAACGTGTCCAAGTTTGCAGACGACACCGAAGATGAGTGGTAAAGCAAAAAGTGCAGAGGATCCCGGAAGTCTGCAGAGGGATTTGGATAGGTTAAGTGGAATACAATGTTGACAAATGTGAGGTTATCCATTTTGGTAGGAATAACAGCAAAAGGATTATTATTTAAATTATAAAATATTAAAACACGCTGCTGTGCAGAGACCTGGGTGTGCCAGTGCACGAGTCGCAAAAAGTGGGTTTACAAGTGCGACAGGTGATTAAGGCGGCAAATTAAATTTTGTCCTTCATTGCTAGAGGGATGGAGTTTAAGACTAGGGAGGTTATGCTGCAATTGTATAAGGTGTTAGTGAGGCCACACCTGGAATATTGTGTTCAGTTTTGGTCTCCTTACCTGAGAAAGGACGCACTGCCGCTGGAAGGTGTGCAGAGGAGATTCACAAGGTTAATCCCAGAGCTGAAAGGGTTGGATTACCAGGAGAGGTTGAGGAGACTGGGACTATACTCGTTGGAATTTAGAAGGATGAGGGGGGTCTTATAGAAACGTATAAAATTATGAAGGGAATAGATAGGATAGATGCAGGCTGGTTGTTTCCACTGGCGGGTAAAAGCAGAACTAGGGGGCATAGCCTCAAAATAAGGGGAAGTGGATTCAGGACTGAGTTTACGAGGAACTTCTTCACCCAAAGGGTTGTGAATCTATGGAATTCCTTGCCCAGTGAAGCAGTTGAGGCTCCTTCATTAAATAATTTTAAGATAGAGATAGATAGTTTTTTTGAAGAATAAAGGGATTAAGGGTTATGGCGTTCGGGCCGGAAAGTGGAGCGGAGTCCACAAAAGATCAGCCATGATCTCATTGAATGGCGGAGCAGGCTCGAGGGGCCAGATGGCCTACTTCTGCTCCTGGTTCTTATGTTCTTATATATGCAAGCCTTGCCAAGATTCAATGAGAATTTTGTCAAAGTGTACTTCATATCCTTTGCAAAAGTAGCTAAACAATTGAATTGGCCAATGACCATGTGGGTGCTGTTGGTTCAAACAAAGTTGGTAGAGCTAGTGATGTGTTTGCCTCACCATTAGAGAGATAATCATTTTAAAGGAATTTAAAGATTCACTTTTTGCAGTAGTGAGAACTCACGTGGAAGAACAGAGTTAAAAAGGCTTGACAAGCCACAGAAAGTGGGCAGCACGGTAGCATGGTGGTTAGCATAAATGCTTCACAGCTCCAGGGTCCCAGGTTCAATTCCCGGCTGGGTCACTGTCTGTGTGGAGTCTGCACGTCCTCCCCGTGTGTGCGTGGGTTTCCTCCGGGTGCTCCGGTTTCCTCCCACAGTCCAAAGATGTGCGGGTTAGGTGGATTGGCCATGCTAAATTGCCCGTAGTGTCCTAAAAAGTAAGGTTAAGGGGGGGTTGTTGGGTTACGGGTATAGGGTGGATACGTGGGTTTGAATAGGGTTATCATTGCTCGGCACAACATCGAGGGCCGAAGGGCCTGTTCTGTGCTGTACTGTTCTATGTTCTATGAAACGGCTGACGATGGAGTTGGTTCATAAAGCAAAGTTTCGCGTCCGACATCAATTTCAATCTGCAAGGATATAAACTGGGGACATGAAAAGTTCATAACAGAAGAGGTGTAGGTGTTGATGTTAAGGAGAGTGTGCCTCAGAATAAACGATAGTGGTAGGTAAACAAGAAAACATTGTAATAAAGCCGGACATGAGGAGTCGCAGTGTTGGTGACTTACGAAAGTACTGGGAAGACAGACTGGGTAAAACAGGATAAGCCAGTAAGGCTTATTAAAGTGGGAAGAAAAACCACTGTCCCGGTGGAAGAGGTGCCAGAGTGTACAAACTGTTCAGAAGCTGGTGGATAAGCAGATATCAGAACCGTAAGGATGTTATTTGTGAGGGTAATGTTTATTCATTGCCAGAGATCCAATTTATTCTGGGTAATGATAGCTGGATCACAGGTGGGAATGCAGCCTATTGTAGTTGAAAAGCCGGTGGAGTGTTTCCTTATTGTGTGGCAACCCGGTCACAAAGCCACAGGCTGAGACAGGAGGAAGAGAATTTGAGGAATGCCGATAGGGAGGCTGAGATTGAATGGTCAGAAACCATATTTGATTAGATGGTTAAAGACAAAGGTCAGGTAGCGGATGAATTGGCAGAAATCATATTTGATCAGATAGGTAGTGAAGACAAAGGGCTGGTGGTAGATGAATTGTCAGGAACCATATTTGATCAGATGGTTAGGAAAGACAAAGGGCTGGTGGTGGATGAATTGCCAGAAACCACGTTTGATCAGATGGTTAGTAAAGACAAAGGGCAAATGGTGGATGAATTGTCAGAAACCATGTTTGATCAGATAGGTAGTACAGCACCAGAGCAGGTGGTGGATAAAGCATATTAGGTTTAGTTCATGCAAACTGGTCGAATTGCAACAGAATGATTCAGAACTAAGAAGTTATACCTGAACGCACATACGGAAATGGAACGTGTACACTGTACTGTTAGAAATAATATCCTAATGAGAAACGGGAGACCTTAACGTATTCAAGTAGTTGACAACTGGGCAGATATTCATCACGTGATATTACCAGTGGGTTATAGAAAAGAGGTTTTGCGGGTAGCGCAGAAGATTCCAGTAAGGGGTCATTTAGCGGTGAGGAAGGCAACTAGAAAAATACAAAAAAATTTATTAGCCTGGACCACATAAGGATGTCGTTGAATTTTGTCGCACATGCCACACACATCAGGTAATAGGGAAACCTACCAGTGCCTTTAATGCCATTCCAGCATTCCAGGAACCATAAAAAGCAAGATTTAGTGGGTTTTATCTGATCGAAAGGAAAGAGAATGAGTAAATTATTTGATAAGAATGCAAAAATGAAGATGGTCTCAGTGTTTGATAGAAGGGAAGGAGGAAGTGTTAGTTGTTGTAGCGCAAAAAGAGGTAAATCCAGACAATTCTGAATTTGACAGGTCTCAAATTAAATTGGTCAATGAGGAAACATTCAAAAATTCGGATAAATTGAGTTACCTTCCGGAGCAAAATCAAAATGATCTGAAAGTCATTACAGTCACAGAGCTAAGTGGGGGGATAACTTGGGACACACAAAAGTAATTAAACAAGATGCAGCTATTGGAAATGATGCTCCCATTAAACAACACCAATGCAAGCTCAATCTGCTAACGACAGCACAGGTATTAACTGAGATGGTTGATTAAGTCAACGAAAAATAGAACTCCTTGACAGTGAATGGAGAAAGGAAGGCTAAGAAGCAGCTGGCATGGGAACGTCATCCAGCAGGATGCCTCAGTGATGGTTACACAAAAGAGAAAGCTAGTCTGGATCGGCAGATTTGGAAGAAAGCCGAGATCCTGCATCAGATTGCACAAGAACATCAACCTACCAGCAATCATCTCCATGAGATCGGAGAGGAGCGAAAACACCTACACCAAGTGGGAGAGTTACTCACAAGACAGCAGGTTGCAATGAAAAAAACCCCCAGAACCAAGAGCCGCCAAATTCCTATCATAATGGTGACACAGGAAGTGATGATACTAGGATCTGGTCAGAGGGAACAGATGAAGGACTAAAGCAATTTTACCATTTTAGAGAGAGCTTCGTCCGTGTTGGAATACGGAAGCTGAAGACCTGTGTCGCCAGAATAGTCAGCAAACGTTTCAATAGGAAATGACTGGTGTTTGACACTGCCCCAATGCACCAGCTGTTACCAATTATTTTGGCGATCCTCAACAGACAACAAAAGCAGGATACAAAACCATTGATGAATGTGATGAACGGAGGATGAATTTTGCAATAACAATCAACAATCTGTCGTACAATCAAGTGGAAAAACTCTGCTGGTAAAGCCAGACAACTGCATGCAATTGAATAATTGATATTCTTTTAGCCACCTTGTTTTCCATTTTGATACCTATCCCGACTCCACAGGCTCTGACCTTAATCAATAGTCTGCATGAGGTGAATATGCATTGTTCCTCAAATTCCGATGAAGTCAAACAGTCAGTGATTAATAGGCAAAATTCTGTGAGCCAAACTTCAATCTTCACAATGCAAAGCACCAAAATCATGTCCAAAAATTAAACGTTTTTAAGAACATGAAATTTAACATTTTAAGAAATGCATACTTGAAAATTAGACAGAAGCATAGCAATGCTTATCAGCAGCTATTTCAGTCCAAGTTTGGGGAAATCCAGTCAAAACACCCAGTTACATAGAACATAGAACTGTACAGCACAATACAGGCCCTTTGTCCACGATGTTGTGCCGAACTAGTCTGAAACCAAGATCAAATCAACCTACTCCCAATCATTCTAGTGCACTCCATATGCCTATCCAATAACTGCTTGAAAGTTCCTAAAGTGTCGGACTCCACTACCATAGCTGGGAGTGCGTTCCACGCCCCAACCACTCTGAGTAAAGAACCTACCTTTGACACCCCCCCCATATCTACCACCACGAACCTTATAGTTATGCCCCCTTGTAACAGCTACATCCACCCGAGGAAAAAGTCGCTGAACGTCCACTCTATCCCTATCATCTTGCACATCTCAATTAAGTCACCTCTCATCCTCCTTTGCTCCAATGAGAAAAGTCCTAGCTCCCTCAACCTTTCCTCATTATCCTGATCTTTTGCACAAAAGCTATTTCACAACTACACATTTTCCTTCCACAGGTGTGCAATATTATATCGTTTCTATGTGAGCTATAATCAGGTTTATTGAGACTCAATCAAATATCATCTTTTTCCACATGCCAATAATGAAATATGTTCCTGAATATTTAGTGTGTCTTCACCACTGGAGGAAAGGAGTAATTAACCAAATGCTCAAGAGCCAATTTGGAGAGAAAATGAATCAGACGGACACTGAAGTTTAACAGATCCAAGAACCAGGCTTTTGTAAAACAGGATTAATACAGAATTGTTTCAAAAGAAAATGTATTAATTTTAGCAACCAGAGTAAATGGGATGCCTGCATGCCATTCCATTTTCAAACTAAAGGATTTTGGATCATTAGGACTCAATGGTCCAGTCATCAAAACGGCGTACTGGTGGAAGTTAGTCAAAGCTACTTCCACAATTCACTACCACAGAAATTCACTACCACAGAAGGTAATGCCACATTCAACATATTCGAGAAGACACCTGAAAATAAAAAAAGCAGGTGCTAAAGGTTCATCCAATAGTTGCGATAGAGTACAACAAAATTTAAAATTTTAAAAGCTCGATCCCAGAGAAAAATAATTACTGAATTGCTATGAACAAGAGTTTAATATTCTAAACTCCCAAGATAAATCACTTGATCTGTTTCCATACTATTACTATCAACAAGTATGGTTTCAATTGCAAGTAAATTATTAAACACTGTATCTAGTATTAAGTGTCAGTCCCTGATAACTACTGCAGTATCCACAAATGAACATGTCTCAGATCATAAAACCTGAATAGAAAACAATTACAAAAAAATCTGACCGTTCATCAATTCAGAGCCAATAGGTAATGCTCTTAACCTGGAAGCTCTCAATCATA
Organism: Scyliorhinus canicula; assembly: GCF_902713615.1. NCBI lineage: Eukaryota > Metazoa > Chordata > Chondrichthyes > Carcharhiniformes > Scyliorhinidae > Scyliorhinus > Scyliorhinus canicula. Next base: position 46,084,565 of record NC_052147.1, on the reverse strand, counting down.
GAATAGAATCATAGAATCCCTATAGTGCAGAAGGAGGCTATTTGGCCCATAGAATCTGCCCCGACCCTCCGTAGGAGCACCATACTTACGCCCATGACCCCATCCTTTCTCCATAACCCCACCTAACCTTTTGGACACCAAGGAGTAATTCATCATGGCCAATCCACCTAAACCTGCACATGTTTGGACTGAGAGGGGAAACTGGAGCACCTGGAGGAAACCCACACAGACACAGGGAGAACATACAAACTCTTGACAGTCAGTCACCCAAGGTCAGAATCGAACACGGGTCCCTGGCACTGAGACAGCAGGGCTAACCATTGTGCCTCCAGTATAAAAATCAATAAGAGCAGTTTTTAATATCTTAGATCCTCAAAGTATATGTTCCAGGCCTCAAATAGCAAGCTGACTTAGACTATAAGACATAGAAGCAGAATTAGGCCACTCGAGTCTGCTCCGCCATTCAATCATGGCTGATATTTTTCTCATCCCCATTCTCCTGCCTTCTCCCCATCATCCCTGATCACCTTATTAATCAAGAACATATCTATCTCTGTCTTAAAGACACTCAGTGATTTGGACTCCAGAGCTTTCTGCAGCAAAGAGTTCCACAGATTCACCACCTTCTGGCTAAAGAAATTCCTCCTCATTTCTGTTTTAAAAGATCACCCCTTTAGTCTGAGATCGTTTTTTCGACAAGTGGAAACACCCTCTCCACGTCCACTCTATTCAGGCCTCGCAGTATCCTGTAAGTTTCAATAAGGTCCCACCGTATCCTTCTAAACTCCAATGAGTATAGACAGGTTCCTCAACTGTTCCTTAATGACAAGCTCTTCATTCCAGGGATAATTCTTGTGAACCTCCTCTGGACCATTTCCAAGGCCAGCACATCCTTCTTATTTGTCATGTATACAGGTGAGCAGCAAACTGGGCACATAATTCTGCACAGGGCACAGAAAGTTGTAACATAATGTCTTCTATCATCTTGTTACAGTACCACGGGCAGCACAGTAGCATTGTGGTTAGCACAAATGCTTCACAGCTCCAGGGTCCCAGGTTAGATTCCCGGCTTGGGTCACTGTCTGTGTGGAGTCTGCACATTCTCCCAGTGTGTGTGTGGGTTTCCTCCGAGTGCTCCGGTTTCCTCCCACATTCCAAAGATGTGCAGGTTAGGTGGATTGGCCATGATAAATTGCCCTTAGTGTCCAAAATTGCCCTTGTGTTGGGTGAGGTTACTGGGTTATGGGTATAGGGTGGGGATGTGGGCTTGGGTAGGGTGCTCTTTCCAAGAGCCAGTGCAGACTCGATGGGCCGAATGGCCTCCTTCTGCACTGTAAATTCTATGACCAATATGAGAGTCCCTCAGAGGCGTACAGTGGTTCGCACTGCTGCCTCACAGCGGCAGAGACCCGGGTTTAATTCCGGCCTTGGGTGACTGGTTGTGTGGAGTTCTCCGTGTCTGCATGGGTTTCCTCCACAGTCCAAAGATGCGCAGGTTAGGTGGATTGGGCAAGCTAAATTGCCCCTTGTTTCCAAAGATGTGTAGGTTAGGAGAGGGTTATGCGGATAAAGCAGGGGACTGGGCCTAGGTAGGGGTCTTTCATAGGGTCTTTCACAGGGTCAGTGCAGACCCTATGGAGCTCCTTCTGCACTGTAGGGATTCTATAGAAACTCAAAATTCTATTCTATAGAAACTTAATCCTTACTCAGTTTCTTGTTTTCATTAAATGATCTATATCAGAAGTCAAATTCTCTTAACTGATGGCTACAAAATGGTCAATTCCATTCACTGGAAAATCTGAGCCAGTTTGCATTACTTGATTCAATGTGTTTGGACTGTAGACTCACTTCTGGTCCCTGGAAATAAATTTTTCTGGTGCTCACTTTGTTCTTTGAATTCCTCTCTAGAGACATATTTCCCCATTTTAAGACATGTAAATATGCTATGTTCATAGTCATTGTTCATGAAAAGTTAACCCAAGATAATTCAAACCAAATATGTGACCGATAACAAAAGGAGGTAGTGTGAAACTCTAAAATCACAAGCCGTAGAAAACTTCAGATAATTTCATCGGCTGTAAGTGGAATAATCAGATATGCAATTGGTTAACCCAAATACGATAACACTGGGAAAAAGTACATAACAGATATTTGTCCAGACATATCAAGTGATGATCACCATACACACCTACTACACCTGTCCATCATGCAAGAGTCTTTAAGTGAAAGACCTCTACATTGCAATGGTAGAGTGAAAGTGTGCGCAGTACAAATTATATAGTCACAAACTAAGACAAACCTGTGATCTTACTAGAGTTCAGTGTTTTGAACAACACTAGAACTGCCGAGAGAAGTATCAACTGATCTCCCGAGCCATAAAAAGGAGATTTTAACATTTTTTTATTTTAAAAAAAATTCTCAGGTTGTGGGAGTCATTGGCAAGTGTGGCATTTATTTGCCATCCCTATTTTCTCTAAGCAGTTCAATACAAGTAGGTTACTTGCTGTATCACTTTAGTCAGGACCAATCATATTGAAGTGGCACTGTAGACCAGACCAGGAAAGAACACCAGATATTCTTTAAAAATATTAGTAAATCCATTAAATTTTTACAATAATTCAACAGCTCAATGTCACTTTAACAGGTGTTAAGATCTGGTTCAGAACCAGTAACTGGTTTGCTTAAAGTGGGCAAAATGTGGAATCCCAGTTACCCACAAGTAGAATAAAGCCACAAGATTCCACAAAGGAAAATAAAGCCACAAGATTCCACGGTTTTAAACAAAAAAAATTAAAACTTTACGACACAAAGTCATAAAAGTAAAACAATCTACAATATGAAAAATGAAATGAAAATCGCTTATTGTCACGAGTAGGCTTCAATGAAGTTACTGTGAAAAGCCCCTAGTCGCCACATTCCGGCGCCTGTTCAGGGAGGCTGGTACGGGAATTGAACCGTGCTGCTGGCCTGCCTTGGTCTGCTTTAAAAGCCAGCGATTTAGCCCAGTGTGCTAAACCAGCCCCTATCTATCATATATCTATCACTAGGTTAATCCCAGAGCTGAAGGGGTTGGATTACGAGGAGAGGTTGAGGAGACTGGGACTGGACACGTTGGAATTTAGAAGGATGAGGGGGGATCTTATAGAAACGTATAAAATTATGAAGGGAATAGATAGGATAGATGCGGGCAGGTTGTTTCCACTGGCGGGTGAAAGCAAAACTAGGGGGCATAGCCTCAAAATAAGGGAAAGTAGATTTAGGACTGAGTTTAGGAGGAACTTCTTCACCCAAAGGGTTGTGAATCTATGGAATTCCTTGCCCAGTGAAGCAGTTGAGGCTCCTTCATTAAATGTTTTTAAGGTAAAGATAGATAGTTTTTTGAAGAATAAAGGGATCAAGGGTTATGGTGTTCAGGCCGGAAAGTGGAGCTGAATCCACAAAAGATCAGCCATGATCTCATTGAATGGTGGAGCAGGCTTGAGGGGCCAGATGGCCTACTTCTGCTCCTAGTTCTTATGTTCTTATAAGCAAAGATATTAAGGAATATTGGCCAACAGCAGGTATATGGAGTTAAGATCAGCTATGATCTTATTAAATGGTGGGACAGGCTTGAGGGGCTGAACAGCCTACTCCTGCTCTTATGTTCCTTCCTATGCTCCTACAATATTCAAAATTAACATGAGGTAAGTATGAATTAACAGAAACTGTGGTCAAACACTCCACATTAAAGGACAGATGCAACCAAGTCAGATGATACCATGGATTTCTCAGCAACCTACCTGGATGTCAGTGATCACTGAGTCATGAAATCTTATTGATAATCAGACTCCCTCAGGAGAGATTTCAACTATTCACTTTTGAAGATCTAGCCTCTGAATTCCCTGAAAGGTTGCACTGACTCAGACTGCCTAACAATTGCTCACCTCTTGATGATTCAATCTCTTCTCCTCAGGCTCCATTCCACTGGATTTACAAATTTGCACTCACACCTCCAATTACTAGCACACGTCCAACTCTTCCACAGGCCACTAGTTTCACTAAGCTGGCACTACACTTGGGTTTCTCCAAATTCCAATCTCAGCTTCACCAAGCAATAATTTGACTCACAGGGCTTATTCTGAGCCCTCACATGGAACTAACCACCTTCTGAACTCCCCAGGTTTTCACCTGCGCTCCAATTGCACCTCATGGCACCCTGGGTTTCTCAGGGAGCATCAATCCACAAGGAATAAACTGGAACTCTCAAATGCACAAAATGGTACTCAGGGCTTTTCAGAGTCCAAACTGCCTCAGCTTGCTAACAGCAGCACCCTTTCAGCATGGAGCCTCTTCCCTATCTGCCAAACATACTCTCTCCAGTCAAACAAATAGCTAAATTGAAACTACAGAACCTTTAGTTCTACCATCTCCATGACAGTTTTTCAAGGTTCATTGAACGCTTTTAAACTAATCTAGCTCCAACTCCAAAACAAAACTCAGGACTGCATTTCATTATTGGCAGCGCAAACACCAGATCTCCAATTCTCCACCTCATCAAGTCCACCTGCTGTTTTAGGGTCTTGTCTTTTTTAGCCATTATCCCATATGTCAATATGGCCCCAACCTGTTAAGTGTTATCGAATTCAGCTGTTTTCGTTGCATTTACCCGAACAGGCGCCAGAATGTGAAGACTAGGGGCTTTTCACAGTAACTTCATTGAATTGTTAATGTAAGCCTACTTGTGACAATAATGGTTATTTTTATCCTATCTTCCCAGAATTATAAATTACCTCTAAAAGGTTTGCATGAACTATGAATTAGATATTTGTCACACAGGGTACAATATTTATATTCCAGGTATTTTAAGATTGATAAATTATCAAACTGCCACTGAAGAGATTCTCTGGAGCAACCCTGGTCCCCAGAATACTAGTGAATTACTACTTGCTTCAATAAAAAAGCTGACCAAATCCCTGACTGACTTGGACTAATTGTACCTCATCCAAGATTTAAATGGTAACTCACACCTGTATAAAAAAGCCATGTTTTCCACCCACACCTCAGGAGCATTTCCAAGCAATTTGTCTTATTTAAAATAAATAAATGCACCTTTGATCACATCATAGCTATTATCCTGATGGCAAATAAAGACACTTTACATAGCTATTAGCTGAAATAGATCCAAAACAGAGTCTAAAGCCTTCAACCTGGTGCCAGCCTGGAGCAAAAGAACTTCACGTTCACAGAAAAAAAGCACTTGAAAGAAGATGTTCTAGTGCAGATAAATACATATTAATGCGAAGCAATCTCAACCAAAGTCAGGTTAAGATAACAGCGAACAATTATGGCTATAAATTAGGATAGAAAAATCACTAAGGGAGTAAGAGTAAGCAATTTAATCCTGCTGATTCTGATGTAAGAACTGAAGGAAGATGTCCTACCAAAAGTAATGCAGGCCTTCATAATACAAAAGCAAAAGACGACAAATGCTTGAAACATGAAAGAGTAGAAAATGCTGAAAATACTCAGGTCAGGTAACAGATTTGGAGAGAGAAAAAGAGTTAACATTTCAGGTTGATGATCTACCAGAAACAATCCTTCTTAATACACATGGAAAAGATATGGAAAAATAAATGGATTTGGGTTATCAATGGATGATATGAAGAGAAATATTGGGAGAAATGATTGTCAGTTCAGTTATGAATACTCTTAATTCTATTGTGTAGTGCGGTGTTTTCAATAGTGCCAATTCCGTTTATTTTATGCTAGTTTGTGATAAAGATATGGCAGAAACGTAATCAAAGATACCTAGTCAAAAAAGAAAATTTTACGAGATTTGACTTGAAGATGTGGTAAATGAGGTAGGTTTTAAAAGGGGTCCGAACAGAGAAGAGGTGGAGAAAGAGTTTTGGGAGGATATTCGAGAACTTATGCCGACAGTCATAATTCACAGTTAAATAAATCCTACTTTGTATCATTTACAGTATACTCAATGCACATGATTAAATTCTACAAACAATTAAAAACTATCAAGGTTAAATGTGACTTCATGATGAGTAAAATCTACTTTGTACAATTCAAAATGCATTTCCCATTTTCAACATAATAGTTGTTGATAGCTTGTGGCATTGTTCATTAGCACTGGTCAGGGGCAGAGTAAAAACAAATAGGAGGTTGTATGGCCCATAGAGTCTCCTCTGCTATTCAAAAGCACCTGACGGTCTTCAACCCTAATTGCACTACTAATACCCATATTCCTGGATTTCTTCAGGGTCAAAAAATCTAACCATTCTCAGCCATTAGTGTGTACTGGTACATATCTGGGATAAAACTATTCTAAAGATTCACAATTTTAAGTGAGGACACTTCTCATCTTTTTCCTAAATGGCTGATCCCTAATCATGGCACTCTGCCCCCCAGTTCTTCATTCTCCAGCCAGGAAGCTAGCCTCTCAGCATCTACCCTGTCAAGCCCTCTTAATCATATACTTTTAAATTAATTATCTGTTATTCTTTTAAACTCTGGGAGAACATAGGCCTATTCTACTCAATCTCCACTCTTAGGACAAGCCTTTCACCTCAGAATTGATCTAGTGAATATTCACTGCACTCCATCTAATGCTAGTAAATGCTTCCTCAAAGAACCAAAACTGTACACGGTACTCAGGGGCAGGAGCTTGCCAATGCCCTGTACAATTTCAGCAAGGCTTCTTTGTTCTTGTACTTCAACTTGTTACAATAAAAGTCAACAAACCATCTGCCTTCCCAATTGCTTGTTGTACCTGTACATTAACTTCATTCAATTCTCATGAAAGGTCACAGACCCAAACATTAATTTTTGCTTCTTCACAAATGCTGCCAGATCCAAGCATTTCCAGCATTTGCTGCTAATTTCAGATTTCCAGCATCCGCAGTATTTTGCTATTGTATTAACTTTGTGTACAAGGACACCCAAATCCCTCCAAATTCCAATATTTAGTTTCTCGTCACTCAAAGATATTCTATTTTTCTCTTCCACACATTCTACTCCATCTGCCACCTTCATGCCACTCATCTGCATCCATTTGCAGATTGTGTCCTCTTAACTTGCTTTTCCACCTAACGGTATCAGTAAACTGGATACATTACATTTGATCTCTTTGTCTAAGTTAACAGAGATTGTAAATAGCCATGGTCCAAGCACTGATCCTTGCACACACCCATTACTAACAGCATATCAACCTGAAAATGACCAGTTTATTCCAATTGCTTTCTGTCTCAGCTTGAAATAGGCTTCTCTGGCTGAGGTAGCAAGAAACTTGGGCTGCTAGGGAGGAGGAATAAAGTAGTTGGGCATAGGGGTCACCAGATCAAACCTGATGTTGAGGTTGGGAGCAAGGCAAGAGTTCTGAAGGCAAGACTGAAAAAGCCAAGAACATAAGGACAGTTTAGGTCAGATGTCCAGGAGCTCTCAGGAAAGGGTCAGATAAACAATGATAGGATCACTCGGCCTGCAAAGGGTTTAAAAGACTGAAGAGCCTTACAACACAAGTATTTGTTTAGTGAAGAGCGAGCATGGCCATTAATATGTTTCAAGAAAAAAAATGCAGCAACAATTTGAATGCTAGCCTCACAGCTGGTGACAATTTGAGCCAATCAAAAAAGCTTTCGGATATGCAATGTGGAACATTAGATCAACAGCACCATTGTAACGTGGTTTAGTGGAAGAAAGTTGCAGCACAAGCACACAGAACACATGTGATTTATGCTGCAATGTTGATTGTTGCTAGTACTGAAGCAGTGACAGTTAAATCACTTCCAAGGGAATTTACACGTGATCACTATAAATTTAAATGATAAACTGTTTCCAGGCAATACAAGAAAATTACAATTTACTGTTTGCGGTCTTGCTCTGCGACTGCCTAGCTAGCTCTTCATCTGTGGTATACAGAAGACAATTTGGTGCCTAAGCAAACCAAAGTGAAACGTATGTTGTACATTTCTTGCAGAGAAAACAGAGCTCAAAGATAAGATGGAACAGTGGCTTAAATGCCCTAATAAATTTTTCCAGGGGTGACCAAGTGAATAAAGTAAATTAAACAGCTAACAATAGTCGGACCATTTTTTGCTAGGGGGGCACGGTGGCACAATGGTTAGCACTGCTGCCTCACGGTGCTGAGGACCCGGGTTCAATCACTGCCCCAGGTCACTGTGGAGTTTTCACATTCTCCCCGTGCCTGCGTGGGTGACACCCCCACAACCCAAAGGTGTGCAGGGTAAGTGGATTGTCCATGCTAAATTGCTCCTTAATTGGGGAAAAAATGAATTGGGTACTCTATACATTTTAAAAAAAAAATAAAAATGTATTTATTTCAATCGTGGTTCTTGAGCTTCTCTTCTACCTCTTCTCCATAAAATCCACCTTCTTCCTCAACCCTATTCCCAATAAAATACTGACCACAAATTCCCTTCCTCAACCTCACGTTAGCCGATATTGTTAACTGTTCTCTCGCCAGTTTCGATCTCCTTTAAATCTATCGTGGCCATCACTCTTCTCAAAGAAAACAGCCATAGTGTCTATCGCCCTTACAACCTCCCGTCCCTTTTTCAAAGTCCTTTAATATGTTTGGCACCTCCCCAATGCATGCCCATCTTTCCTAGAGCTTCATTTTTCAACTGTTCAAATTGAAGTTTCCATCCTGCCTCAACACAAAATTGCTCTCAAAATAACCCTATGTGACTATGTCAAAACTATCCTGCCAGCTTTCTTAATTGCCATTGACCTCATATCCTCCTCTTCACTACCACTGTCCAATTGTGTTTGAATGCATTCACCAAGTTAATTGTATTGATCCAAATCGTAGTCAGAATATCACCTGAAAGGGCAGCACGTGGTGCAGTGGTTAGCACTGCAGTCTCACGGCGCCGAGGTCCCAAGTTCGATCCCGGCTCTGGGTTACTGTCTGTGTGGAGTTTGCACATTCTCCCACTGTTTGCATGGGTTTCGCCCCCACAACCTAAATTGTGCAGGGTAGATGGATTAGCCATGCTAATTGCCTCCCTTAATTGGAAAAATGAATTGGGTACTCTAAATTTTTTTATTTTTTTTTATAAAAGAATATCACCTGAAGTGGCTTCAATTCCTGCTCCTGCACTGCTCCCTCTTTTGTCCCCTAAAGTTTTATCCTTGGACTTCTTACGAGTTCTCATCTACATGTTGCCACTCAATGACAGCATCGAAAAACAATGTCAAGTTTTCACATGCATATTTATAACACCGAGCTCTACCCCACCATCACCTCTTGACTCCTCCAGTGTCACTGGATTACCAGTTCCTTGTCCAACAGCCAGCAGTGGATAAGCAGAAGTTTCCTCCAATTTAACAGTGGGCTTACTTAAGTCATTATCTTCAGTCCCTATGGCACAACCTTTATTCACTCACTATTGGCTTCATTCTTCTCTCTGGTAACTTTCTGAGGTTGAACCGGAGTATTTACACCTTGGGGTCACATTTGATCCCAAGATGAGTTTCCAACAACATACTTGCCCGATCACTAAGACTGCCTATTTCCACCTCCACAACATCTTTCTACTCGCCAATAGCTCTTCTGCTGAAATCTTTATCCATGCCTTTATTACCTTTAGACTTGATGACACCAATATATTCATGGCTAGCCTTTCACATTCTACCTTCCATAAACTTGGAAGCAATCCAAAACTTTGTTGCCAATGCCCTCATTTGCTACCCACACCCTGTTTTGGAGCAGGTCCCATTCACTCACTGCCATCCTTGTGCTCACTGCCTAACCGTAAACATTAAGGGTCAAATGTTTCAATTGTAAAATTCTTGCTGACCAAGGTTTTAATAACCGTCTCTGCAGGTTGGTGTCTAATTCTGCCTTACAACACTCCAAGAAGCACCTTGGGACAATTTATTACATTAATGCACAAAATAATAAGTTACTATTGTTGAAGTCAGTTTCATAACTAAATCCTATATTTTAAGATTTTATGTTCAAGCCTTATCAAACTTCTGAAAATCAGAATTTGAACTTTTCTGTTCCATAACTGATTGCAATAGGCCATTTCCTCTCAAGAAGCTGCACCTCCAACTAGTCAACCCAGACACCAAAGCCAAGAAACAAAGAACACAGTTGTATTTATATAGTGCCTTTCAATGAGGTTAAACCAACAATTAATTTTGAAGTGTGTACACTGTCATATAGATAAAATGAGCAGTCTATTTGTGCTAAGGTTCCACAACAGCAATGAGACTGATGATGAGTTAAACTATTTTTTAATAATATGAGGCTAAGTGTGGGTCTTGATAAGAACATTTTAAAATTCTGCTATCAGGTTTTTTTTTAAAGTCCAAAATAATAAGCAAGTGGCACTTTAATTTAATGACTCATTCAAAAGGCTGCAGAACTTCCTGGAGTACAGCACAGGCTCCTGGAGCTGGGCTTGAACTCATGGCATTATGACTCAGCGACATTAGGGTTACCACTGGGTAAACTGCAACGTACCCTGAATTGTGCAGATGCCTCTAGCTTTTGGTGTAAATTCAGAATACGCAATTTCTTAAATAAACATTCAGCACAATTTTTCACATCAAATGATGGTGACATCAACTAGTTAAACTCATAACAGAACTACTCATTTTCCTTTCAATCAAGAATGTGACTAGCTAAATCCATCTCTGCGATTTCACATCTGCCACAAATTGCAGTGACAATTAGAAGTAATACAATTCAAACTCAATATCCCTCCCAGTCTTAACCTGCAACTAAAAATCAGCTCACCAACTTCAAAGAATAATACAGCACAGGAACAGGCCCTTTGACCCTCCAAGCCTGTACCAGTCATGATACCACCCTTGGCCAAAACCCTCAGCACTTCCTAGTGCTGTATCCCTCTATACCCACCCTATCCATTTATTTGTCGAGATGCCTTTTGAACACCCTTAATGTATCTACTTCCACAACTTCCCCTGGCATCGCGTTGCAGGTACTCACCACCCTGTGTAAAAAAATCTGCCTCACACATCTCCTCGAAACTTTGCCCCACGGACCTTGCGCTTATGCCCCCTGGTGTCTGACCCCTTCACCCTGGGAAAGAGTGCCTGCCCATCATACTCTTGTAGACCTCTATCAGGTCACCCCTCAACCTCCGTTGTTCTAATGAAAAGAGTCCGCGTCAATTCAGCCTTTCCGCATAGCTGACACCCACCAGACCAGGCAACATCCTGGTAAACCTCCTCTGCACCTTCTCCAAAGCCTCCACGTCCTCTGGTAGTGTGCCGACCAGAATTGTGCACAATATTCCAAGTGCAGCATTACGAAGGTTCTATACAACTGTAGCATGACTTCATGGTGCTGTATCCCTGACTTGCCAGTTTTTATACTCTGTGCTCCATCCAATTAAGGCAAGCATTCCTTATGCTTTCTTGACTACCTTGTCCACTTGTGTTGCCACTTTCAAAGATCTGTGGACCTGCACGCCCAGATCTCTCTGATATTTTATATTCCTAAGAGTTTTGCCATTTACCATATATTTTCCTTCTGTTAGGCCTACCAAAATGCATTGCCTCACATTTGTCCGAATTAAACTCGATTTGCCATTTTTCTGCCCAAGTCTCCAATCTATTTATGTCCTGCTGTATCATGACAATCCTCAACACTATCTGTCACTCCACCAACCTTGGGTGTCATCCGTGAACTTACTAAACAGACCAGCTATTTTTCCTTCAAATCGTTTATGTACACTACAAGCAACAGAGGCCCCAGTATCGATCCCTGTGAAACATCACTAGTCACAATCTTCCATTCAGAAAAACACCCTTCTACTGCTACCTTTTGTAATTCATAGGATTCATAGAATTTACAGTGCAGGAGGCCATTCAGCCCATCGAGTCTGCACCGGCTCTTGGAAAGAGCACCCTACCCAAGTTCAACACCTCCACCCTATCCCCATAACCCAGTAACCCCACCCAACACTAAGGGCAATTTTGGACACTAAGGGCAATTTATCATGGCCAATCCACCTAACCTGCACATCTTTGGACTGTGGGAGGAAACCGGAGCACCCGGAGAAAACCCACACACACACGGGGAGGATGTGCAGACTCCACACAGACAGTGACCCAAGCCAGAATTGAACCTGGGACCCTGGAGCTGTGAAGCGATTGTGCTATCCACAATGCTACCGTGCTTCAACAATTCAGAGAAAACCAAACACATGCACACATTTCTATTGTATTCCATGACCCAGTTTATGCACTGGCTGTAAATATTTAATTGACTTTGTACTTTATCCATCACTCTATTGGAAAACGTTTTTTAAAAAAATAAGCACACCAATTGCACTTTGATTCACAATGTTTATTTTCTCCTTTGAAGCAAAATAAACATTTTCCCCCTCATTTACCTTTATAATTCTAGGAGCTACACACAATTGCTCTTTCCTGCATTATTTAAACAGCATCTTATTAACTCTCATTATTTTTCATTTTCTCTAACAATAAATCAGCTGACATATCAATGTTTGTTCACATTTTTAAAATCCTTTCTGTAGTCCACTCTAATTTCTTAAATTTCTTATTTTCACCTCTGCTTTCCATTAGTTGCAAATCTTTGGAGACATATGACTAAATGGAATAAGTTAATAGATTTGGAATACAACCGGCTTTCTTCATAGCAATACATAGTCATCTTTAGAACACTATTAACACTATGAAAATAAAAACAGCAGTTTAAATCACTGCCACAGCTTATTCTTCTTCTGCTCAACTGTCAATCTCTTTCTTTCAGCAATCAACTAATTAACAGATTCCCAACCCTTTGCCGCCCACCCCACCCAGAAATATTTGAAGTTTGGACCTTAGGTGCTCTCCTCATTTCACAAGTGATTCCCTTAACATTTCTAAAAAGTATTTTAAAACTAGAATTCATTGCTCTTTTCAAAAGTTAGGCAGACATATAACCAACACCATATCACAAAAAAAGTAATTGTGTGATACAAATTAAAGTTTCTGCATACCAATACATTGAAGCATTTGTAATCATCTATGAAGCAATATTCAGACATGCTGTATTTAATGGTTCAATGTATTCCAAGCTTCCCCTGTACAAGTCCATTGACCATTACGGTTAATTATTTAAAATGAACAGTGAAGGCCAAAATAGCACTTTAAAAAAATACTTCAGACCCAGAAACCAAAATGTTGCAAGAGGAAAACAGTAATGTGGATACCATAATTTAATCTTGAAATGCAAATGCATTCCACACTATAGTGTTAAAGATAACAATTAAGTCTAAAAAATTTAATTCAGAATAACCATTTCCATACAATGCCATTTCAATGTAAAATAAAGTCTATTCTTTGGGCTAGGTCATCAGCATAACAATCTAAGAGAGTTTCTAGTTAGGCTTCTATAGCCTAGAAAATATTTGTAACATACATTTAACATGTATCGAAATGAAGACCTACACTCCAAATGGTTCAAAGAATGTATGCAAACAGTAAGTGATGCAGAACAGAACAGTTACAAGTCCAATCCACAATTTCAGTACTGCTGAGTTATATTTATCTCCTTAGTTTTCAAATTCTTTTATAGGGGTGTCTCTCCCATGCAACAGCACATCCCTGATATTAATCACCGCCATTGCTGGCTGTGCCTTCAGCTGCCTGGGCCCCATGCTCTGGAATTGCAATCCCCAAGCCTTTCTTCTCCTGTTTTAAGATGTTCCTCAAAACCTACCTCTTTGACCAAGCTTTTGATCATCTGCCCTACTATCTTCCTGTGTAACACTTGTCAAGCATCTGATGGCATTTTACTATATTAACAGTACTACATAAATGCAAGTTCTGTTGTTGAGTAGAAGACAAACAATAAGGACTATATTCCTGGTGACGATTGCGCTAGCCTGACTAGACGTTCACATGTGGATATTGGGCAACGACAAACTTGGGCCCAACTATGATGCCTGCCATTGAACAGCCCACCAGTACACACTAATCTTGACACTTCAGAAGTCACCACTTGAGCAAGTGAACAACCATTCAGTATCTGTGAAGCTACATCTTAGGAAGGAATCACTATTTACAAGGGATTGTGTGCTGGCATTTGGAAGGAAGATAAGTCCAGTTCACCTGATGAGTAACTTCATGACTAACTGCAGCTCAGTGCAAAAAAAGAGGTGGCTTTTCTTACCATCTCCTACAGCTGGAGTGTTCCTCCAAGGATCCAGACATAAACTACATCCACACCCCACCAATTCTATTTCTCTAGTTCAGCCATGATCCCAGGCTGTTCATAACCACACCATCTATTGAGTCACATCCCATATCCAATCCATTAGCAAGACCTTCACAACAATACCATTTGCCACGGAATCTCATTGATGTATTTCGCTCCTCCAGACTTGGACTATTCCAATTCTCTTAACCAGCATCCCAACAACCACTTCCTCTCATTCAAACCTCCACAGCCCATATTCTATCAATTCCCACACCACCTTTTCCTCATCAGCTTGCATCAACACAACCTTCAAATGACTTTTCCATCTTTCAACAAATCCTTTCATGCATTTGCATTTCACCATCTCCATAAATTCCACTCTTACAAAGTTCTTCAACCCCATTATTCCTTGGATTCCAACCAGTTATACACCCTCTCCAAGTTTCCTCTCTGACTTTAGGATCCAAAATAAAACCCATCTTTTTAAACAAATCTTTTGGTCACTGTTCCTAATAATCAGCCACACTATGCTCAAAATGAATCATATCAATTTACTGAAGATTGCAGCCTTTAACATACTTTCCTTACTGGACTAAGTAGGCTTTTATTGCTATGGCATCCCTGTATTACAGTGTCCAAGATAACAAAACCTGAAACTTAAATTAAAAACATGGAAACTTCAATGGTAAATTCTCCATTGTGATCAATTTCTGATTTTAAACAGAGCTAACTTTTTTGACAGTTAAATCTTGTCACTACTTTGACAAGCAAAATAACAAGGAGTCATTAAAAAGTCATAAAAACACAATTAAATAATTTGTTTGAAATATTTTCGTTCCAAAGATGTGTTGAACAAGCTACAAAATCCAAACACGACCTTTGGAACACTTCTTGGGAGGTTTAATAAACCCCAACCTTTTAGAATGAGAGATAAGTACTCATTAATGAAGACAAATTGGTTACAATAATTAAATTCAAACCGTTTTGTCGACTTGAAATTTTGTTTTCAACATTGTTTAGCAAGTGGCTTTTCTACAGTCCACTGAATGTCAAATGTCTGAATGCCAAACCCTTACTCGCAATAAGCACTAGAGAATATGTAACCGTCCAACTTTTAATTATATTCAGACACATGCATCCAGAACACCTTTCGCATGGTTTTCGGTGTCCCCTTGATTTCCTATTTCTCGCACATGCGCCCGGCGGCAACTAATGCAGACTTCAAAATACACTTTAGTTTTTTTAAATCACATTGCCGATCTGAACTTAAGCCATAAAACCTCAAGGAATGCGAAAAAGGAGTCGAAGTGGCTCCAAAAACCCAACATTTGTTCGGTTGCATTTTTTGTGCTAATTCATAGCGAATGCGAAAGTAACCGTAAAACGAGAAGGAAGAAAGAGTTGGATAAATCGCATAAAACAATGAGTATTATTTAAACCCGGGGAGTGGAGATCTTTTAAGATCAAGAACTTTTGATCGCACGAACAATAGCGGTACAATATTTCGATTTTATTCAGGGTGGGGTAGGAAATGATGATTTAAGTCAAAGCACGCCTGCTGCACACGCTGCTGTTACTGCTATTCTCAAGATGAACAGTAGGGTGAAGTGGAGGGGGGGTGGTAGGGGTGAATATTGGTCTGCCCTAATTTTATTGAGAATGAATATCCTGCACTTTTGTGTCTGCTTTATTAACTCTTCTCACGCCGACTCGGGACGAAGGCACTTGCCTTCCTGTCACCACTCTCCTTCAGTGACCCCTATGTGGATTTAACCCTCCTGGATGGAGTGTTTGGGATTGAATGGGGGGGGGGGGGGGTGAGGATGAAGCTCACAGTTTTAGGCTATCTCTCTCCCCACACACACACACATACACAATATAAAACTCACCAGCATCGTAGTCAGAGACCACCGCCTGATATTGGGAGCCCACTCGCATTCCTCCACCTGTAACAAGTAGTTAACACATTCCCATTAAAACACGTCGAGAAGCCCGATGTCAGCTCATTTCAGCAACTCGTGACAATCCGCGATTGAAATAAAAGTCAGTTCTAGGCTATTGTCAGTTACCGTGCTCCTCATCCGAGCCGCTGCTCGCTTCTTCCCAGGAGTTGTTGCCGTTGGCCGCCGCCGCCACGGCGGGCGGTGGGGGCGCCGCAGCTGCTGCCGCCGATGATGATGATGATGATGATGCCGATGCCGCCGCCGCCGGAAAACTTTTCGCCCCGTTCCTGCCTCTCCTCTTGCCCGAGACCTCGGGCCCTTTCTCGATCATGGTCGGCATTGTCGCTCCTCCTGCGCGGCCAAAGCTGCCCGGTCGCCGCGATGCCCTCCCACCACCCCCCCTCTTTTTGTTGCGGTGAGGCACTTTGCTGCTGCTGCTGTTGTTGAACTTTCCTCCTTTCGCCGGGGCTGTCAGTGAGTGAGTGTCAGCGCCTCTGGTGTGTGTGAGCGCTGCTGCTGCTGGTGGTGGTGGCGGCAGCAGCGTCGCGCGCGCGCTCTCTCACTCCCCCCCCCCCGTATCCCCGCGCGCGCGCGCTCTCTCTCTCTCTCTCTCCCCCGCGCGCGCGCGCTCTCTCTCTCTCTCTCTCTCCCCCGCGCGCGCGCGCTCTCTCTCTCTCTCTCTCTCTCTCTCTCCCGCGCGCGCTCTGCGCTTCCCTCGCAACAGCACTGGCCGCCGGCGCGCGCACGCGCGTGCTTACCTCCCAGCAGCACCGGCCGCGCGCGCGCAGACCATGCGCACCCCGGCCGGATCGCCCACTTCTCCCCATTGGGGAGCGCCGCTCCTCGCCCTATTGGCCGCTCAGCCTGTCCATCAAACCGGACTAGCCGTTGGCCAGGCTGGGCTGTACCCTTCCCCCTCCCCGCGCGGGGACTTGGGGCCCCGATCACTCCGCCACCAATACACACTCAGCACATCTACTTTTTTTTTTAACATCCTTTCTCTCTTTCCACCTCCCCCTTACACTTTTACACGATGCGCCAACTCGGAAGGGAATGAAAGATCATTGTTTTAAAAAACATAACAGCTGAACGCTGTTAGCAATGCGCGGTGCACGCCTCTGACCAAGGCTCATACTTTGGGAACTATTTGTTCTTGCGGAGGGCTCCAGAGGACACACGGAGGCTGACTGGAATAGAGGAATTGTCTTTTATTTATTTTTTTAAATGTTAAGTTTTATTCACCTCCCTCCTCCTCCACAATTACAGCTAAGGCGTGGATAAAATTAATTCCCTGCACTGGGAGCTAGGACGGAGCTGAAAGATTTGCCACCTCTAAAAAGCCTGTGGTTGGGTTTGGAGGGGGTGCATTTTGGGTTTAAAGTTCTGCGCTTGATCGTTGTTCTTATTTGAGCTGGTTCCATAATAAATTACTGTTTGACTGCTCCACATTTTAGAAAGTCAAAGCCATGAGTGAAGAAGAATCCTAAGGTCCACAAATGCTGGAAGGTCGCTCACGACTTAAAGGGGGTCCTCCTGCTGCTCAGGGTCTGACTGGCAAGTTGGCTAAACGCCCATGTTCCAACAGCGAGTACATATAATTTTTTACAATTCGAACATGCACTGGATGAAATATTTGTCAAACGTCCATCATTCCCAACTCCTTTGTTAAAACACGCAGTGCATGATGGTTTTAATATTGCAATGCAAATATTTGGTTACATCATACCCACTAGCAAACTCCTAATAGTTTAGCACAGTGGAGATTTTTATGTTGCAACATTAGTTGTGACGGTTGGGACATACAGGGGTGGTGGCATGGCATTTGGCACTTTCTGTTGGGCAAGCCTAAGAAGTCTCATTTCAGCATTAGGCTACCCCCGAGCATCGTCGACCCAGTTGCTTTCCATGCAGGAAGCAATTAAAGATCGTGTTTCGTGTAAGGTATCAGGGATGCAGCATTTCACTGTTGAGTGTGGTAAACAAAAACGACACCAGGGCTGTCTCCTTGAAAAGCGTTGCGCTACATCAGTTACCCGAGTAAACCTTTTTTGAAACATAGAATGTATTTCAGCTGCTCTTGACCCATTGCAATTTTATCGATGCCTTTGACAATGCATTGGACACATCTAACCATTGCCAGCATTAAAGTGAACACTTAAAATCAAAATGTCAAATCATTTCTAATGATTGAGTTTGGACGAAAGAACAACCGCAATCTGATACATAGGACATCGGAGCCATTCAGCCCTTTGAGCCCGAAAGTAACATCATGGCTGATCTGGTGGTGGTCTCAATTCCACTTTGTCCTCTTGTGAACCACCACTTGTGTGAATGCATGTACATTCTTCTAAATGAAAACTTCAGATATCCAAACAACATGGACAATATTGTCCTTTAAAATGCTTCACTTTGTAATATATTACAGTAAGAAGTCTTACAACACCAGGTTAAAGTGCAACAGGTTTGTTTCTAATCACTAGCTTTTGGAGCACAGCTCCTCCCTCAATTGAATTCACCTGAAGAAGGAGCTGTGCTCCAAAAGCTAGTGATTCCAAACAAACCTGTTGGACTTTAACCTGGTGTTGTAAGACTTCTTGCTGTGCCCACTCCAGTCCAACGTCGGCATCTCCACATCACTGTAATATATTGAACAAGCATTTTTTTAAGACTGTTTCCATTTATCCACTTCAGAGATACTAACTGATTTAAATCTATTGTTAGCAAGCAGATCATGATGTTATTCTGCTTGCTGCACACTTTGAAAAATAGAAATTATGTTTGTTTTAAACATTTCTTTTTCTTATCGAGTACACAATAGCTGCATCTCCTTTCCTTTGTCATTAACAAAAGCTCAATTTGCATAAAAGTATAATCATTGCCATGATTGGAGTTTCCCAAGAACTGCTTCTCAAAATTGTATTTGTGCTTTACTTCAATGACCTAGATGTTGGTATTAAAAGAATTTGCAGGAATGCGATATGTACAGAGAAGACCAATATGCCATATTATTGGAAGGAATCTGGAGAGGCATAATTATTGAACTGAAAAGGGCATATTATCATTTAACTAAAAATTTAAATGCAGGCTCAAAAAATTTAGACCCAGATTTCAAAATAAAATGTAACATTTTGATGCAAGTCTTGGGTCCTTGTAATACTCTTGGGGTTAACTTTTCCCTTATAATTTCTAATAATCTTTATTATTGTCACAAGTAGGCTTACATTAACACTGCAATGAAGTTACTGTGAAATCCCCTAGACTCCACACTCCAGTGCCTGTTCGGGTACAATGAAGGTTAATTCAGAATGTCCAATTCAACTAACAGCGCGTCTTTTGGGACTGTGGGAGGAAACCAGAGCACCCGAAGGAAACCCACGCAGACACGGAGTGAACATGCAGACTCCACATAGACAATGACCCAAGCGGGAATCGAACCCGGGACCGTGGCGCTGTGAAGCAACAGTGCTAACCACTGTGCTACCGTGCCGCTCATATATCCCATGGGAATGGAAACTGCAATGTAAACATAAATATAAACTATAAATGCTGGAAATGCTCAGGAAATCTGTCAGCATTTGTGGAGAAAAAAATGAGTTAACATTTCAAGTCGATGACCTTTGATCAGTCCTGAAGAAAGAAATGTAAGATTTTTTAAATGGTAGGAGGGGGCAGGGGAGAGGCAGAAATAAAGGAAAGGTCAGTGATAGAATGGAGGGAAAGAGATATTAATTAATATTATTTGATGATGCAAAATTCAAAGAGAGTGACAGTGGGTATATTAAACAAGCAAAAGTTGTGTCCAGATGAGACGTGAATGGCTACGTACCAGCCATCTGAATGCAGTGTGAAGGGATAAACAAACAAGCCAGCAAAAGAAACCAAAAGAAGCCCATAGAACAAGATGGAGGCAGAGGTTAGGATCTAAAGTTATTGAACTCAGTATTGAATCCAGAAGACTGTAGAGCTTCGAGATGAAAGATGAAGTTTTGTTCTTCAGGCGTGTGTTGAGCTTCAGTGGAACATAGTTACAGGCCGTGGACAGAAAGGTCAGAGTGCATGGGAGCAAGCTAGAGAATTAAAATTACAAGCGACGGAAAGCTCAAGGTCATGCTTGCGAACCGAAGGAAGGTGTTCCCCAAAGTGGTTGCCCACTTTGGTCTTGCCAGTGTCAAGCAAACCACATTGTCAACAGGGACGACATTGAAAGAACACATAAATCGTTGTCATTTGGAAGGACTGTTTGGGCCTTGAACAGTGAGGAGAGAGGAGGTAAAAGGGCAGCTATTGCATCTCCTGTGTTTGCATGGAAATGTGCCATGGAAAGGAGAGGGGTTGTTGGAGGGAACGTTTGGGGAGTGTACCTGGGTGTCACAGAGGGAATGAGAAATGTTGAAAAGGGGTAGGAGAGAAAGATGCGTTTGATGGTAGAGGTAGTAGAAATGGCAGAGGATGATCAGATGAATATGGAGACTGGTGGGGTGGAAACTGAGGACAAGGGGAGCCCTGTATTGTTACTGGGAGGGCAGGGAGAGCAGTAGAGCGTGAAATAGAATGGCCCTGTCAACCACAGTGAGAAGGGCGGGAAGGGAGTCCACAACTGAGTGAAAGGGAGTAGCAGAAGCAATGGTATGGAAGGTTGTGTTATCAGAATAGATCTGATGGCAACAAAGAAGCTGGGAGAATGGGATGAAGGTCCTTACAGGAAACAAAGTGTGAAGAAGTGTAGTCAAAATAGCTGTTGGAGTCCGTGGGTTTGTAGGGAATATATTTCCCATGATAGATTTCCATGCAAGCAGGGGAGATGCAACACCTATCCTTGCACCTCCTCCGCTCTCACCATCCAAGCCTCCTTCCAAGTGAAACAGCAATTTACTTGTACTGTACTTTTTTCAATTTAGTATAACATTTTCACTTCACAATGTGGTCTCCTGTACAGTGGGGAGATCAAACGTAGATTGAGTGAATGCTTTGCAGAACACCTCCATTCAGTCCATAAGCTTGACCCTGAGCTTCCTGTTGCTTGTCATTTGAAATCTTACATTTTTAATTTAGAGTACCCAATTCATTTTTTCCAATTATGGGGCAATTTAGCGTCTTCAATCCACCTACCTTGCACATCTTTGGGTTGTGGGGGTGAAACCCACGCACACACAGGGAGAATGTGCAAACTCCACATGTACAGTGACCCAGAGCCAGGATCGAACCTGGGACCTCGGCACCATGAGACTGCAGTGCTACCACTGCGCCACCGTGATGCCCTATTTGAAATCTTTACCTTACTCCCACTCTGACCTTTCTCTCTTTGGCCTGTTTTTTTTTTCTGGCTTGTTTCTCCTTCATTTGCATTCAAATGGCTGCTGTATAGCCATTCGCACCTCACCTGGACATCACCTTGTTTTCTCTACAATATCCAATTCTGCTCCCTTTGGCTTTTGCACCATGAAATCTTTCATTAGTTGATCTTTCCTGTCCTCTACCATATCTCGGACTTTCCCTTTTGCTCTTCCTTCCCTCTCTCCCTTCCTGTTGGCTTAAAAACTTTTACATTTCTATCTTTCTTCAGTTCCGATGAACGGTCATTGAAACAGTATGTTCTATGTTCTAGTCATGTTCTAGTTTCTCTGCACAGATGCTGTCTGATCTGCTAAATATTTCCAACAATTATTGTTTTAATTTCAGTTTACCAGCGTCCACAGTGTTCTGCTTTTGCTATGTAAACTTGTCATGTTGTAATGTTGTCATCCCACCAGGAATAGCACTGTAGCATCTCAGTTTTGCATCTTCAAGCTGTTCAGCCTGTGCCACAGAAAAACTCTTGTGCTTCAATCAACCTTACCTCTCTTGCTTCCCATATTGTGATAGGCTTTGCTATTTAACTAGTCACAACAACAATATCAATAACAATATTTAAAATCAAAGTATTAGGCAAAAATAAGGGCAAAATATACGTTAAAATGTCATAGAATCATAGAATCGCTACAGTGCAGAAGGAGGCCATTCCGCCCATCGTGTCTCCTCCAAACCTTCGAAAGACCACCCTACCTTCACCCAATCCTCTGCCCTATTCCTGCAACCCTACTCTAAGGGGCAATTTAGCATGGCCAATCCACATAACCTGCACACCTTTGGACTGTGAGAGGAAATACAGTAGGAGCACCTGGAGGAAACCCACGCAGACACTGGGAGAAAGTGCAAACTCCACGCAGACAGTGTGGATTCATCCGAGGTCGGAATCGAACCCGGGTCATTGGTACTGTGAAACAGCAGTGCTAACCACTGTGCCACCGTTCCACCTCTTGCCTATGAATCATGCCTTTGTGCCCTGAACCAGTTATCTCTTAGTCTTCAACTCCACTTCACTTGAAAAACTACATTTTGCCTGTACATTGGCAAACATGTATTAAAATTTCTGAAATTTTACACATTTGTCCCAATTCAATTATTTTTTGATAATACGGTGACACTTAAATCAATAATATATAGCAGGGTTTTAAAATAATTTAACAGATAACACTTGCTATATTTTGGCACTGTCACACATACTATCTTACTTGTTACTCTTACTTATTCTCAGCCTGGTTTCACAAGCACAACTAAAAGATATATAATTTATTTTAAGCAACCATGAGCAAGAGCACGAAAGTCACAACTAAGGTCAATAATATTGTATCAATTCTTTTATTATTCAGTGTGGCCAAATTTATTTTCCAGTATCTAATTTAGATCATCATACCTCCAAGAAAATACTGATGCATTAGGTAGGGTACTGGAGATACAAGTGGAATGACATTGAAGTAGATCAATCAACTATGAAGACACTACAAGAACTAAGATTACTCTATTTAGCAAGATATAAGTGAATATTGATTTGATTAGAATAGATAAAGTAAAAGCATGTAAATTAAATTAAGAGCAATCAGTGGCTGCAATTAGATGAGTGGAAAGAACAGTGGAATGAGTGAACCATTTGGATCAACAGCCTAACTTTTTATTTAGTCTTAATCCAATCTAGCAGACTTCTCATTCATATCCCTCAGCCACTCAATAGCCAGAAATGGTTATCTTTTTACTTAGTTACACTAGCTGCTTTAGTAGCCTCCTCTGGTGAGTTCTTCCCTGCAATGGTTTGTCTGAATTCCCTATTTAATCCTAATTGTCACACTATGTCCACTAGTTTCTCCAGCCTCTCAAAAGACTGAAAGTTATTTTCCTTGATGCGTTTATATTTTAGTAATTACAATGATTCTAATAAATAGTTTGCCTCCACTATTGAGTTCACTAAAGTTAATTACCTATTATCCATGTTCACACATTTTTTTACAAAACAGAATAATCTCAGCTGGAATAACGGATTGATCTAAATTTGCCTCTTGTCAATGTTTTCTTTCTCGACTCTTAAGAAATCAATATTCATTTTAAGATGTGAAGACTGAAATTGGATAAATATTCTAAAGTATGACCTTACTAGACAGGAAGTTATTGGACTTAAACCTTTGGCTTTGCCAGATTTTACAGCTGTGTTGCAGTACGAATAAATGGGAAACATTTATAATGATTGGCAATAAAAATATATTCTCGAGCATGATTTTAAAAAGCTTAGACTCTAGGGGTATGATCAACATTTAGAATGCTTTGATTCCAGGAGTATGATCAACAGTTTCAATAGTAGAACGAGGATATGAACCAGAATTACATTAAAGTTTGTCACTTTATAAAGCTGTATGCCTTGAACAGCAAGATTCAGCATTGAAATAATTTAAATTTATTGCACAGGGCACACTTCTACAGTTCCTGAAAGCCTATTTTGTTTTTTTACAAGCTTCAAGGTTTAAGAGTATAATTTGCAGCCCACATCCTGGTTCCAATATTGTATTCATTGACCTTAATCTTCAGATTAAAATCATGTTCTACGCAGTCATCGGGAGTTAATTTTGATAGTCCCTGAAAACAGGTGCAGAGACCACAATGAGAGATTAACCCATGCCAATCTTGTGCTGCCTGCTCTTTTCAATGATTTCAGAGTTGAACCAGCACTAACTGTACTGTTGATTGGCGGGTCTCATCAGCCAGGGGCCAATATCATGAGTGGCTAGCACCACTTAAAACTAACTTACACCACTGAAATGTGAGCTGGGTTGTGGCTGGAGCAGGTGCTGGCAGTGCTGCACTAAGTGATTCTGACCTGGGAAATATTGACGTACGGCACAATCTGGGAGTGAATAGGCTCCATGGTGTTTGGCTGCTGCGTTGCAGGCCCTGTTGGAGAAGGTAGAAGTGAAGAGAGATGCCCTGTATCCTTAGCAGATCTTCCAGGTGCATGCTGAGTAGGAGCAGATGCCCGTGGTGGTCAATGCCAGGAGTCAAGTTACATGAGCCTGGACAGAGTGTTGCATGAAATTCAAGTATCTCACACAAGTGGTCAAGGTCAGTGACGGCACCTTCAAATATTCTATATCCTACCAAATGCATCATTAGTCTCAGCCATTGTTCAATTTCCTACATTCCTACCACTCACCTGCCAACAATCTCTATGAGTGAAAACATATACCTTACAACTATTTTCTCCCCCCAGACCCTTATGTACTTAGCATTGCTGAAAGCCTCAAGCCCATATCTCATAGCTTGAATACACTATTCAAGGCACATCATCCAAACAAACTGCACAATGCTCACCGACACACTTCTCTCTCTTTTTCAGGTAAATGTGTTGCACAACTGGAGGCAGCAGGAGCTATCTAAGAAGGGAAGATATGACTGCAGGTTCTTATCCCCATACCATTATTTGCTTGCCTATTGCTAAGATCATGACCAGCAGATGGGCAGAAACCATCAAGCACAATGCTATCCTCACACCGAATCTTACACCTCACATCCCAGCTCCCCGACACTTCACACCCATTTTTGATTTATACGCTTCAGAATGAACCAAGATGTGCTTCTTACCCTCCCCTCTTCCCATACCACAACCTTTGTGCCTGTTTCCTTTTGGATACCCAAGAATTGCAACCTGACCAGACAGTGCGCCACTACAGTAACTAACTTAATTAGTAAGTGTGTAGAAGACTGTGTGCCAAAGAAGCAAATCCGCGTGTTTCCCAATCGGAAACCCTGGATGAACAGGGATATCCACTGCTTGCTGAAGTCTAGGTCTGAGGCATTCAAGTCAGGCGACCCTGCCCTCTATAAGAAAGCCAGATATGATCTAAAGAAATTCATCAAAGATGCCAAAAGACTGTATCGGACCAAGCTCGAGTCCCAGGCTAGCCACACGGATCCCCGCCGTCTATGGCAAGGTCTGCAAGAAATAATGGGCTACAAGATCAAGGCATGTAAAATCGTCGGCTCCAACGCACCCCTCCCTGATGAGCTCAACGCATTCTATGCCCGCTTTGAGCAAGAGGTCAGCGAGAGCGAGCCCTCCACCCCAGAAGCTGCGGATGAACTTGTATCTGAGATCACCACTGCAGACGTCAGAGCAGCCTTCTCGAAGATCAACTCACGGAAAGCCACTGGCCTGGATGGGATACCCGGACAGGCACTCAGGTCTTGCGCAGTTCAGCTGGCAGGGGTATTTGCAGACATCTTCAATCTCTCTTTACAACAATCTGAGGTCCCTATCTGCTTCAAGAGGACGACCATCATCCCTGTACCAAAAAAAGGTCAAGCAGCGTGCCTTAATGACTATCGTCCAGTGGCTCTGACATCCATCATCATGAAGTGCTTCGAAAGGTTAGTCATGGTACCCCAGCCTGCCGGATTGCCTTGATTCACTACAGTTTGCCTACCGCTGCAACAGGTCCACAGCAGATGCCATCTCCATGGCCCTGCACTCTATCTTAGAACACCTAGATAACAAAGACACCTATGTCAGACTCCTATTTATCGACTATAGCTCAGCCTTCAACACCATCATTCCTACGAAACTCATCTCCAAACTCCGTAGCCTTGGCCTCGGCTCTTCCCTCTGCGACTGGATCCTGAACTTTCTAACCCACAGGGCACAATCAGTAAAGATAGGCAACACCTCCTCCACGATCATCCTCAACACCGTTGCCCAACAAGGCTGCGTCCTCAGCCCCCTACTACACTTCTTATACACCTATGACTGTGTGGCCAAAGTCCCCTCCAATTTGATTTTCAAATTTGCTGATGACACCACCGTAGTGGGTCGGATTTCAAACAATGACGAGACAGAGTACAGGAATGAGATAGAGAATCTGGTGAACTGGTGCAGCGACAATAATCTCTCCCTCAATGCCAACAATATGAAGGAGATTGTCATTGACTACAGGAAGCGTAGTGGAGAACATGCCTTTGTCTATATCAATGGGAACGAAGTAGAAAGGATCGAGAGCTTCAAGTTTTTAGGTGTCCAGACCACCAACAGTCTGTCCTGGTCCCCCCATGCTGACACTATTGTTAAGAAAGCCCACCAACGACTCTACTTTCTCAGAAGTCTAAGGAAATTTGGCATGCCAGCTACGACCCTCACCAACGTCTACAGATGCACCATAGAAAGCATTCTTTCTGGTTGTATCACAGCTTGGTATGGAGCCTGCTCTGCCCAAGGCCGCAGCAAACTACAAAAGGTCGTGAATGTAGCCCAGTCCATCACGTGAACCAGCCTCCCATCCATTGACTCTATCTATAATTCCCGTTGCCTCAGAAAGGCAGCCAGCATAATTAAAGACCCTACGCACCCTGGACATACTCTCTTCCACCTTCTTCCGTCAGGAAAAATTTACCAAAGTTTGAGGCCACGTAACAACCGACTCAAGAACAGGTTCTTCCCTACTGCCATCAGACATTTGAATGGACCTACCTCGTATTAAGTTGATCTTTTCTCTACACCTTGCTATAACTGTACCATTATATTCTGCAGTCTCTCCTTCCTTCCCTATGTACGGTATGCATTGTTTGTACAGCATGCAAGAAACAATACTTTTCACTGTATACTAATACATGTGACAATAATAAATCAAATCAAATCAGTGGAGGAACAGCAAGAAAATGACAATGATGAAGATGCACCATCACTCACCTTTGCACTCACAGCCATCAGCTCCAATACTGACATCGTTGCTAGATAACAACACACTGGGCACAAGTGATCTGCAGCCTGATCAGTGGACAAGGATAGCACAAGAACCCTAGCTCACCAGAGGGCAAGGTCAGGAGTTCTACAGAGGACACAGATAGGCAGTTTACTGGGACAGCTTATAGAAGAAGGCTTATGGCAATGCGCAACAAAATGCTTGCTGCATTGGCAAGCATACACTTGTTATCAAGGAGCATGGTGGAGTCCAGCAGCAACTTGTAATTGTGCTTTAGGCAGTGCTTGGAGCCTATCCTTTCCAGCATGGAAGTGATGGTCAATTTCATCAGCACCCTTATGAACCAACCATCATGCAACATCTCATGGCCAATGTTGCATTTTCCATTGCAGCAGTCACGTAATATATGAGTGCCGCAGAGGGAGCTCAGGCTGCTGTCATGCAAGGTTAGCTTGCTATCTTGCAAGCTGGCTATTGCCATCATGGTTGTTGGAAACTGTTTGCAAAGGATCTTGCAGGGTCTCACATCACTCCAGCAATGTGTCCTCCAACAGATTCTAGATTTGTTGAGGCACCACCCGCAGGAAGTCATGGTGACCCTGTAGTCTCTAAGCCTGCTGTCCTCTCTCAGGAAGTCAGGTGTCACCCTTCAACCCCTGCCACTCCGCCAGTGTCCTTGTTGTTATTTTTCAGCCAGCCAGTCAGCCCAGATTGCTGCCACCCATGCCAGAGCTGCTCTGGGCCAACCTGCGTTGCCAGGTGCAATCTCCTCCACTGAAAGTCAGCAACCTTCCACCAGCCATGCTGCAGCCATCAGGGTAGCACTGCATAGTAGTAACACTAGAACTGGCAAAGCACATGGAAGAAAGATATTGAGCTGGATTCTCCGTTCCTGCGTTTAAGTGCTGAAGCCAATGGAGGTGTTTCATAACAGAAAAATCGGTGCCACACCCGCACCAATTCCGCTACCAGTGCAGGGCTAGCACTGGCACTGCGTGAAACACCAATGGAAAGTGCAGAAAATGGTGGGAGAATCACTGGTTCCATGCTGGAAGTGTGCAGGGCTGACAAGCCGCAGCCTACGTGAAGGATTTAGGTTATTCCGGACCTGATAATACTTTATTATTAACCTATGCTCTAGGTTAACCCACCAAAAGAAGGAAATCTGTTTCTCTGCGGAGACTCAAAATAGATCTCATGAAGGGAGAATGCTTTTCCTGGTCTCAGACAGTTAAACAGGATCTCAGTTACTTTTTATGGGAAAAGTTCAGATGCATCCCTCATAATTAAATCGTTACCGCTATCGTCATGGGTCCTAGTCATTTAAGACTTCCTAAATGAGTATCTAGGATTTTAAACTTTGAGAGTAAGTCTACACAGTATAATTTTAATCAAAGTATTTTTATTGTAAAATACTCTCAATTGATACATAGAGAATTGCAGAGTTAAAATTATAAATTGATTAACAGTTCATAGTTATCTGTTAATAATATAAAAACCTGTTAACAGTCTTTAGTTATTTGCTAACAATATAAAACCCATTAACAGTCCTTTCTTATCTGCCAACAATATAAAACCCATTAACAGTCCTTTGTTATTTGCTAACACACTAACTTCTCTTAAGAGAATGAGATATCTAAAACATGGAAAATCCTAAAGTATCTCCTATCAATTTCTAATACATTTCTAAGAAGTTTAACAGAAATATACTTACAAAACCATGATGGTCTTTGTTTGACGAGGCAAGCTTCAGAACAGAGCTTTGACCCACACACCTGCAGGGGAGTGAGAAGGTACCTCTCTGCCAAAATGACCCTCTTTTTATACATATATTCTCCCATTTAGTCAAGGATTTTTCCTGTTATCTTATCACTTATTGTTGGTTAATTGCCTATAGCCAAATGGCTAATTTGATGCATTATCATCAATATATGTTTTAATGATCTTAGTGTCTGCGTGAATGTCAGGTGTCTTATGATATATTGGCAAAGAGGGACTCGTATAAAGATCTGTCTCTTTTCAGTGTTGCCATGTTTCTTGGATATATAGATTGTCAAACAGACACTTCTTTGAGGGTGTTATTCTAAGTGTCAAGAGTTATATAGTTAAGGAAGGATTTGTGTATTGTTTATCTGAAGAATGTTCTGTCCTCATGGTTTGAATAATTATAGGTGTAGGGGAGTGATCTTGAGAATTTATGGTGTGTCAATGCAAGGTTTTCCTTATCCTGTCTTTGTTTGGAATGTATTAATGATCCTTGAAGTCAGCTAGGAGTTTCTCCCTTCAAATGGTGACTTCTGAACGACCTTTAGCTGAAGTGGCTTTATTCCATTTTGAATTAAAATACTGGTCGTATTAATTTCTGTTGCCTTATTTCAAACCGAATTCTGCAGCGAATGTGATATTCATCACACCGACAGTACCCACACATGCACCAATCGCGCCAGAAAAGATGGTGCCGGTTGTGCTGGGTCGCGTACCCAACCACCTCAACCCCACAGCCCACCTCCTGGCCACCCCCCACTACCCCTCCAACCTTGGTAGAAGCCCCCCCAACCAGCCGCACGGCTTACGGCGGAGTATGGCGGTACTGGACATTGGCCGCACACCCTCTCTCTCTCCGCAGCCACCACGCCAGGCTCAAGACCGCTGAGACCACACGTGGCCCGCACCATCAGGAACTCGACCCATAGGTGGGGGGGGGGGGGCGGACGAAGGTGGGGGGGGGGGGGGTGCGGACAATGACTATGTTTGTTTATTTAATTTAAATTTATTTTGAAGTTCTTTTGTTGTTCATTGGGGTTGGGGGGGTGGGGGATGGGATACATGCGTCGATACGGTCTGGGGGGTGATACAGTTATTATGGGTTATTTTGTTGCATTTCATTGTTTGTCGTTATGTTTTATATTTTCTGTAAAAAATTCCAATAAAAATTATATTTTTTAAAAAAGGAACTCGACCCATTGGAGGCGGAGCATCGTGGGTGGGCCCGTTAATGACGTTCAAATGGGGTTGTGACTGTGCACGGCGCATGTCCCGATGATGCTCATTTGGAGGGGCAGGGCATCAAACCGCCGCCTGCCACAATTTTGACGTCAGGAGCCACTCTCCGCCCGATCGCCGTTTCCGATTTTGGCGTTGGGCAATGGAGAATCCTGTCCACTAAGGAAATGAACAAGTGTGATCAGATGGCATTTGTATAAAATATAGAAATGTTTTGATTTATAGACTTGGCTTGGAATGTTTATTTTCTGGTGTTATTTATATTTGCATTGTGACTAAGTGGACACTGTGATGGTCAGTGACGGGTCTGGGACAATGGTTAAATGGAGAACTGGGGTTGTGGTTACCAGTATCATATTGATACATTCCTCATGACAGCTCAAGGCCAAAAAGGGTTTGTCTAGGTTATTATTTCTCTTCATCTTCCTGTTTCCCAGCCTCAACCTCATCCTCCTCTTGCCCCTGTTCCTGCTCCTCAACAGCTGACCTCCTAGCTATTGGCAAAGTCCGCTGATGATGGTGAGGTTGCGAGCCACACAGCAAACCACTATGTATCTTGACACCCATCCAGCCAAGCACTGCAGTGCTCCTCCAGCTTAGCTGAGACCGCACAAGCATTGTTGTGGCATGCCGATGGTCTGCTCCATCACAGTTTGTGTGATAACATGGTTCACACGTACATATGGGTTGTGCATCGGAGTCAGTAGTTATATCGTCAGTGGATAGCCATTCTCGCCCAGCAACCACTATTTAATTTGCCACGATTACCCAAATATAGCTAGCACAGCAGATTGCCACAAAACAATGGCAGCTTGATTCTGGCAGGATACTGAACATGGAACTTCATAATTTACTGCCTATGCTTACGCACCCGTTGGATGTTGAAGGAATGGATATGGATCTGGTATAGGGCAGAGTTATCCTGTGGTTCCTGCAAAGTTATGTGTATGTAGTCAACGGCACCCTGCATTGTGGGGTAGCTTGTAATCCTCAAGTTGCGTGCTTGCTTGTTCTGTTTCTCTCTGTCAAGAGAGAATTAAATGTGGTTGACTTTCATTGAGAGCCTTATGTGTGACATCCCTCATAGACTTCAGTTACTGAGGAAGCCAGCAGTAGAGGAACAACAATTTATCTTAAACTATATACGATACTCTGCCCACAGCAGTAACTCTCCACAATCCAGTCCCACTTGGGACAACCAACAGCTCTGGGCCCTGTTTGGGCCGGTTTTTATTTGTAAGTCTAACGAGCTCCAGCTGGGTGCTCCGAGAGTCCCACGGGGAGATTGACAATATTGTCCTCGTGGGGGTTATGACACCCCTCCCCCTCAAAGTCTGACAGCTCCCCTTCAGCCGTCAACAGCAGGGGCCTTCTGCGCCGCTTCACTTGTGCCGGTTCTGGTTCGGACAGTGTATATTGGTTCGCCGACCGCCTCTTCCTCGCCGACCTCTGAACTCCCGGATACAACATCCTCTGCTGCATGGATGCTTCTGTTTCCATTTCTGAGCAGTAGTCATTCTCCTCCTGTTGGTCCGGATGCTGGAATGTAGATGGCTGAGCCCCTGGCTGAGGGGCGGTTCCCGGCATGGCGGAGGCGTTAATGCCGCCGGTTGAGCATCGTGTAGCACGGGCTCCTGCTTCTTGAGGTGTCCAAATGTTTCCACTAAACTCTCCCCTGAATGTTAACTTTGTAGGAGACTGGTCCTGTTCTCTCCAGCACGACACCTAGGGGCCAAAGTGCCCCATCTCCAAGGTTGTAGGTGTAGACCGCCTCCCTGAATGAAATGCCATCCCAACGTCCTACGGTCATTGTGGGGTTTGTGTGCCTCATGCTGCACCTCCACTATCTGGCCGAGGTTTGGAAAGGTGAGGCTCAACCAGGTTCTAAGCCTTCAGCCCATCAGTAGTCCTGTAGGAGTGATTCCCATTGTCACATGTAGCGCTGTGCGGTAGTTAAAAAGGGGGCGTTGAAACGCATATTTGTGCACAGTAACGTTAGTGGCATTATCTCTGCGCAAAGTCGTCTGGTGGTCCACGATGGAGACGGCAGCTCAGTGTCCATTTCCATCACTACAGGATGACCATTTACTTGTGACGTAACCCAGATTGGCACTACTTTTGGGGCTGTGAAGCAGTTCAACTGAATCACATAGTCCTCCTCATCTGGGATGTGGCGGGGGGGGCATGCACAAAACCCTGACTCATGGTGATCTTGGTGGCTGCCTTTGATGGTGTTTTCTGTGCCGACCATGGCAGCTTTGGCCATCACGTGTCCTCCAACCACACATTTGGCAATGTGGCCGGCTCTCCCTTCATCCTCAGGGGAGGTCTGCAGTGGTTCTGAGTGTATGACCCAGCTGCGGTATTGCCTCAGGTTGGAGAACGTTCCTTGAATAATTGGAAAAATACGACCTGATGCTGAAAGCCCTGTGCCCTCTTCTCCTCCTCCCTCTTCCAGGAGCTTGTCCTACTCTGTATGTCTTCTGTTCATTCTCCAAAGTATGCTGTATTTCAAGGGGAAGCCTTACTTGTATATCCATGTTTGGGAGCAACCAGTTTATGCAGAAGCTTATGAACAGCAAAAATTGCACTTGCCACACCCTTCCCTGTAGAGTTTTGCAACTTTAAACAACTAAGGAAAGCACCAAGTACTAATAGGATTTAAGCAACACAGAATAAATCAACCAGCATCTAACCTGCAAAGTGGCTGATGATTCCCTTTAAATAGTGCTGGGGAGCTTGGGTGTCATGGATTGGTGACGTGACCTGCCTCCTCTGCATAATTCTGGTAGATAGACCATGCACACACTAACAGCTTCACCAATTTTGCATCTGCTGCGATTTTCCTCACAAACATTCGCTGGTGTGCCTCATTTACCAGTTTGGAGCTCGAAGTGCCTCTCAGGACCACAAACGTGGACAACAATTATCTTAATTTTTCACTCATCTTGCTACAAACCATTATATTTCCTCTCCATTCATTTTTTAATACACCATAATTTAAGAACTCTAGCAAAAATGAAAGGGGTTAAAGATTTTTTTCTCATTAAAGCAAAATGTGTGAACACAGACGATGGACTGACTAAAGTTGATGAGTCCCAAAGTAGTGCCATACTCAAATGTCAATATAAATCAGGGAATTAAAAGAATGTAAGGTTTAAAGTCCAATACCACGATATTATACAGTTCAATTCAAAATAATCAACAAATAAAGGACTGAATTTTACATGGAGGTGATGGCCACACCCACGCCAGGACAGCCATAGGGCACTAATTGCCTGAGGTCATTGCTTCTGTCCCTATGTTGGAAGATGTCCTGCCTCCAAGATCTGCCAGCCAATCAGATAACTGGCAACTCCCCAGTTCCAGTCGTACAGTCACATCTGGGGCTGCAGCCATTCACTGGCAAGGCACTATGGACAAGACTGGATTGGAAGCTAAATAGGATGCTCTTGTCAGGGCCAGTTAGGAAGGTCATGGCAAGAGATGGAGGCCGTGAAAAACAGGCCAGTAGAAAGGGGGTGGTGATTTAAGGGGGGCATCCTTTTCCACTGGGTGCAGATCCCTCTGTTGGGCACAGAGTGACCAGACAGGAGACACCTCCTCCAAACCTGCAGCCAAGTCACCAGTCTTTATCTGATGGCCTTGCCATGTGGTGTGGGTACACCCTGATACTGCTAAAATACCAGTGGTTGCAGAGGGTAGGCCCTTATATTATCATAAATTGGCCACTTTGGATCTCAACTGAGACAAAGGTGGGAGGGCTGCCCAACACCTTACCATCGCTGGTGAAATACCAGCAAAAGCGGGTAGACAATGGGACCACCAGTCAACTAATTTTTATGCTCCCGCCTGCCAGCCTGCTCCCAGGAGGGGCCACAAACCTTTGGCCAATGTGTTCTGTAACAATTGTTACTTGAAACAAGAAATCTATTTTAGTATTGCTGAAAATCAGTCATGCTATCAAAGCTTTTCATTTTGCACACATCAGAACAGACTCGAGAGTGTCAAATTTCAAAGGGTGGATTGACCACGATAAAATTGACCCTTTGTGTCCAGGGATGTACAGGTTAGGTGGGGTTACGGGGAGTGCATCTAGTTAGGCAGGGTACTCTTTCAGAGGGTTGGTGCAGGCTCAATAGGCCAAATAGCATCCTTCTGCACTGTAGAGATTATTTGATTCTATGATTCTATGTTCCCTTTGCCCAAAGAGGACAAGGCACATCTAAAAAGTGTAAGTGAGTCACATCGCAAACTAGACTAATAATCTTAAATTGGTTGTTGGTGTAATTGTTAGCACACTTGGGATTGTTCAAATATATTTGACCATTTCTTAGAGCTGTATAATTGAATTATCCTACCCATTTCATTTGATTGAGTGGCAAATCTAATTCAAATATCAATTTCAAAAGGACATAAACTGAATAATGAATGTAAAGGTTGACCTGACATATATAAATTTGAAAGGAAGCAGTTAATAAAACCCAAGTAACTGTAAATTAGCTTCAGATTCAAGACAGATATTCCAATGCTCCCGAGATCTGAAATTGTTGCTGAGAACTGATGAAAATATTTTGAACACAGCAGCCAGCAATATACAATGCCTGTTTGGGATGGAGTCTGTGACTATCCTGCTTCTAGTTCACACCTCCAGCCATACTACTCCTATAATCACTGCAGTATAGGTCAGTCCACCACTCCTCTTCATATTAGCACATTGTGGCAACCCTCACAGCTTAGACATTGTATCCCAATTATTTTTGCTTGGCTGGCACATTCTCAAACTATTGTACAACAATGTCACCAGCACACATTTCCCCCTTCTTACTGCTATTTCACCCGACTTGACAAACGTCAGGTGATTTCACTAGTCACATATGCCCTTCACACTAAAATCTAAACTTTGGCCCTCTATTTCAGTTGCTGAAAATGTGGGTCATTGACTATATTCAAGGGGAGTTAGGAATTAAGTGGAGTCACTGCAGTCACTTCCTGAAGATGCTTACTGTCACTCAGTCTGACTCCAGCAGCTTAGAGATTGGCACCATGCGTACTTAACAGATTAGGCTAGAGGAGTGATCTTCAGGTAGTGAATTATGAGGCACCTATGCTGGGATTTGGGCAAGGTGATAGGAAACCATAGACGCCACCTTGCTAGAGGATGTGATCACATAGCAGTTCTGCTGTAGATGAGTCAAACTTGACCAAGATGTTGAAGGAGGCAGTTGTGCACACATTAAGACATTAGGCTATGGCAGAGTCCAGTTCCAAACATATTCAGGGCTACTTGCAGAGCGTGGAAATCACTGCAACAAGGACCCAAGAATTAGGATCAGGAGTTGGCCATTTGGCCTCTTGAGGCTGTTTCGTCACTTGATAAGATCATGGCCAATCCGATCATGTCCTCAGCTCCACTTTCCTGTTTGCACACCCCCTCTTCCGACCCACCCCCCCATAACTCTTGACTCGCTTGTCAATCAAAAATTTAACTCACCCTTGAATATAGTCAATGACCCATCCGCCACTGCTCTCTGGGGAAGAGAATTCCACCGACAACTAGTCCTCTGAGAGAAACAAAATCCTTATCTCAATCCCCTACAAGGGAAAACATTCTCCCAGCATTCTGCTCAGCATTCACCTTGTGGTCAGCAGTATGAATTCAGCAGTGACGGACACCATGATGCAGCCTCTTCTGCAACTTTAACAGCTTCATGGTAGCTCAACCTGCTGCCATAGGAGTACAGATAGCTGTCATCTTATCACCTTATGAGTTCACAAGGACATCTGGAGTGTCACATCACACATTATTCTCAGGTAGAGGCATAAGAGTGTTGAGGCACGATCTCAGGCAGGGTTCAAAATACACGGGGTGGTGGGCGAATTTGCCCTCGGTTCCCCCCAAAAAGCCTGCAAAAATGCAATGATTGGAGCAACCAGTGAGCAAAAAGTTACCTCTGTACATGGGAG
The DNA here is from genome assembly GCF_902713615.1 of Scyliorhinus canicula. NCBI lineage: Eukaryota > Metazoa > Chordata > Chondrichthyes > Carcharhiniformes > Scyliorhinidae > Scyliorhinus > Scyliorhinus canicula. The sequence goes on along the minus strand of NC_052147.1, from coordinate 46,048,401 downwards.
AGACAATCACGGGTTCTGTGAATCCCAACCTAACTTCTCCGGCTCCTCCAATGACAGATTCCCTCCCTTTCACTCGTTCTGCTCCTCAAGAAGCAGAATCTATGATTGGAGGGGCAACAAGGGCTGGGTGGGGAGAATCAATTTCTGGAGGAGCTGGAGGAGATATTCTGACCAGGCCCTGTGTCACTTTGACGACTTTTGGCTGTGTCGTCACCGATCATTGGACGCTCTCCAAGAGACCAAGGACATGGGTAGAGCAGTGACAGGAATGGTTGTTGCAGGTTCCAGGATTTAGATGTTTCTGTAAGAACAGAGAAGATGGTAAAAGAGGGGGGGGGGTGGTGGCATGGTTAATCAAGTAAAGTATTACGGCGGCAGAAAGGACGTTTGAGGACTCGTCTACTGAGGTAGTATGGGCCGAGGTTAGAAACAGGAGAGGAGAGGTCACCCTGTTGGGACTTGTCTATAGACCTCCGAATAGTTCCAGAGATGTAGAGGAAAGGATAGCAAAGATGATTCTCGACAGGAGCGAGAGTAACAGGGTAGTTGTTATGGGGGACTTTAACTTTCCAAATATTGACTGGAAATACTATAGTTCGAGTACTATAGATGGGTCAGTTTTTGTGCAGTGTGTGCAGGAGGGTTTTCTAACACAGTATATAGACAGGCCAACAAGGGGCGATGCCACATTGGATTTGGTACTGGGTAATGAACCCGGCCAGGTGTCAGATTTAGATGTAGGTGAGCACATTGGTGATAGTGATCACAATTCGGTTATGTTTACTTTAGCGATGGGCAGGGATAGGTATATACCGCAAGGCAAGAATTATAACTGGGGGAAAGGCAATTATGATGCTATTCAGCAAGATTTAGGATGTATAGGATGGAGAAGGAAACTGCAGGGGATGGGTAGAATCGAAATGTGGAGCTATTTCAAGGAACAGCTACTGCGTGTCCTTGATAAGTATGTACCTGTCAGGCAGGGAGGAAATTGTCGAGCAAGGGAACCGTGGTTTACTAAGGAAGTTGAAGCACTTGTCAAGAGGAAGAAGAAGGCTTATGTTAGGATGAGACATGAAGGCTCAGTGAGGGCACTTGAGAGTTACAAGTTAGCCAGGAATGACCTAAAGGGAGAGTTAAGAAGAGCGAGGAGAGGACATAAAAAGTTGTTGGCGGATAGGATCAAGGAAAACCCTAAGGCTTTCTATAGGTATATCAGGAACAAAAGAATGACTAGAGTAAGATTAGGGCCAATCAAGGATAGTAGTGGAAAGTTATGTGGAATCAGAGGAGATAGGGGAAGCAGTAAATGGATATTTTTCATCAGTGTTTACACTGGAGAAAGACAATGTTGTCGAGGAGAATACTCAGGTACAGTCGACCAGGCTAGATGGGATTGAGGTTCACAAGGAGGAGGTGTTAGCAATTTTTGAAAGTGTAAAAATAGATAAGTCCCCTGGGCCAGAAGGGATTTATCCTAGGATTCTCTGGGAAGCCATGGAGGAGATTGCAGAGCCTGTGTCCTTGATCTTTATGTCGTCTTTGTCGACAGGAATAGTGCCGGAAGACTGGAGGATAGCAAATGTTGTCCCCTTGTTCAAGAAGGGGAGTAGAGACAACCCTGGTAATTATAGATCTGTGAGCCTTACTTCGGTTGTGGGTAAAATGTTGGAAAAGGTTATGAGAGATAGGGTTTATTTAGAATTTAGAACAGTACAGCACAGAACAGGCCCTTCGGCCCTCGATGTTGTGCCGATCAATGATCACCCTACTCAAACTCACGTATCCACCCTATACCCGTAACCCAACAACTCCCCCTTAACCTTACTTTTTAGGACACTACGGGCAATTTAGCATGGCCAATCCACCTAACCCGCACATCTTTGGACTGTGGGAGGAAACCGGAGCACCCGGAGGAAACCCACGCACACACGGGAAGGACGTGCAGACTCCGCACAGACAGTGACCCAGCCGGGAAACGAACCTGGGACCCTGGAGCTGTGAAGCATTGATGCTAACCACTATGCTACCGTGCTGCCCTAATCATCTTGAAAAGAACAAGTTGATTAGCGATACTCAACACTGTTTTGTGAAGGGTAGGTCATGCCTCACAAACCTTATTGAATTTTTTGAGAAGGTGACCAAACAGGTGGATGAGGGTAAAGCGGTTGATGTGGTGTATATGGATTTCAGTAAGATGTTTGATAAGGTTCCCCACGGTAGACTATTTCAGAAAATACGGAAGTATGGGATTGAAGGTGATTTAGCGGTTTGGATCAGTAATTGGCTAGCTGAAAGAAGACAGAGGGTGGTGGTTGATGGCAAATGTTCATCCTGGAGTTCAGTTACTAGTTGTGTACCGCAAGGATCTGTTTTGGGGCCACTGCTGTTTGTCATTTTTATAAATGACCTGGAAGAGGGTGTAGAAGGATGGGTTAGTAAATTTGCAGATGACACGAAGGTCGGTGGAGTTGTGGATAGTGCTGAAGGATGTTATAGGTTACAGAGGGACATAGATAAGCTGCAGAGCTGGGCTGAGAGGTGGCAGATGGAGGTTAATGCGGAAAAGTGTGAGGTGGTTCACTTTGGAAGGAGTAACGGAATGCAGAGTACTGGGCTAATGGCAAGATTCTTGGTAGTGTAGATGAACAGAGAGATCTCGGCATCCAGGTACATAAATCCCTGAAAGTTGCCACCCAGGTTAATAGGGCTGTTAAGAAGGCATATGGTGTGCTACCCTTTATCAGTAGGGGGATTGAGTTTCGGAGCCACGAGGTCATGCTGCAGCTGTAAAAAACTCTGGTGCGGCCGCACTTGGAGTACTGCGTGCAGTTCTGGTCACCACATTATAGGAAGGATGTGGAAGCTTTGGAAAGGGTTCAGAGGAGATTTACTAGGATGTTGCCTGGTATGGAGGGAAGGTCTTACGAGGAAAGGCTCAGGGACTTGAGGTTGTTTTCGTTAGAGAGGAGAAGGCTGAGAGGTGACTTAATAGAGACATATAAGATAGTCAGAGGGTTAGATAGGGTGGACAGTGAGAGTCTTTTTCCTCGGATGGTGATGACCAACACGAGGAGACATAGCTTTAAATTGAGGGGTGGTAGATATAGGACAGATGTCAGAGGCAGTTTCTTTACTCAGAGAGTAGTAGGGGTGTGGAACGCCCTGCCTGCAACAGTAGTAGTCTCGCCAAATTTAGGGGCATTTAAGTGGTCACTGGATAGACATATGGATGAAAATGGAATAGTGTAGGTCAGATAGGCTTCAGATGGTTTCACGGGTCGGCGCAACATCGAGGGCCAAAGGGCCCGTACTGCGCTGTAATGTTCTATGAAAGAAGAATCAGAAAATGAAAAAGAGGAATCGCTGCTGGTAATGAGGCTGGAGCACGGGAGGGGAGAGAGGTGTGGGGGAGAGGCTGATTACATTGTTTATGGGGGGGAGGAGAAGGACATCTATCATCGGGAAATATAGAGAGCTAGGCTTAAACCTACATGAGAATATAAAATCATTACATTTTTGCAAAACACAAATTTTCATATTCACAGGGAATTGGTATTTTCATCAACTCTCGGAACTATGTTTATTGAGTTACTTGTGTTTTTGATTTCAAGAAATATTGATTCTCCTCAGCCTGTTCCTTTTGAGAATAAAGCACCTGTCCATTAATCTTAATATGGGTACAAAGAACCACAATTACTGTTCCTTCGGTCCATCTAATCTGTGTTTCATTAAAGTGCGGATGATGATGTGAGGAGGTGCATTAGTTTGGAAAAATCACGAAAAGGTGAGTATATGTGAATTAAATCATTTGTTATCTGATGGTTGGTCAGGGCCTGAAGAATTAATTCCTGTGTATTCGGCCTGTTGCACAACTGGACTTTTGGAAGCCAGCACAGTGGTTAGCACTGTTACTTCACAGCTCCAGGGTCCCAGGTTCGATTCCTCGTATGGGTCACTGTCTGTGTGCAGTCTGCACGTTTTCCCTGTGTCTGTGTGGGTTTCCTTCGGGTGCTCCAGTTTCCTCCCACAAGTCCTGAAAGACGTGCTTGTTAGGTAATTTGGACATTCTGAATTCTCCCTCTGTGTACCCAAACAGGCGACTGAATGTGGCGACTAGGAGCTTTTCACAGTAACTTGATTGCAGTGTTAATATAAGCCTACTTGTGACAATAAAGATTATTATTATTATTATTATTAACCACAAGGCTGATGTTCAAAATCAAATCGGGTCAGTGCTGGAGGGCACTGGAGGGTGTGAGCGTGATGCATAAGTGCCAAGATCACAGCTAATGGATTTTTATCACCATCATGTTGCTAAGCAATTGTTATAACCTGCCTGCTTACCACTGGCTGGGGACTAATGGAAATCCCACAATCCTTAAGGAGTATGAGCTTCCCCAATGAGGGGGGCGGAGAAATCATTAGCAGATCCCTCCATAAATAAAGTTGGCCAGTATGGAACCAGCTAGAGAGGAGTGAGCAGCAAGGGAGTTACTACTACTACTACTACTACTACTACTACTACTACTACTACTACTACTACTACTGCTGCTGCTGCTGCTGCTGCTGCTGCTGCTGCTGCTGCTGCTGCTGCTGCTGCTGCTGCTGCTGCTGCTGCTGCTGCTGCTGCGTGTATATATATATATGAAGTTGCTCATTGGGGTAAATATAGGAATATAGGATTGGATTTGTTTATTGTCAAGCATGCCGAGGTACAGTGAAAAGTACTGTTCTGCATGCAGCTCAGACAGATCATTCCGTACATGAAAAGAAAATACATAATAGGACAACCATAAAATATACAATGTAAATACATCGACGCAGACATCGGGTAAAGCATACAGAAGTGGAGTACTACTCGGTAGAGAAGATTTGTAAAGAGATCAGATCAGTCCATAAGAGGGTCGTTTAAGAGTCTGGTAACAGCGCGGAAGAAGCTGTTTTTGAGTCTGTTCGTGCGTGTTCTCTGACTTTTGTATCTCCTGCTCGATGGAAGAAGTTGGAAGAGTGAGTATGCCGGGTGGGGGTGGTCTTTGATTATGCTGCCCACTTTCCCCAGGCAGCGGGAGGTGTAGATAGAGTCAATGGATGGGAGGTGGGGCGGGTTTGTGGAAATGACTCTCTGTGGTTTCTTATGGTCTTGGGCCGAGAAGTTGCCATGTCAGGCTGTGATGCAGCCAAATAGGATGCTTTCTACGCTACACCTGTAAAAGTTGGTAAGAGTCAATGTGGGCATGCCGAATTTCCTTAGGAAGTATAGAAACTGTTGGGCTTTCTTGGTCGTAGCATCGATGTAGGTGGACCAAGACAGATTTTTGGTGATATGCACACCTAGGAATTTGAAGCTGTCAACCATCTCCACCTCGGCCCCATTGATGCTGACAGTGGTATGTACAGTACTTTGCTTCCTGAAGTCACTGACCAGCTCTTTAGTTTTGCTGGCATTGAGGGATAGATGATTGTCGCTGAACCACTCCACTAGGTTCTCTATCTCCCTCCTGTATTCTAGCTCAACGTTATTTGAGATCTGACCCACCACGGTCGTGCCATCAGCAAACTTGGAGATGGTGTTGGAGCCAAACTTTGCCATGCAGTCGTATGTGTACAGGGAGTAGAGTAGGGGGCTAAGTACGCAGCCTTGCGGGGCCTTGGTATTGAGGACTATCATGGAGGAGGTGTTGTTTATTCTTACTGATTGTGGTCTGTGGGTCAGAAAGGTAAGGATCCAGTTGCAGAATGAGGAGCCAAGTCCTATGTTTTGGAGCTTTAATATGAGCTTGGCTGGGATTATGGTGTGAAAGGCGGAGCTGTAGTCAATAAATAGGAGTCTGATGTAAGAGTCCTTGTTGAGATGCTCCAGTGATGAGTGTAGGGCCAGGGAGATGGCATGTGCTGTGGACCGGTTGCGGCAGTATGCAAATTGCAATGAATCTAGCCATTCTGGGAGTATGGAGTTGATGTGCCACATGACCAACCTCTCGATCGATGTCAAGGCCACCGGACGATATTTGGTGAGGCATGTTGCCTGGTTCTGCTTTGCCACCAGAATGAAGGTGGTTTTCTTGAACCAGGTGGGGATCTCCGAACGGAATAGGGAGAGTTTGAGGATATCTGCGAACACATATGCTAGCCGGTCCGCGCAGCATCTAAGTGCACGACCAGGATCACCTTCCAGACCCGTCGCCTTTTGAGAGTTCACTGTCAAGAAGGCCGATCTGGCTTTGGAAGCTGCGACGGTGGGTACAGTAGTGTCCAAAGCTGCTGGGATGTCAACAGCGGTTTGATGGTTTCCTGCTCGAATCGAGCATAGAATGCGTTTAGTTCATCGGGGAGAAGTGCGCTGCTGCCGGAGATTCTGCTCAGTTTCGCTTTGTAGCCCGTTATGTTGTTTAAGCATTGCCACACCCGACGAGAGTCTGTAACGCTATCTGTGAAGCTAGCTTGGTCAGATATTGTCTCTTGGCATCCCTGATGACTTTGCGGAGGTCTAACCTGGATTCCTTGTATAGGTCAGGGTTGCCTGACTTGAACGCCTCAGACCTGGCCTTCAGTAGGGAGTCAATCTCCCGATTAAGCCATGGTTTCCGGTTGGGAAACGTATGTGCTACTTTCTTTGGCATGCAGTCGTCTACACACTTGCTGATAAAGTCTGTGATGGTGACACCAAGCAGTCATATGGGAGCTCTTCTGTTGCCTTGGAACAGCACTGCACGACCTTCTTAATCGGATTCTCCCACTTAAGTTTCTGCTTGTATGCTGGGCGAAGGAGCACCATCTTATGGTCTGATTTTCCGAAGTGCGGTTGGGGGATGGGGTTGGTTCCTTGGCTGGTTCGGGCACTGCAAAGTCCGTTTCGGGTCCAAATCAAGGTCGGGGTCAGTCTTCCAGTTTGGGCCTCTTCAACTTCCAGGTCGGGTCGTTGTAGGAGTCCTGCTGGGCCGGGTCGGGTCGGCTCATCTGTTCCAGTCCACGGGCCTCTGAGGATTTTAAAACCTGCAAGAGAACATAAAAGAGAGAGGTTAGTGATAGTGTTAGTGTCAGGATTAAGTATTAAGAAATAAGTACGGTTATAGGAAATGTAAGAAGAGGATCTGTGTGAGAGAGCTTGCAGAGAGTCGCCATGCTCCGGCGCCATCTTGTTGGTATGTTAAAAGAATAATCATAAGGAAAACATGGGCCCTGTAAAAAGCACGGTTGCATACACAAGGAATAACAGTAAGAATGTTTTACTGTGCTTAAACAGTAAGAAGGCTGTGAGATGAAGTATACGAACGAAGAACGCTAAAAGATATGAATGGACTGAAACAAAGCATAAGCATTCATAAAGGACGACATTAAAAAAATTGAATAAGATAAGGTTCACACTGAGAAAGCTAACGTGACTTGGAAAGTCGGGGGGAAATTGTGTCCGGGTGACCAAATTTACATTTTTGTGAAATTAACAGCCTAAGTTGGGTGGTATAGCATACAGTGCGTTGTGCTTACAATTAAAAAAAAAAGAGAATTTCACAAAGGCTACCAGTAAAGCTCAAAGTAGTGGAGATTCAAATCAAATTAATTAGAAAAGAATACAAAGTTGGCTGGCAGATAGAAGATTGCAGGCACTAATTAGAGGAGGCCAATTGAACTAAATTAGGTTCCCCTGTGTTTGCTGACCTAGATTGGCTGCCTGGTCACTCAACATCTTGATTATAAAATACTCATCCTTGTTTTTAAATCTCTCCATTGCCTCGCCTCTCCCGATATCTGTGATCTCTTCCAGCGCCACAACCCTCTGAGATATCCGCACTCCTCTAATTCTTGCCTCTTGTGAATCCCCAATTTTAATGACTCCACCATTGGTGACTGAACCATTGATTGCCGGGGTTCCGAGTTATTTGGAATACTCTTACCACAACTCTCCGTCTTGCTACTTTACTTTCCTCCTTTAAATTACTTGTTTGACCAAGCTTTTGACCATCTGACTTAATGGGCGTGATCTAACGGCCTCATCACACTCGATGGGCCGAGTGGCCTAATTCTGCTCCTATGTCTTATGGTCTTGGGACACAACAAGGCCGGTAAATCTCAGGAGAGGTCTCTTGTGGGATTTACGGTGCTCGTTACGTCCCGTGAGATCTAACGAGATGTTGCAAGATCTAATGAGATCTTGTGAGGCGTCGTGATCTGGATCTCACCCTCAAATGGCGTGAACCAGATTTGCATATTGAAGAGAGCAGTTAGGCTCACTTGAATATGTTTGTGCCGGAGTTACCCAAGGTGCGGGATGAATGGCCTCACCTCAGTGACCTCGACCGGGTGCCATTTGACACTGGTCTGAACAAATGTGGACCAGTTGTAACGGCACGTGAGGGGGGTCTCCCAGGGGATTGGGGTCCGTGATGGTTGGGCTCTTAAACTGGACAGTATTTTGGCCAGCCCACTCCTTAAGTATTGTATCCAATTCCGCTTACCAAGGCACAAGGGAGACATTGTGCCACTGGAGGTAGTACAGACTGTGACTAATAATTAAGGTCAATCTGTGGTACCAGAAATCTGCAGTACAGGTTGAATATCCTTTACCCCAACATTCAAAAGCTGAACACATCCATAAACCAAACTTTTTTAAAGCTATGCAGTTGATTTGTATGTTAACAAAGCAATGCAATATTACATTATTGGCGTAATAAATGTTAACAGGTAAGAAGTCGGGTGTGTGAGAGATAGCAATTAGAGTAACAACCCTCTATTTGTAGGCAATAGATATCCTAGGGTTTCCCTGTTGTAATGTAAGTCGGCCTAGGCCTACTGTATTAATGTTAAATCCACAAAACAAAAATATTTAAATACTGAAACGCAATCCGCCCCAATGGTTTTGGATAACGGATATACAACCTGTCTGAGCAAACTGGAGAAATCTGGTCCAGGATATTCCCATCCCGAATCAGGACAGAATAGAGGCAAACAAATAGCCAAACAAAATGATCGCAAAATGACGCAGTTGGGAGTCTGCTTCCATTTCCGTCCTCCAGAATTTTACGCAGGGCAGGAATGGGAATGAGTGGAAAAGGAGACCCACACCTATTGAGGGATCAGTTAAGCTCATTAAAACCACACTAAAAGGCCCAATTTCAGAAGCCAAGCAGTTCTCCAGGAGGTAGCCGGGAATTGGGAACACTTAACAATCACACCCAGTGAATGGAAATGTGAACAGTAACAATAAAGGGGAACCTGTGGCTATACTGTACATAAATTTCCAGAAGGCATTTGATAAGGTGCCACAGCAAAGGTTATTGTGAAAAATAAACGCTCAGAGCGTAGGTGGTAACATATTGCCAAGGATAGCAGATCAGCTAGCTAACAGAAATCAGAGAGTAGACATAAATAGAGGTCTCTTTCTGGTTGGCAAGATGTAATGCATTATGTGCCACAGAGATCAGTGCTGGGGCCTCAACTTTGTACAATTGGTATAAATGACTTGAATGAAGAGACAAAGGTATGGTTCATAAATTTGCTGATGCCACAAAGGTAAGCAGGATAGCTGTGAAGATGATACAAGGAGACTGAAGGGGATATATGTTAAGTGAGTGGGCAAAGATCTGGCAAATGGAATATAGGCCAAGGTTTTCCAGCCCTTCCTGTCGATGGAATCTTCCAACACCACCAATGTGAGCAGAGATTTCAATTGCTCGCCGGCCCCACCTGCGGGGTGTAGCCACCTGTGGTGGCCACGTCCCGATTCCAAAATGGATGCCCACAAAGAGTACAGGGAAAATTGGCCAGCTACGAGGAAAACAAGCAGGTGCAAGGTTCCCTGAGTATTAAGATTTGCAGAACCCAGACAGAACTGAGACCAATAGCCATCTACATACTAATGAGCGATCCCCAGAAACAATCAGAAACATTGAAACAATCGGGACCAAGACAGACTCCCCGGCGCCAGTGGGAGCTAGGACAAAGGCAGGCCAACGGACACATAGGGCCCGCCCAACGATCAGGGAACAACTCCAGTATTGGAGAAAATCGATGAGAACGATTGAGACCTGGTCCAATTAATTGGGACCAAGTCCAGGGTCCACCCAAAAGGCCGCGAAACCCCTGGGACCTATAAGATAGCGTCCCCAAGTTCAGTTCCCTCTCTTGGCAGCTCTCAAAGAACTCTTGACCATGGCTTTCAGCAAGGAGTGACCTGCCTGGCAGCTGCATCAACTAAGCAAGTCTCAAGTCAACGCACGCTACGAGATAGACGCTCCTAGCTACTATTTCGTACCAGTTTGAAGCCAGCAGATTCAGAACTGGACAAAGGCCATTGTTCCTCTGACCTGGTGGGCCATTTGAAAGCTAAGTATAGGCATTTAGTATCAGTGATAGTTTAGTAAGTAGAGTTTATGCATGAGTAGTGATTGACTGTGTGTATAATAAATGTGTCTTGATTTGAAACTTACTAACTGGTGTATTGAGTTATTGATCAGCACTTGGCTTTGAACCTCGTGGTGGTATCAGAAAGATACCTGGCGACTCTAGAGCAAAGGTTATTAAAACAGAGCAATTAAGGAGAAAGCATAACGAGCAACAGGGGAAATCTGCGAGGGGGGGGGAGGGCTGGAAAATCCCAGCCATAATGTGGGAAAATGTGAAATTCTCCAATTTGGCAGGAAGAATAAAAAAGGAGTGATGAGAGCTCTGAGATACAGAGGGCTCTGGGTGTCTTAGTGCATGAATCACAAAATGCTAGTATGCCGGTACAGCAAATAATTAGGAAAGCTAATAGAATGATATAGTTTATTGCTGGGGGATTGTATACAAAAGCAGGGAGATTATGTTTCAGTTACACAAGGCATTGGTGAGATCTCATCTGGAGTACTGTCTACAGTTTTGGTCGCCTTAATTAAGTTAAAATGTAAATACATTGAAGCAGTTCAGTGAAGGTTTACCAGACTAATACCTCAGGAGAGGTTGGACAGGCTAGGCTTTTATTCACTGGAATCGAGAAGAGAGAAGATGACTTGACTGAAACACATAAGATCCTGAGGGGTATTTACAGGGAGAATGTTTCCTCTTGTGGGAGAGTCTAGAACTAGGGGCACTGTTTAAAAATAAGGGGTCACCTATTTATGACAGAAATGAGGAGAGATGTTTTCATTCAGAGGGATGTGAGTCTCTGGAACTCACTTCCTCAAAAGGCAGTGGAAGCAGAGTTTTTGAATATTTATAAAAGCTAGAGGTAGATAGATTCTTCATAAGTAAGGAGGTGAAAGGCTCTTGGCAGTAGGTTGGAATGTGAAGCTGAGCTAACAGTCGGATCAACCATGGTCTGTGAACAGCGGAGGAGGCTGGAAAGGCCGTATGATCTACTCCTGCTCTTACTTTAAATGTTGGTCCGGAAAGTTGTAGGAGCTCACCAAGGAAGGGTGGAGATCCTGGGGTGAGATCCTTGCCCCCTCAGGGGCTTGAAATAGAACTGACATTGCCTGGGCATTGGGGCATTGAACCAGTCTGCTTGGCCAGCCCATGGTCAACAGGCAAGGTGCCCCTGGAAATGGTTATTGCACCAACACATCTGGAAGCCGTTCAGGCATTACAGTGGCTGCATGCACAGCAAGGAGCAGTCTCCAGTGATCAGGAATGCACAGTCGCACAGTCAGAGGAGAAGGAGAGACTATGCGAAGTGGAGGATCTACTAGAACAGGTGATGCTACCGGGGCATGTCAGAAAGCCAGTGTCAAAGGAGACTGCAACCCTTTGTGGACATCAGTGTTCTCGTCAATGAGGAGCTCACACTTTGCTCCACTCATAGACAGGTCCTGTCAGTAGATATAAAGGTAACTTTGACCTTAATTTGCCACTGGATCATTTCAGGACTGAATCACGGATCTCTGCACAAGGCTGTCCAGGTTTTCATGGAGGTGGTTGGACCTGGGGTGTCACAATGAGGTCGGTCTCGGAAACGATTATGAGTGGGACAATCTCATCCAGCAAAGGTTTAGCAGATAAGCTATAATACTTGCGGGACTAACCACATGACTGTGAATGCATGTACTGGCACAGGAAAGACGACCATGTGTCCAACAATGCAATCTTACTGTCATTGAGAGACGGACTACATCCTGCAATCTCCACTGTCACGGGTGAAAAGCTATTGAGTTGTTTACATACTGTTACTACAGTTTAACACAAAGTTAATAAGTTGTAACAAAGAGTGAATTTATTTAGATAGTGGCACCAACATAATACTTTCATGCAACATCTACAGCACACAGCTGAGACCCACTTGGTGATCAACCTGACATGGTGCCTTCTGCATTTAGGTTCTCCTACGTTGTTCTCCCCTTGTTGCCTTGGAGGAGGTGGACGCAGCCTGTTCACATCACTGGGTTTGCAGCTGGGAAGTCTGTGGTGACTATCCTTGACATGGAGGAATGTGTTAGGGCCTCTCCTAGGACTGTTGTGCCTGCACCCCCCAGCTCACATCACCAGGAAATGATGCATCGGTCCACACCCTGCCTGGGGGCTGAGGAAGAGTGGGTGCAACCTCCCAACACCCTCAAACCTTGGTAGGCTTTCCCATTGGCTTAAGGGAGTCTGTTGTTGGGGTACAGCTGGCATCCCCTCCAGCCATTGTTGGGCCACCCATTCAAACGTCCTCTCCAGTTTGTTCACTCTTTATATGTTCCGTGGACATCAGTGCTCAGGTTTTGTATTGACTGGTCCAGACTGCATAAAGCACCCTGCATCTTGTGCAGGATATCACACTATTCTTGCTAACACTCCTAGCATTGTCACAATTGGCTGTCCATGAGGTTAGCCACTCTCTCATGGCATAGCTCAGGCACTCAAAGCTCAATGATACGGTCAAGCTCATCTGCTCCATGGACTCCTCTAATCGCAGTCCGTGAGTCTGCACAGCCTTAGTGAACTCTAACAGATGACCACACATTGTCCTCTGCCGTTCCAAGTACTGATCCCCAAACTGTGATCCTTACTGCCCAGTGGAGCATCACTGTGACTATCATCTCCATGTGAGGAGGATCGACCACGGAGGCGCCTCAGACACCTTCTCCCGTGCAAAGTGTTGTGCTCCTCACCCAGAGCCACTATTTCTATATGCATGCAACAATCCACTGAGGCACTAGTATCTGCATTAGTGGAAGATGCGCCAGTCTGCTGTTATGGTGTGTACTTAGACATCACCTTCTCCTTCTGCTGTCCAAATCTTCTTTCAGAGGGCAGGGTTGTCTGAGACTGCCGGGACCTGTGGGAGACACAAGGGGAAATGACAAACTTTAATCTTGGAGACCCTGAAAGTTTTGCAATGCTGTGATCTTACACGCAACCCAGTGTTCAGCCTGCTTTCGGATCCATGCACGCATGATGCCACAGCCCTCCCACTTCACCATGCATGCATGGATCTCTTCAAGGGCCATGTGCACTTGGGATGATTGTCTTGTGATCACTAACTTGCTCCTAGCTATTTCTGTAGCCCCTTCCTCGATTACCCTCGTGGTTCTCACCTTTAGAGTCCCACACTCGATCTGAACCATCTCCTGGGTGTTGTGTGCCTGTTTCTCCTGCAAGGGCAAGGAGAGCGAGATAGGGGCCTGCTGACCAGCAAAGAGAAGTGTTCTGGGCACAAACTCTTCCAAAGGAGAGGAATAACATGCATTCTGTGCTCCCTTAGCCACAGAGCATGTTGCAGCCTGTGTGGCAAAGGAGCTAGCCAATGTCTTGGATGTCAGAATCATCCTTGCAACTGTAAATGGTCATTGGACTGTTTATGGGAGCCAAGTACAGTGCTGTTCCTGTGGCACTGATTGTGTCAGCAATGTTGATCCATGCCCTCTTCGTCTTCATTGGTGACGGTTGTCGGCCCTGTGGGAAGATGATGGCCCTCTTGTGCCTGACCTTGGCAATGAGAACTCGAAGGTCCACATCCATGAAGCATGGAGCTGGTTTGTACGGGTTCGCCTGGTTTCATTCTGACTGTGTCATTCTGGTATTGGGGTACAGATGAAACTATGTGTGTTTGCTTCATGGTGAATATAGCATCAGCTTGGCAAGTTTATGGTAATGTCAGGGGCTACGGAGTTCTCCTTGCATTTCAAGTGATGGCTGCCTCACTGCTCATGTTTCCGCCTGTGTGGCAAGGTTCTTGAGAGGCAGATCTCCTTAAGGTATCAATTCCATTGGGATGCTGTGAAATTGGGAGTGCTCAAGGCATTGCATTGTTGGTGTCCTTATGGCGTCAAGGTCAGTCCTTGAAATGGGTTGCTGTGCTCAATTCCAGCATGCTGCTGGGGTCAGCTGCTGCACCATATGAGAGTGTGTGGGTACATGCAGGGAGGGGGCAGAGACAGGTTGGGCTTCCAGCACAATTCTGAGGGGACTCTGAGGCAGCCGCGTAAAGGCTTCCAGGAGCTTGTAATGGTTTGACCATTTTATAAGAGTTTATTCTGCACCACATTCAAGGAGAGAGAAAGTCAGTAGTCACTTGCCAAGCTGCAGCCACCTTTCAGCAACCTCAATAATTTTTACCACCAATTCAAGGTGACTAAGAATTTCAGGAAAGATGGCCGCCAAGGTGAGCCATTCACCAGGCCTGCTCTGGAATCATTCTGCCTCCATTCTTAGGTCAGGTCTGCTGAAACAGGTAACAGATCCGCCTCCAGGCCAATTAGGCATCTGGGTATTGTGAAATTACGCTTCCTGGCAGGATCAAGATGGTGGCAAGAACACAATGCGGGATCAGTCCTGACTTCCGATTCCCAGCTTCAATGGAAAAAATCAGCCCCCCACTCCGATATTCAGTCTTGAAAGCTGGCAATTGAGCAATGACATTATTGAGGTGTTTATAGTTCAATACTGAAAATGTAAATCTCAGTTGCCGGATTCACAAGAACTTGTGTGCGTACAAAACAGAAGAACATAACTTCACAGTTTCCCACATTATATTCCATCTGCCTACTCACCTAACCTATTCATATCCTTTTGCAGCCTCCTTGTGTCTTCCTCACAGTTCATGTTCCCACCTAACTTTGTATCATCAGCAAACTCGAAACATTACACTCAAAGTCTAAGTCATAGATACATTTTGTAAATAGCTGACATCCAAGCGCTCATCCTTGTGATAACTCCGGTTAGAGACTATCAACCTGAGAATGCCCTGTATATTCCCATTGTTTTCTGTCTTTTTACTGATTCTCAATCCATGCTAACATATTACCTAAATTCCCATCAGTCATGATTTTGTGCATAAAACTCTTCTGAGGTATCTTATCAAATCCATTTTGTAAATACAAATGCACTACATCTACTGATTATGCAACCTACTAGTTACAACCTACAAAACGCTAGTTGATTTGTCAAACACAACTTCCTTGTATAAATCTTTGTTGATTCTATCGAATCATATTCAAAGTGCCTTATTTTTTTATTATTCATTTATGGAATGCTGGTACAAAACAAAGAACAAAGAAAATTACAGCAGAGGAACAGGCCCTTCGGCCCTCCCAGCCTGCGCCGATCCAGATCCTTTATCTAATCCTGTCGCCTATTTTCCAAGGATCTACTTCCCTCACTACGCCCATTCGTATATCTGTCTAGATGCATCTTAAATGATGCTATCGTGCCCGCCTCTACCACCTCCGCTGGCAAAGCGTTCCAGGCACCGACCACCGTCTGCGTAAAAAACATTCCACGCACATCTCCCTTAAACTTTCCCTCTCTCACCTTGAAATCGTGACCCCTTGTAATTGACACCCCCCTCTTGGAAAAAGCTTGTTGCTATCCACCCTGTCCATACCTCTCATAATGTTGTAGACCTCAATAAGGTCCCCCCTCAACCTCCGTCTTTCCAACAAAAACAATCCTAATTTACTCAACCTTTCTTCATAGCTAGCACCCTCCATACCAGGCAACATCCTGGTGAACCTCCTCTGCACCCTCTCTAAAGCATCCACATCCTTCTGGTAATGTGGCGACCAGAACTGCACGCAGTATTCCAAATGTGGCCTAACCAAAGTCCTATACAACTGTAACATGACCTGCCGACTCTTGTACTCAATACCCCGTCCGATGAAGGCAAGCATGCTGTATGCCTTCTTGACCACTCTATCGACCTGCGTTGCCACCTTCAGGGTACAATGGACCTGAACTCCCAGATCTCTCTGTACATCAATTTTCCCCAAGACTCTTCCATTGACCGTATAGTCCGCTCTTGAGTTGGATCTTCCAAAATGCATCTCCTCGCATTTTCCTGGATTGAACTCCATCTGCCATTTCTCTGCCCAACTCTCCAATCTATCTATATTTTGCTGTATTCTCTGACAGTCCCCCTCGCTATCTGCAACTCCACCAATCTTAGTATCATCTGCAAACTTGCTAATCAGACCACCTACACCTTCGTCCAGATCATTTATGTATATCACAAACAACAGTGGTCCGAACACGGATTCCTGTGGAACACCACTAGTCACCCTTCTCCATTTTGGGATACTCCCTTCCACCACTACTCTCTGTCTCCTGTTGCCAAGCCAGTTCTTTATCCATCTAGCTATTACACCCTGAACCCCATACAACTTCACTTTTTCCATCAACCTGCCATGGGAAACCTTATCAAACACCTTACTAAAGTCCATGTATATGACATCTACAGCCCTTCCCTCATCAATTAACTTTGTCACTTCCTCAAAGAATTCTATTAGGTTTGTAAGACATGACCTTCCCTGCACAAAACCATGCTGCCTATCACTGATAAGTCTATTTTCTTCCAAATGTGAATAGATCCTATCCCTCAGCATCTTCTCCAACAGTTTGCCTACCACTGACGTCAAGTTCATAGGTCTATAATTCCCTGGATTATCCCTGCTACCCTTCTTAAACAAAGGGACAACATTAGCAATTCTCCAGTCCTCCAGGAGTTCACCCGTGCTCAAGGATGCTGCAAAGATATCTGTTAAAGCCTCAGCTATTTCGTCTCTCGCTTCCCTCAGTAACCTGGGATAGATCCCATCCAGACCTGGGGACTTGTCCACCTTAATGCCTTTTAGAATACCCAAAACTTCCCCCTCCTTATGCCGACTTGACCTAGAGTATTTAAACATCCATCCCTAACCTTAACATCCGTCATGTCCCTCTCCTTGGTGAACACGCATAAAGTCCCTCTTTTGTCTTTGAGTGGGCCAATCCTTTCTCTTACCCTCTTGCTCCTTATATATGAATAAAAGGCTTTGGGATTTTCCTTAACCCTGTTAGCCAAAGATATTTCATGACCCCTTTTAGCCCTCTTTATTGCGCGTTTGAGATTTGTCCTACTTTCCCGATATTCCTCCAAAGCTTCATCAGTTTTGAGTTGCCTCGATCTTATGAATGCTTCCTTTTTCATTTTAGCTAGTCTTATAATTTCACCCGTCATCCATGGTTCCCGAATCTTGCCATTTCTATCTCTTATTTTCACAGGGACATGTCTGTCCTGCACTCTAATCAACCTTTCCTTAAAAGACTCCCCCATTTCAAATGTGGATTTACCGTTAAACAGCTGCTCCCAATCCACATTCCCTAGCTTCTGCCGAATTTTGTTATACTTGGCCTTTCCTCAATTTAGCACTCTTCCTTTAGGACCACTCTCGTCTTTGTCCATGAGTATTCTAATACTTACGGAATTGTGATCGCTATTCCCAAAGTAATCACCAACTGAAACTTCAACCACCTGGCCGGGATCATTCCCCAATACCAGGTCCAGTATGGCCCCTTCCTGAGTTGGACTATTTACATACTGCTCTAAAAAACTCTCCTGGATGCTCCTTACAAATTCTGCTCCATCTACACCTCCAACAGTACATGAGTCCCATTCAATGTTTGGGAAGTTAAAATCTCCCATCACGACCATGCTATTGCTCCTACATTTTTCTATAATCTGTCCACATATTTGTACCTCTACTTCACGTTCGTTTTTGGGAGGCCTGTAGTAAAGTCCCAACAATGTTACTGCACCCTTCCTATTTCTTAGCTCTATCCATATTGCCTCAGTGCTCGAATCCTCCATAGTGCCCTCCTTAATCACAGCTGTGATATCATCTCTGACGAGTAATGCAACTCCTCCACCCCTTCTACCTCCCTCTCTATCCCTCCTGAAGCTTCTATACCCTGGGATATTCAGTTGCCAATCTTGCCCTTCCCTCAACCAAGTCTCAGTAATACCAATAACGTCATATTCCCAGGTACGAATCCAAGCCTAAGTTTATCTGCCTTACCTGCTACACTTCTCGCATTAAAACAAATGCACCTCAGACCACCTGTCCCTTTGCATTCATCATCTCTTCCCTGTCTACTCTTCCCCTTAGTCACAATGAGTTTATTATCTAGTACCTTACTGGCTTTAGTTGCTGACTCTTTACTGACCTCTAACTTCCTAATCTGGTTCCTATCCCCCTGCCACATTAGTTTAAAACCTCCCCAACAGTGTTAGCAAAAGCACCCCCATGGACATTGGTTCCAGTCCTGCCCAGGTGTAGACCATCCGGTTTGTAATGGTCCCACCGCCCCCAGAACCGGTTCCAATGTCCCAAAAATCTGAACCCCTCCCTCCTGCACCATCGCCCAAGCCACGTATTCATTCTGACTATTCTTGAATTTTACTCTGACTGCCTCGTGGCACTGGTAGCAATCCTGAGATTACTACCTTTGAGGTCCTACTTTTTAACTTATCTCCTAACTCCCTAAATTCTGATTGTAGGATCTCATCCCATTTTTTACCTATATCGTTGGTGCCTATATGCACCACGACAACTGGCTGTTCACCCTCCCCCTTCAATATGTCCTGCAGCCCATCTGAGACATACCTGACCCGTGCACCCGGGAGGCAACATACCATTCGGGAGTCTCGCTTTCGACCACAGAAACTCCTGTCTACTCCCCTTACGATTGAATCCCCTATGACTATAGCCCTGCCAGTCTTTTTCCCGCCCTTCTGTGCAGCAGAGCCAGCCACGGTGCCATGAACCTGGCTACTACTGCCTTCCTCTGATGAGCCATCTCCCCCAACAGTATGCAAACCGGTATACCTGTTTTGGAGGGAGATGACTACAGGGGACACCTGCACTGCCTTCCTGCTCTTTTTCTGCCTTTTGGTCACCCATTCCCTGTCTCCCTCACCAATTCTAATCTACGGTGTGACCAACTCACCGAACGTGCTATTCACAACCTCCTCAGCATCGCGGATGCTCCAAAGTGAGTCCATCCGCAGCTCCAGAGCCGTCATGCGGTCGAACAAGCGCTGCAGCTGGACACACTTCCCGCACATGAAGGAGTCAGGGGCATCGGCTGCATCCCTGAACTCCCACATTGAGCACAAGGAGCATAACACGGGTCTGGAATCTCCTGCCATTTTTACACTTTACCTTAACTGATTACAAATATAATATCAAATAATGAATAAGTGAAATTAATAAAGATTTTACTTACCAATCACAATACTTACCCACACACGAAGAGTTACATTTCTCTCAGCTGCTGCTAATTGGAGCACTTTCCTTACCAGCCAATCAGGTCACTGCTTTGCTGTGATGTCACTCGTCAAATTTATCCCCAAAGACCCTGTGGCCGCTGTTTAAGCAGCTAGTTTAAATACTCACCGCTCAACTCTGTAGCTCCGCCCACTTCAAAGCTGAATTCCCGCCGAAAAGGTAGGCCAGCATTTATTGCCAATCCCTAGTTGCCTTTCAGAAAGTGGTGGAGAGTTGCCTTCTTGAACCACTGCAGCCCCTGAGGTGTAGGTACACCCACATTGCTATTAGGAAAGGAGTTCCAGGAATTTGACCCAGCGGCAGTGAAGGAGCTGCGATATATTTCCAAGTCGGGGTGGTGAGTGAGTTGGAAGGGAACCTTTAGTTGGTGGGATTTCCAGGTGTCTGCTGCACTTGTCCTTCTAGGTGGTAGTGGTCATGGGTTTGGAAGGTGCTGCCCAAGGAACCTCGGTGAATTACTGCAGTGCATCTTGTAGCTGCTGCTACTGTTCATCGGTGGTGGAGGGATTGAATGTTTGTGGAAGGGGTATCAATCAAATGAGCTGCTTCGTTCTGGATGGTGTCGAGCTTTTTCAGTGTTGTTGGAGCTACACTCATTCAGCCACGTGGAGAGTATTCCATTACACTCCTGACTTGTGCCTTGTAGATGCTGGACAGGCTTTGGGAGGGTTAGGAGGTGAGTTACTCACCATAGGATTCCTAGCCTTTGACCTGCCCTGGTTGCCACAGTATTAATATGGCTAGTCCAGTTCAGCTGCTGATCAATGGTAAACCCCAGGATGTTGATTGTGGGGAATGGCAATGCCATTGAATGTTAAGGGGTGGTGGTTAGATCCTCTCTTGTAGGAGATGGTCATTGCCTGGCACTTGTGTGGTGTGAATACAAGTTGCCACTTGTTAGCCCAAGCCTTGATATTGTCCAGGTCTTGCTGCATTATTTGAGGAATTGCAAATGGTAATGAACATTGTGCAGTCATCTGCAAACATCCCCACATCTGGCTTATGATGGAAGGGAGGTCATTGATGAACCAGCTGAAGATGGTTGGTCCTAGGATACTACCCTGAGGAACTCCTGCAATGATGCCCTGGAGCTGAGATGATTGACCTCCAACCACCACAACCATCTTCCTTTATGCCTCTGACTCCAACCAGCAGAGACTTTCCAGCCTGATTCCATTGACTCCAGTTTTGTTGGGGCTCCTTGATTCCCCATACTCGGTTAAATGCTGCCTTGATGTCAAGGGCAGTCACTCTCACCTCATCTCTGGGGTTCTGCGCTTTTGTCCATGTTTGAACCAAGGCTGTAATGAAGTCAGGACTGAGTGATCCTGACGGAACCCAAACTGAGCGTTCATGAGCAGGTTATTGTTGAGTAAGTGCTGTTTGATAGCACTGTTGATGACTCCTTCCATCGCTTTGCTGATGATGGCAAGTAGACTGATAGGGTGGTAATTGGCTGGGTTGGATTTGTCCTGTTTGTTGTGTACAGGACATACCTGGGTAATTTTCCACCTTGCCGGGTAGATGCCAGTGTCGTAGCTGTACTGGAACAGCTTGGCTAGGGGCACGGCAAGTTCTGGAGCACACAACTTCAGTACTATTAGCGGAATATTGTCAGGGCCCATAGCCTTTGCTGTATTCGGTGCCTTCAGCCACTTCTTGATATAATAATAATCTTTATTAGTGCCACAAGTAAGCTTATATTAACACTGCAATGAAGTTACCCTGAAAAGCCCCTAGTCGCCACACTATGGAGCTTGTTCGGGTACATGGAGGGAGAATTCAGAACGCCCAATTCACCTAACAAGCCCGTCTTTCGGGACTTGTGGGAGGAAACATTAGCACCCACAGGAAACCCACACAGACACAGAGAAAACGTGCAGACTCCTCACAGACAGTGACCAAAGCCGGGAATCGAACCCGTGATCCTGGTGCTGTGAAGCAACAGTGCTGAAGACTGTCATCTGTGATACTGGGGACCTCCAGAGGAGACTGAGATGGTTCACCCACTCAGCACTTCTGGCTGAAGATTGGTGCGAATGTTGCAGCCTTGTTTTTTGTACAGATGTGCTGGCGGCTCCATCATTGAGGATGGGGATACTTATGGAGTCTCCTCCTCCAGTGAGTTGTTTAATTGTCCACCACCATTCACGGCTGGATGTGGCCGGATTGTGGGGTTTAGATCTGATGTGTCTGTTGTGGAATCGCTTAGCTCTGTCTATTACTTGCTACTTATGCTGCTTGGCACACAGGTGGTCCTGTGTTGTAGCTTCACCAGGTCGACACCTCATTTTAGGTATGCCTGATGTTGTTACTGGCATACTCTCCTGCACTCTTCTTTAAACCAGGGTTGATCCCCTAGCCTGGTGGTAATAGTAGAGAGGGGAATATGAGGTTGCAGATTGTGGTTGAGTACAATTCTGTTGCTGCTGATGGCCCTCATTGCCTCATGGATGGCCAGCCTTGAGTTGCTAGATCTGTTTGAAGTCTATCCCATTTAGCAGGGTGGTAGTCCCACACAACACAATTGAAGGTATCCTCAATGTGAAAACGGGACTTTGGCTCCACAAGGACTGTGCAGTGGTCACTTCTACCGACACTGTCATGGACAGATGCATCTGTAGCAGGTCAAGTGTGAGGTCAAGTATGTTTTTCCCTCTCGTTGGTTCCCTCACCACCTGCTGCAGTCCCAGTCTAGCAGCTATGTTCTTTAGGACCCAGCTAGCTTAGTCTGTGCCACTCTTGGTGATGGACATTCAAGTCCCCATTCAGAGTACATTCTGTGCCCTTGCCACCCTCAGTGCTTCCTCCAAGTGGTGTTCTACATGGAGGATACTGATTCATCAGCTGATGGTGGACGGTACGTGATAATCAGCAGGAGTTTTCCTTACCCATGTTAAACCTGAAGCCATGAGGCTTCATGGGGTCCAGAGGCGATGTTGAGGACTCTCAGAGCAACTCCCTCCCGACTGTAAACCACTGTGCCGCCACCTCTGCTGATTCTGTCTTGCCGTTGAGACAGGACATACCCAGGGATGGTGATAGTGGTGTCTGGAACATTGCATGGTATAATTCTGTGAGCATGATTATGTCAGGCTGTTGTTTGACCAGTCTGTAAGACAGCTCTCCCATTTTGCCGTTGTCATTTCCAGTGCCTAGGTCTTGCCGGATGTTCTGTCCGGTTTCACTGAGTGGTTTGCTAGGTCATTTCAGATGCCTTTTAACAGTCAACCACATTGTTGTGGGTCTGGAGTCACATGTAGGCCAGACCAGGTAAGGATGGCAGATTTATAACATAACAATAACAATATTTATTGTCACAAGTAGGCTTACAGCACTGCAATGAAGTTACTGTGAAAAGCCCTAGTCGCCACATTCCGCAGCCTGTTCGGGTTCATGGAGGGAGAATTCAGAATGTCTAAATTACCAAACAGCACATCTTTAGGGACTTCCTTCCCTAAAGAACATTGGTGAACCAGATGGGGTTTTACGACAGTGGCTTCATGGTCATCATTAGACTTTTATTACAGATATTTTGTTGAGATTAAATTCTACCACCTGTCGCAGTGGGATTCGAACCCAGGTCCTCAGCTCATTACCCTGAGTAGAACATAGAATTTACAATACGGAAAGAGTCTGCACCAACCCTTGGAAAGACCACCCCACTTAAGCCCACACTTCCACCCTATCCCTGTAACCCCTCCTAATCTTTTTGGCCATGGCCAATCAACCTAACCTGCACATATTTGGACTGTGGGAGGAAACCTGATCACCTGGAGGAAACCCACGCAGACATGGGGAGAACGTGCAGACTCCACACAGACAGTGACCCAAGCCGGGAATCGAATCTGGGATCCTGGAGCTGTGGAGCCACAGTGCTAACCACTGTGCTACCATGCCGCCCAATTATGATCACTCTTCCCCAGAGACTCCATTGTTACTTTGATATTAATTAGCCCCGTCTCTTTGTATAATATTAGATCAAAAATAGCCCGTTCTCTAGTTTGTTCTTTGACATATTGACCTAAAATCTATCATGAATGCATTCCAAAAAGACATACTTCAAACTACTACTGCAAGTGTAGTTGATATGAAGAATAACATCATCTATGATTACTTTATTTCTCTTGCTACGTTCACCTCTAATTTCCTGATGTGTACCCTGTGCAACAGTACAACCACTGCCAGGGAGCCTACAAACAACTCCCCCGAATGTTTCCTGCTCTTTGCCAATTCTTAGCTCTAACAAATTGATACTACCTCTTGATTTTCTGAGCTAAGATCCTTTCTCGCTTGTATTTTCCCATCTGTTATTATCAGTTCTACTGCTCCCCCTCCTTTTCAATCTTGCCTATCTCTCTTAAAGGGCAAGTATCCTGGAATATTTAATTCTCCACCAAAGAGGGTTATGAATGCTTCTATTTCTTAGGTTCGTATGTTCTTATATGTATACCTGTATTTCTTAGATCCATAAAATCAAACAGCACAGAAGGCCACTCAGATTACATGCCTGTGACATCACTTGGAGTGTTAGCCAACAAAACCCCTGCCTACTCTTTCCCCACGGTCCTGAAAATGTCTCCTTTTCAAGCACATATGCAATTCTCTTTTCAAAGTTGCTACTGAATTTGCTTCCATCACCCTTTCAGGCAATGCATTCTAGATCATAATGACTCACTGTATGAAAAAAAAAAGTTAGCTTTTATCCTATCCTCTCCCCCAACCTCCAGCTTTCTCACCTATTACCTTAATTCTGTTTTCTGATTACAAACCCACCTGGGTTGAACCAGAAAATGGGCAAAGTCACAATACGTACCATCCCCGTCACCACTTTACCTGTCAACCTTCATCTGAAGTCTCCTGTCCCTGGTAGTTAGAATTCTGCCCTATGTCACTACTAATAAAGCTATGGATTCTGTATGCTTTTTGAACAACCTTATCAACATATCATGTCACCTCCAAAGATTTGTGAATGTGCAACAAATTTAAAATTGTACCATATCATTGCTATATAATTTATTTTTTTTTAGATATAATTTTTATTGGAATTTTTTTACAGAAAATATAAAACATAACGACAAACAATGAAATGCAACAAAATAACCCATAATAACTGTAACACCCCCAGACCGTATCGACGCATGTATCCCATCCCCCACCCCCCCCAACCCCAATGAACAACAAAAGAACTTAAAAATAAATTTAAATTAAATAAACAAACATAGTCATCGTCCGCCCCCCCCCACCTTTTCCCTCCCCCTTCCCCCCCACCTTTGCCACCGCCTAAAGAACCCTTGTACCGACCCTCTCAGGACGAATTTGATCTTCTCTAGCTTAATGAAACCCGCCATGTCATTGATCGAGGTCTCCACGCTTGGGGGCCTCGCATCCTTCCATTGTAGCAAGATCCTTCGCTGGGCTACTAGGGACGCAAAGGCCAGCACACCGGCCTCTTTTGCCTCCTGCACTCCCGGCTCCACCCCAACCCCAAAAATCGCAAGTCCCCATCCTGGCTTGACCCTGGATCCCACCACCCTCGACACCGTCCTCGCCACCCCCTTCCAGAACTCCTCCAGTGCCGGGCATGCCCAGAACATATGGGCATGGTTCGCTGGACTCCCCGAGCACCTGACACACCTGTCTTCACCCCCAAAGAACCTACTCATCCTCGTCCCAGTCATGTGGGCCTGGTGCAGCACCTTGAATTGGATGAGGCTAAGCCGCGCACACGAGGAGGAAGAATTAACCCTCTCCAGGGCATCAGCCCATGTCCCGTCTTCGATCTGTTCCCCCAGTTCCCCCTCCCACTTAGCTTTCAGCTCCTCTACTGACGCCTCCTCCGCCTCCTGCATAACTTCTCCCCTATGTCGCCTCCACTGCCCCCAAACCTTGAAGGTAGCCGCCACCACCGGACTCGTGGTATACCTCGTAGGAGGGAGCGGCCACGGTGCCGCTACCAGGGCCCCCAGGCTTGTATCTCCACAGGACGCCCTCTCCATCCGTTTCCATGCTGCCCCCTCCCCCTCCATTACCTACTTGCGCACCATCGACACATTGGCCGCCCAATAATACCCCGAGAGATTGGGTAACGCCAGCCCCCCCATCTCTACCCCGCTCCAAGAAGACCCTCTGCTATATAATTTATATTGCCTCATCTCATTTTTCCTTCCAAAATGTGTCACTTCACAATTCTCTGCATTGAATTTCCTCTGCCATATGTTTCTTCGTTTCACTAATCTGTTTATACCCTCTTGAGATCTGCTGCTATTTACCTGGGATGTATGACATTCCAAAACTTTCCGTCATTGTGAAATGTTTGAATGATTCCATTACCAGTGATCCTCTGTTACTCCCTACCTGAGCTTTAGTTCCAGAAGTTGATGTGAAAGTGAAAGTCGCCATAGTTTTTAAACAAGAGAATTTAGACAAGAAAATATGGAAGAGGATTGGTTTTTAAGATTTTCTCGCTTCATCTCTTGTTGGCATTGCAATTTAGATAGCTTTTTTCTCCATTTTTCCTTTACAAAATCATCAATTCCATCACTGTAGATAAAATCTTGTAAAAATGCTCTTTCAATCATCAATACTGCTGAGCTTGCCAAATGTTCCTCACTTATCGTACTTCGTGAATAATTTTAAATTATTTTCAATGTAGAAAAATAACTTTCACCGGAAGCGTTTGTAACTGGAACATGTGATGAATAATGGACAGGGCTGCAATGTTCAGTCTTGCTTGTAGACCTGAATATTTTCCTGCCATATGTGTGGCATTATCAAAGCTCTGCCCACGACAATTTGTGATGTACAAACCTGAATTTTCAATGATTTCCAAAACATGTTGCCTCCAGACACTCAGAGGTATGGGATTGTAGCTGGACAAAACAAAGAAACCGCTCTACAACTTCACCATAGGTAGGCACATAACTTAAAATTAATCTTAATTTATCCACATGACTCACATTCTCAGCACCTTTAGAGGCTAGGCCCGCGCCGGAGTGGCTCCCACCCCGCCGAAAGGCCTTCGCCGGTCGGCATGAATCAGCGCATGCGCCGGAGCGTCAGCGGCCGCTAACGTCACCACCGGTGCATGCGCGGTGGAGGGGGTCTCTTCCGCCTCCGCCATGGTGGAGGCCGTGGTGACGGCGGAAGAAAAAGAGTGCCCCCACGGCACAGGCCCATCCGCCAATCGATGGGCCCCAATCGCGGGCCAGGTCACCATGGTGGCACCCCCCGGGGTCCGATCGCCCCGTGGCCCCCCCAGGGCCCCGGGGCCCGCTCGCGCCGCCTGCTCCCGCCGGCACGGAGGTGGATTAAATCACGTCGACGGGAGAGGCCTGACAGCGGCGGGACTTCAGCCCATGGCGGGCCAGAGAATTGCCGCGGGGGGCCCGCCGATTCCCACCCCCGCCGATTCCCTGGTGGCGGAGAATTCCGGCCACGGCAGGGGCGTGATTTACGCCGGCCCCGGGCGATTCCCCGACCCTGCGGGGGGTCAGATAATTCCGTCCCTGGTGTTGAATCATGTATTGAAATGTCCAATTCACCTCACAAATACCTCTTTTAATACTTGTGGGAGGAAAGTGGAGCATCCGGAGGAAACTTACCCAGACATGGGGAGAATGTGCAGATTCCACACAGACTGTGACCCAAGACGGGAATCGAGCCCAGGTCCCTGGCACTGTGAAGCATCAGTGCTAACCACTGTGCCAACGTGCTGCCCATATTCTGAATTCTCCCTCAGTGTAACCAAACAGGCGCCAAAGTGTGGTGATTAGGGGATTTTCACAGTAACTTCATTGCAGTGTTAATGTAAGCCTACTTGTGGCACTAATAAAGAGTATTATTATTATGGAATACTATTTGGCATCTTTTACTTCATTAGTGAATTGGTTTCTGAGCTGCTCTGTGATGAAATCGCTGCTGGTTGTGTGTGTTAAAAAGTTGGTCTTCTGAGCTACGATATTGTTAACTTTTCAAGTGCTCTTTGAGAAACTCATCAAATTCACTCAGATGTTGAAGGCAGGCTAAAAAATCACCTCTTTGATTTGTCAATGATGACTCATCATTCCCTCTTAAAGGAAGTCTCAAGGAAGACAGCAGTTTCACTGTGGCAACAACACGTCTCAACACTTTCCTCCTTTAAGAACACTCCTTTTCAAACTGAGCTGATAACGTGGAATCTATTCTTCCAGATCATTTACATCTTTGAACGAATGCACAAATAGCCTTAATATGAGCTTTGGAAATTTCACGATTAGCCATTACCTCTTCCCAACATTTCCCCAGTTAGAGTACCCAATGATGAATGCTTGTATTCCTTCACTGGGGGCAGGGAATAATTTGTAAACACATCATTAGACTGCTGTTGTAACTCACATGGGTCACACGGGGTAGGGGTGATCCACTTCCTTATGGAGCTTGCAGAATATGAACTCCCCAAATTAAGGGGCAAGGGGACCCTTAACACAATTCAGGTGCCTTTGTATAAATAGAGTCAGACAGGCACCTACTAGAGAAGACCAAGCTGCACATAATAGTTAATGTGTTGAATTAAATAAGTTTTGATTTTCTTTGCAAACTGGTGTGGACTCCTTTCATTGTCCCTGCTTAAAACTGCGTTAGAGGTTTCCACAAAATCAATGACTTTCTAATTTCTGTCACCCCATTTCTCTTCACCCTCAGAAAATGGGACTTATGAAGACTTCTAACCTGCCTTCGGCCTCCAACCTCAAACACATATCTCAAATTTTCCATATTACCTATGTTTATTTGGGACAAAATATCCAGTCATACCCAGTCGAACAGACTTTAGCCATTGGTCAGGGCTTTGCCTCAGCTATAAGGGCCTTTGTGCATTTCCTTGGAATTAGGATTCAGCAGTCACAGGGGGCATTAACACATCTTTAGTGATAAAAAGGTTGCTGTAGTTTTCTGAAGGCAAGATATTCCTTTTGTGTGAGTCATAGCTAGTCATAGCTTTAGTCAGTGTAAGTCTTTGTCCATATATATATCTTTATAAATACAATTTTATAAAGTAGCCAAGATGACATAGATATATATATATATACTTTCTTTCATGTCGTCTTGGCATGACACTTGTGAAAGGTAATCATTGCCCACATTTGTGTGGCAAGAATGTTACTTGACACTTTTTAGATCAAGCCAGAATATTGTCAATTCGTGTACTGCATGTGGGCACAGACTGTTTCAACAGGAAACTGCAGATTGAGCTGATTGTTGTGCAATCAACAATAAACAGTATGGCTTCTGACCTTGAGAAAGCAGGTCTTTAATAAAATATATGGGCCTAGAATGCTTCTTTGGGGAAGTCCTGCAGCAATGTCCTGGGAATAAGGGACTACAGACTGCCGCAACCACAAACATCTTCCTTTGGACCAGCTACAGAGCCAGGGAGATCTTTCCCCTTTAACTTCAGCTAGAACTCCTGGGCACCAAAGTCACCTGAATGCTGCATAACGTAATTGGCAGTCATTCTCAGCTCATTTCGGGAATTCAGCTCTGGTGTCATGTTTGGACAAAGGTGGTAATGAAACCTGGAGCCTAGAAAATGAAATGAAATGAAAATCGCTTATTGTCACGAGTAGGCTTCAATGAAGTTACTGTGAAAAGCCCCTAGTCGCCACATTCTGGCGCCTGTTCGGGGAGGCTGTTACGGGAATCGAACCGTGCTGCTGGCCTGCCTTGGTCTGCTTTCAAAGCCAGCGATTTAGCCCAGTGTGACCCGAACTGAACTCAGTTGATGGTACCTTCCATCGCTTTGTTGAAGATTGAGAGCAGATGGGTGAGATGATAATTGACCATATTGGATTTGTCCTGCATTTTGTGATCTGGCCATTTTTCTACACTGGCAGATAAATGCCATTGTTGCAGTCAGATTAGAGCAGCGTGGGCAGAGAAGCACTCATTTCTAGAGCATAAATCTTCAGTATTACATCCGAGTTAGTCTCAGGGCCTGTAGACTGTGCTGTGGCCTTCGCACGTAGTTGTCTCTTGGAGGGGAATTTTACATTCAGAAATCGGGTGCACTGTAGCCACACATGCTTACATAAAATCTGGCATGATGATGTTGGGCCACCAACCCAACGTCATTACACTAGTCTCCAATAATACAGAAGTCGGGTAGCCCAACATTTTCTAAAACATGAATTAAAGGCCAATGCATCTTGTTAACAGATCAATGGGCTCCAACTTTATATTGTTGGTGCCAGTTATCGCTAAGTGCATATGACAAATGTTCAGGGTTAGTTATGATGTGGAGATGCCGGCGTTGGACTGGGGTGAGCACAGTAAGAAGTCTTACAACACCAGGTTAAAGTCCAACAGGTTTGTTTCAAACACGAGCTTTCGGAGCACGGCTCCTGAAGAAGGAGCCGTGCTCCGAAAGCTCGTGTTTGAAACAAACCTGTTGGACTTTAACCTGGTGTTGTAAGACTTCTTACAGGGTTAGTTACACCAGGCATAAGGAGGCAGTACAAGGGCGGATTTTGGCTGCATTCAGCAGAAGAGTTTGCTGATGAAGGTAGGGCAGTTTCCAAGTGCTTTAAGTGCATCATTCATCTTTTTAAGGCTTCATTTGGAGACATTGATGGGGTAAGGGGTCTAAAGAAAAGGCTAAACTGAAGTTTGTAGACTCCAGTATTGAACCCAGAGATCACTGAACCCCATGGACATAGTTCACTATGGAGAAGAAGGAGACAGAGGATAGACGCTGGCCAGGTATGGGTACGCCCTGTTGTCCAGCAAAATGAGCAACCTGCTGCTGTACAAGGATCTGCAGAGCAGAGGAACATCAATAGCAGAAGGCAGAGGTAGGTGAAGGCACTATCCTGCCAATAGAATCTACAGGGTAAGGATGACATACCTGCAAATGTCAGAATGCCTTGGAAGACTGCAACACTCCAGGGAGACAGTCACTTCACTGTGTGACATGTGCATGGATATATAGCTTAGAATTGTGTTGGTGGCCAGCCCATACATGTGGCTTTGAAGGTTACAGTAACCTTTAATTTTTTTTGCATCTGGCTTTTTCCAGGCTTCAGCCGAGACCTTTGCGGGATTTCACAACTGGCAGCCCATCACTGTATCAAGGTTGTCACAGACACAGTATTTAGGCACGCCCATGAATTAATCTCATTCAGCGCAGATAATGTCAGTCAAGCCGAGAGAACCAAAGGCTTGGCACCATTGCTGGATTCCCCAAAGTTGAAGGGGTCACAGATTGTCTCCATGTGACACCAAAGCATCAAAGCACCAGCTTCTGTGAACAGAAAGAAAGTTCCATTCAATCAATGTCCAACTTGTTTGTGACCATAGGTAGAGGTTGCTGCAGGTGTGTGCAAGGATCCTAGGCGTAGTTCTGCTTCGTGCATACATAGGCATTCCCAGATATGAGGGATATTCTGCCCACTGGAACCTATGGATAGCTGGCTTCTGGGAAACACGGGATACCCACACAACGCGTGGCTCAAGATCCAAATCAGACATCTACCTACAGAGTCTGAGATGCTCTACAACAAGAGCTACGCTTCCACCTGCACCATCACTGAGCAAACTATTGGTGTGTTCAAAATGTGACTTAGATGTCTGGACCATTCAGGTGGCACACTGCAATATTCTCCCATTTGTATGTCACCCATCTGCTACGTTACACAACCTGGCGGACCAGAGAAGGGAGGCGCTGGCAGAGGAAGATCTAATGAAGCGATCCGCATCCTCAGATGAGGAGGAGTCTGAGGAGGAGTCTGATTACGAGGGTGTGTCATACCACCCAACTACTGCAACCAGTGCACAGGAGGCTTTGGATCCCATAGAGGCACGCATATCTTTAATAATGTGAAGATTTACCTAGTAATGTGCAATTCGCTATGAAACCATCCTTGCCATGCTCAACTCTTCTTCATCTGCCCCAAGCATCAACATCTGGGCCACCCATGGTTTTTCCAATGTTGAGGGACCAAATCATTTTGATCAGGGTGGTCTACATTGAGCCTAAACTCCATGGAGAGCATTTAAGCCCATCCCAATCCAAGCCACCACATCACACACTTAAAATACTAATGCAGTCAGAGCAGCAAGTGCAAACAACTGTACTTTAGTACAAAATTAAAATAACCTTCTCATAATAAAAACTATACCGTCTCACTTCTGAACCCATTTGAGAATAATGTGCTGTTTTGCTAAATCTGTTTTTAAGGTGCTAGAGCATGCTGCGCCCTTCTTGTCATCGATGTGCTGGAGATGAGCTGCTGACCCTGATGCCCCTCTGCCTGAGATGGCTTTAGTGGGCATCCTTTGGTCGCCTGAGGCCATGGGAGTCCTGGAATGGTGGGAGACTTCTGCAAAGTGACAGGCGGCTCATTTAAAAAAAAATAATTTCGAGTGCCCAATTAAGGGGCAATTTAGCATGGCCAATCCACCTACCCTGAACATCTTATTGGGTTGTGGGGGTGAGACCCACGCAGAATGTGCAAATTCCACACAAACAGTGGCCTGGAGCCAGGATTGAACCTGGGACCTCAGCGTTGTGAGCTCAGAGACAAGGTGATGGAATGCAGATCAGAATACATACCCATCAGTGAGTTGCTAGGTTTGACCTTTCAAGTCAGTCACAAGTCTCTCAATGGAAGAAGCCATTTGTTCTAAAGAACAGCTCTCATAGCCTAGATGGACTCTGTTGTATTTCTATGTTTGCTTAATATAAACTTACCAATCTCACACAGGATTTGGTTATTTGAAGATGTAGTGCAGAATTTCTCAGCAGGCAGATTTATTATAAAGGTTTAACATCCTACCCAGGAAACTTGGTCACCAGAAGCATCCAAAGTGTGCAATGAACCTAGATCTTATGAAGTTCGTATAGGACATCGGGAAAAGGTGGGATGCTTATTTGATCAGCCATGATCTAATTAAATGGCAGAGACGACTTGAGGGGCTGAATGGCATACTCCTGCTCCTTGTTATCTTGTTCATTTAACACCGAATGGAGCAACATTAAGAAGGAATAGAAGCCAGCTAAGGAATTTATATAACTGTATAATACTTAGCAGTCCAACTTTGTCTGCAACAATCCAAAGATGGACTTAGAGGGTGAAACTGTTAACAGGAAAGTACAGCAAGTCCTTCGTAGCACATGCTGCTAGCTAAACTGAAAGCAACTCTGAACAATGTCGGGTCACATTTACTCATTAGCATATTTTCTCTTAAAGCGATATTACAACATCTTCCTTTTCCCCCCCAAGATAACGTTACATACATTAGGAGCGAAAATAGAAATAGGTTAGTGTAGTTGTGAAAAATGTTTACTCAAAAATAAATCTCTGTTCAAGAAAGATTTAAGAATTTAAACTTTAGTAATCATAGAATTTACAATGCAGAAGGAGGCCATTCGGCCCATCAAGTCTGCACCGGCTCTTGGACCACCCTACTTAAGCCCACACCTCCACCCTATCCCCGTAACCCAGCAACCCTAAAGGCAATTTAGCATGGTCAATTCACCTAACCTGCACATCTTTGGGCTGTGGGATGAAACCGGAGCACCCGGAGGAAATCCACGCAGGCATGGAAGAACGTGCAGACTCCGCACAGACAGTGACCCACGCCGGGAATTGAACCTGGGACTCTGGAGCTGTGAAGCAACTGTGCTAACCACTGTGCTATGGTGCCGACCTAGGAGTCTGTATAACATCTAAGTGGTTTGACAAACCCCCCAGATCTCATAACGGTATGACCTTCCTGATGTGCAAACTGATTACTTGGGTGTTCTTGACTTTTAAGTGTGCTGATAACTTGTGTATTGGCAGCAAGCTGATTGTTTTCATGGTTGTCTTTGGCAATTTCACTCTCCAAGTCCATCTTTAGATGTGTTCTAGACACAATTGGGCTACTAGATGTTATACAGTTGTACAATTTCCTTAGGTGGCTTCTGTTCCTTCTTAAAGTCGCTCCATTTTGTGTTGTGACTTCTGTGAGTAGACAAGTTCCCTGGGTAGGATGAATGGTTCAAACTTTTTGTCCTACCTGCAGACCAGGCAGTTCCACACCTGCATGTTGATTCTACACCGTCTCCATCCTCCCCTGTGTTTTCAGAAGTTTGGCATGTCCTAATGAGAAATGGGATAGATGATGACTTGGAAAGGTTGTCCCAACTTGACTTCTGAACAGAATTTCTGCTGGTGACAGTAAGCCATGTCTAAAGGTGTTGCTCTTAAATGTAACATGGCCATACTGACTTCTTGTTTTCTCCTGCATTTTATGATTAATTTCTTAACAATGTGAACCATTGGCTAGATGAGACAATTGGATCTTGGATAGGTGTGACAGGGCTAATCACATGGTTTATGCCCCATTTAGCACACATGTCCTTAAAAGGTCTGCCAGTGTACCGTGGTCCATTGTCTGATATGAAGTCTTCAGACGTACCGAGCAAGCTGAAAATTGAACTCACTGTATCTGCCACAGACACACTTGAGTCATCCTTCAATTGGTTGACGATTGAAAACTTGGAAAAGTAGTCAGTGACTAGGAGAAAGTCGCTGCCATTGATCGTGAATAAATCTGTTGCGATTTTAGACCACGGGGATGATGGAACTTTGTGAAGGTGTTGAAGTTCTTTCCGTTGATGTGGCTGGTGTTTCTGGCATGTTTCACACATCCTCACTGTCTTCTCGATATCGTTGTTGATACCTTGTCAGTACAGGTTGCCAGGTGCCTTGTTCACTCTATGCCCATATGACCCTGGTGTAACTGTGACAATCTGTCCTGGTAAACAGCAGTTCACAAAGTGAGCAGTTCAGCTTTGTTTTTTGTACTCACTCTCAACCATTATTGAGGATGTTCAAGGAGCCTTCTCCCCCTCCTATTCATGTTTAATGATTCAAGACTGGGTGTGGCAGGAATGCACAGCTTTGGCTTGATCTCCTGGTTTACTTTGCTTTTTCTATCATGGGCGAGATTCTCCGACCCCCCGCCGGGTCAGAGAATCGCCGGGGGGGGGGCAGCGTGAATCCCGCCCCGCCGCTCTGACGCCAGCTGCTGAATTCTCTGGCACCAGTTTTTTGGGCAGGGGCGGGGATCACGTAGCGCCGGTTGGGAGCTGTTGGCAGTGGCCTCCCCCGGCGATTCTCCGGGCCCCGATGGGCGGAACGGCCATCTGTTTTCGGCCAGTCCCGCCTTCGCAGATTAGACAAGGTCCATACCGGCGGGACCTGGTTTTGAGTCCTCGGGGGGGGGGGGGGGGGGGGGGGGGCACGGTGGCCTGGCCCATGATCGGGGCCCACCGATCTGCGGGCGAGCCTGTGCCGTGGGGGCATTCTTTCCCTCCACGCCGGTCTGCGTAAGGCTCTGCGATGGCCGGCACAGAGAAGAAACCCCCTGCACATACGCAGGAATCACACCAGCGGTTCTGCGCATGCGCCAGAACACGCTGGCGCTCATGCGCCAACTCGCGCCTGCTGGCAGAGGCCCTTCACCATCGGTTGGCATGACGCGAACCACTCCAGCGCCAGCCTAGTCCCCGGAAGTGCGGAGGGTTCCGCACCTTCTGGGCTGCCCGACGCTGGAGTGGTTCATGCCACTCTTTGGCGCCGGTTCAGCTGGCTTGGTGGTGATGGCGGACTGAGGGCTGTTACAAGTGACAAGATTGCACACTGTGTCGGAACATATCCAACCCCATATGTTTCTTGCACTGTTTAGCATGCATATAGTCCTGTGTTGTGGCTTCACCAGATTGGCATCTCATTTTCGGGTACATCTAGTGCTTATTCCAGCATGCTCTTCTACATTCTTTATTAAATCAGTATTGTTCAGCTGGCTTGTTGGTGATGGCGGACTGAGGGCTACTGCAAGGGACAAGATTGCATACTGTGTCGGAATACAATTCAATGTCTGCTGATGGCCCACGGTGCCTTATGCGTGCGCAATTTTGAGAACCTAGATTTGTTCTTAATCAATCCCACATACTTAGCACGGTGACAGTGTCACACACCTGACCAGAGGGTGCCCTCATATTGAGGACTGGACTTGGTCTCCACATGGAGACAGTGACCACTCTTACTTATATTGTTATGGACAGACACAGCTGCAGCATGTATTTTGACAAGGATGTGTTCAAGTGAGTTTTTATCTTGTGTCTGTTCTCTTAGCACCTTTTACAAGCCCAGCCTGGCAACTTCAAGCTCAGTCAGCTCGCACAGTGGTATAGTTGGCATTCTTTCATCTCAGACAGTTGATGGACACACAGCAAACAATCCCATGTATGTAGGGTGTCTTCACGGTGCATCTTTGCTGATTGCTGTGAAGGCCAATTCTTGTCCTACCTCAAGCACCGCACAATAAGTCGGCAAGTGATATTCTGCATTTTTGTTTTCACTGTTGGCACCTATTGCCAAGCTGTTGTACTCACTGGTTGTTGAGGTGGTGCATGCCAGCCCACAGGAGAACAAAGAACAATACAGCACAGGAACAGGCCGTTCGGCCCTCCAAGCCTGTACCGGTCATGATAGTACCCTTGGCCAAAATACTCAGCACTTCCTAGTGCCATATCTATACCCATCCTATCCATGTATTTGTCGAGATGCCTTTTGAATGCCGTTAATGTATCTGCTTCTACAACCTCCCCGTGTTGCAACACGTTCCAGGCACTCACCTCCCCCTGTGTTTAAAACCTGCCTCGCACAACTCCTCTAAACTTTGCCGCATGGACCTTAAACCCATGCCCCCTAGTGGACTCACCCCACCACCCTGGGAAAGAGTGCCTGCCCATCCACTCTATCCATGCCCCTCATAATCTTGTAGACCTCTATCAGGTCACCCCTCAACCTCCGTCGTTCTAATGAAAACAGTCCAAGTCATTTCACCTCTCCACATAGCTAACACCTTCCAGACCAGGCAACATCCTGATAAACTTCCTCTGCACCCTCTCCAAACCCTCCACATCCTTCTAGTAATGTGGCAACCAGAATTGTGCGCAATATTCCAAGTGAGGCCTTACTCAGGTTCTATACAACTGTAGCATGACTTGCCAGTTTTTATACTCGGTGCCCCGCCCAATGAAGGCAAGCGTTCCCTATGCTTTCGTGACTACCTTGTCCACTTGTATTGCCTCTTTCAAAGATCCGTGTACCTGCACGCCCAGATCTCTCTGAGTTTCTATATTCCTAAGAGTTTTGCCACTTAAT
Organism: Scyliorhinus canicula; assembly: GCF_902713615.1. Lineage (NCBI taxonomy): Eukaryota > Metazoa > Chordata > Chondrichthyes > Carcharhiniformes > Scyliorhinidae > Scyliorhinus > Scyliorhinus canicula. The sequence continues at coordinate 46,011,704 of NC_052147.1, read as the reverse complement.
ATATACTTCTCCTCTATGTTAGACCTACCAAAATGCATTACCTCACATTCATCGAGATTAAACTCCATTTGCCATTTCTTTGCCCAAGTCTCCAACCTATCTATGTCCTGCTCTATCCTCTGACAATCCTCAACATTACCTGTCACTCCACCAACCTTGGTGTCATCCGCAAACTCACTAATCAGACTAGCTACATTTTCCTCCAAATCGTTTATGTATACAACAAACAACAGAAGCCCCAGCACAGATCCCTGTGCAACACCACTAGTCACAATCTTTCATTCAGAAAAGCACTCTTCTACTCTTTGCCTTCTATGACCGAGCCCGTTCTGTATATATCTTGCCACCTCACCTCTGAACCCGTGTGACTTCACCAGTCTGCCATGAGGCACCTTGTCAAAGGCTTTACTGAAGTCCATCCTCCATCTCAACCAGTGCCCCTAATATCCTCAGCATTCCTCCAAGTGGAGTTTACCATGATAGATTAGTGAAGGAGGATTGGAGATGGTACTTATCTGGAGGTTTCCTTACGCATGTTTGACTTAAAGCTATAAAACTGCATGGGATCTGGAGTCAATGTTGAGGAATCGAAGGGCCACTGTACAGCAAAGTGGCCCACCTTAGCGATATGGATTGAGGAACCTGGTATATAGGCTGATAGATACAATGCTGTATGCATATGTCACGCTGTTGGTCAACATAACTGTGGGACAGCTCCCCCACCATTAGTACTGGTTCCTGGAAGTTAGAGGACATTGCAGGGTCATCAGGGTTGGGTGTGCCTTCAATGAGTGGTACAACTAGTTCTGTTCTTTGTACTGGCTTGATACAACTGAGTAGCTTGAGAGGCCACACACACATCCAGGAATAACGCTCCCGTGTGAGTCTTGCCGTCATGCGTAGAGGAAAGAAATAGAGGGAAAGAAATCATAATTGTCAAACAGATACAGAATTATTTTCCCCTAAACATGGGTTCTAAAGAAAGTTTATCGCAACTGAATTTTAAGCAGGAATTTACAGTCCGTAATGTTTCACTTATTCTTGCTGATGGCACTATTCCAGCAACATTGGTGATGTCAATCCAGCTAAGGCGTGTCATTTCCCACAGTAGGACAGATACTCTTCCATTTTTCACATTTCATCAATACGATAGTGGTCAAACATACCAGGTACCATATTAAAATAGCTTGGAATGTTCAAAGAAGACAAAATTGCATTTTTGTGAAAATCAATGTCCTATTTTTTATGATTTACAGAAGAGCTATGCACGGCAATAAAATCCTGTTCCAATTTCTTTTGTGATTTGAAAAAAATTTTTTTTTTATTCATGTGTTTTCTATTTTATACATAACGCCAAAACTAAACAACAACACCAATCACAAACCCGCCCCCTCCACTGAAAAAAGAAAATAAGTGGAGACAACCACTAGATTTGCCGAACATTTCACCAGTGAGAACGGGAGCAAAATCGTCGCTGGCGCCCTCAATGCAGACCCCTGCATGGTTTCAACTCCATTCATACCCACGTAGCCTCCGCATCCCCACACCACCCCAACACCTTCTCCGCATTCGCTGATAATCTATCAAGCTTGGTAACACCAAGCGCCATGACTGTTGATCCCTCTGAAAGACTGTCCTTCAAATCCTCACTACTCTGCCCGCCAATTAAAGGACAAAATCACCATGCTCCGACACTGTCTCCGAGATCTTTCCCAATGCCTCCTTTATTGGACCCAGCGCATCCTCCACCGACGTTTTGAGGGTCTCCATCATCTCCCTCCCTTGCTTCTTGAAATGCTTGTGAATTGTCTTTCAAATTCAGCCGCCATTACCTCCGTCCGCTTATCCACCGTAATAGGTGCGGCCCCACCCAATAAGCTTCCCTCCACCGTCTTTTTTCCCAGTGAACTCCGCACCTTCTAAAATCCTCGGATGGGATACTGCTCATAATCTTCCTTCCAGTTGTGGTAGTCGGTATTAGGGGTATTACGGTACCCAGGTTGAGGCTGTAAGACCATTGGTGTGGGAGGTACCTGAGACAGCAAGATCATTGGTGAAGCCTGCCTGCTGGTTCCGCCCAGTGAGGCGGAGTATTAGAGCCTGTGTCTCCCCAGCTGCTTCATTCTGTACCTGCGCTGCTGGGGGAAACATCTAGTCCAATAAAGCCTTCAATTTTCATCCAATCTCGCTTCGAGGGTTATTGATCATGCATCAATTTATTGGACTAGATTTTGAAGAATGGAGCTCCACATCAAGCCGGAGTGTCTGCAACTTAGCCCCCACGCGGCAAACTCAGCGGCAACCTTCAAACACTGGCTGGCGTGCTTCAATGGGTACCTCAGGACGGCCACGACTACACCCACGGAGGGCCAGAAACTGCAAGTTCTCCACTCGAGGGTGAGCCCAGAGATCTACATGCTCATCGAGGATGCGGACAATTTCGAGGCCGCGATGGCCCTGTTGAAAGGGCACTACATTCGCCCAGGAAACCAGGTCTACGCCTGACATCTGCTAGCGACAAGGCGACAAATCCCGGGGGAATCGCTAGACAAATTCTACCGCGCACTTCTGGTACTAGGTAGGAACTGTGACTGTCCGCAAGTTTCAGCCAGCAACCACACAGAACTTTTAATCCGGGACACATTCGTTGCAGGTATGCTGTCCTCCCAAATCTGTCCACGGCTACTAGAGAAAGAGACACTAGGCCTCAAGGAGACACTGGTCCTTGCTAGCAGCAGCCCCTTGGGCGGCATGGAACCTGCCCACGGCTGACCCCGATGCATCCCCCATCCCCCCCCAAGCTTGTGCCGCGCGGCTACCAGCCAACCCCGGGGAGCCCCGCTGTTATTTTTGCGGGCAAGCCAAGCATCCCCGGCAGCATTGCCCGGCCCGCTCCTCCATCTGCAAAGGGTGCGGCAAAAAGGGCCATTTCGTGGCAGTATGCCAGGCCCGGGCGGTTGCCGCCGTCACCGGGGGCGAACCGGGTCCACCACCACAACTCTCTCCACGGGCCATGTGCAGACAGCGGGCGCCGCCATCTTCATTTTCCCGAGCCACGTGCGGGCCCCGGGCGCTGCCATCTTGTTCCCCAGGGACCACATGTGACGCGTGGGCACCACCATCTTGCACACCCCCAGCCATGTGCGACCTGTGGGTGCCGCCATCTTGGCTGGAGTCTCAGGACCCCGATTCGGATGACCACACACCGCCCGAGGAAAATCTTCAACTTTTACCGCAACTCGCCTCGGTGACCCAGACCAGTCTCGGCCCCGAACGCTCTCGACCGTGATGACATCCGTGCTCATCAACGGACATGAAACATCCTACCTGATTGACTCCGGGAGCACAGAGAGCTTCATACACCCTAACACGGTAAGGCGCTGTTTTCTTCCCATACACCCAGTTAACCAAAGAATCTCCCTGGCCTCCGGGTCTCACTCTGTAGAGATCAATGGGTTCTGCGTAGCTAACCTCACGGTCCAGGGGAGGGAATTAAAAAATTTCTGACTTTATGTCCTTCCTCACCTCTGCGCTGCCACGTTCCTAGGGTTATACTTCCAATGCAACCTCCAGAGCTTAACCTTTAAATTCGGTGGCCCTAACCCCCCCCCCCCCTCCTCCCCCCCCCCCCCCTCAATGTCTGCAGCCTCGCGACCCTCAAGGTCGACTCGCCTTCCCTTTTTGCGAACCTCACCCCGGATTGCAAACCCGTCGCCACCAGGAGCAGACGGTACAGTGCCCAGGACCGGACCTTCACTAGGTTGGAAGTCCAGCGGTTACTGAAAGAAGGTATTATTGAGGCTAGCAACAGCCCCTGGAGAGCTCAAGTAGTGGTTGTAAAGACCGGGGAGAAGCACAGGATGGTCATCGATTATAGTCAGACCATCAACAGGTATACGCAGCTTGACGCGTACCCTCTCCCCCGCATATCTGATTTGTCAATCAGATTGCACAATACAAGGTCTTTTCCACGGTGGACCTCAAATCCGCCTACCACCAGCTCCCCATCCGCCCGGGCGACCACAAATACACTGCATTCGAAGCAGATGGGCAGCTCCACCACTTCCTGAGGGTTACCTTCGATGTCACAAATGGAGTCTCGGTCTTCCAACGGGAGATGGACCGAATGGCTGACCGGTACGGTTTGTGGGCCACGTTTCCGTACCTCGACAATGTCACCATCTGCGGCCATGACCAACAGGACCACGACACCAACCTTCGAAAATTCCTCCATACCGCAAAAATCCTTAATCTCACCAACAACAAGGACAAATGCGTGTTCAGCACCGACCATCTAGCCATCCTCGGCTATGTAGTGCATGATGGAGTTATAGGCCTGGATCCCGAACACATGAGCCCCCTCATGGAGTTTCCCCTCCCCCACTGCTCCAAGGCCCTGAAACGCTGCCTAGGATTTTTTTCATATTATGCCCAGTGGGTCCCCAATTATGCGGACAAGGCCCGCCCACTAATCCAATCCACGGTTTTTCCCCTGTCGGCAGAGGCTCGCCAGGCCTTCAGCCACATAAAAGCAGACATCGCAAAGGCCACAATGCACGCAATCGACGAATCCCTTCTATTCCAAGTCGAGAGTGACGCGTCCGACGTAGCTCTGGCGGCCACCCTCAACCAAGCGGGCAGGCCCATGGCTTTCTTTTCACGCACCCTCCATGCTTCAGAAACTGTCATTCCTCCGTTGAAAAGGAGGCCCAGGCCATAGTAGAAGCTGTGCGGCACTGGAGGCATTACCTGTCCAGCAGGAGATTCACGCTCTTCACTGACCAACGGTCGGTTTCTTTCATGTTCGATAATGCACAGCGGGGCAAGATAAAGAACGATAAGATCTTACGGAGGAGGATCGAGCTCTCCACCTACAACTATGAAATCTTGTATCGTCCCGGGAAGCTAAACGAGCCTCCTGATGCCCTATCCCGCAGCACATGTGCCAACGCACAAGTGGACCGACTCCAGGCCCTCCATGAGGACCTCTGCCACCCGGGGGGTCACTCGATTCTTCCATTTTATCAAAACCCACAACCTGCCCTACTCCATCGAGGAGGTCAGGACCGCCACTAGGAACTGCAAAATCTGCGCGGAGTGCAAGCTGCACTTCTACATGCCAGAGAAAGCGCACCTGGTAAAGGCTTCCCGTCCCTTTGAACGCCTCAATATGGACTTCAAAGGGCCCCTCCCATCCACCGACCGCAACACGTACTTCCTGAATGTGATTGACGAGTACTCCTGGTTCCCATTCGACATCCCCTGCCCCGACATAACCGCAGCCACCGTCATAAAAGCCCTCCACAGTATCTTTACACTGTTCAGTTTCCCCGCCTACACACACAGCGATCTTTCATGAGCGACAAACTGCATCAATTCCTGTTCAGCAAGGGCATTGCCTCGAGCAGGACGACCAGTTATAAACCCAGGGGAAACGGGCAGGTAGAGAGGGAGAACGGAACGGTCTGGAAGACTGTCCTACTGGCCCTGCGGTCCAGAAATCTCCCAGTCTCCCGCTGGCAGGGGGTCCTCCCCGATGCACTCCACGCCATCTGATCTCTGCTGTGTACCACGACAAACGAAACACCTCATGAACGTCTCCTTGTCTTCCCTAGGAGGTCCTGCTCTGGGACCTCACTCCCAACCTGGCTGGCAGCTCCTGGACCCATTCTGCTCTGCTAACACGTGCGGGCGCACAAGTCGGACCCATTGGTCGAGAGGGTCCACCTCCTTCATGCTAACCCTCAGTACGCCTATGTGGCGTAGCCCAACGGCCGACAGGATACGGTCTCCCTATGGGACCTGGCGCCCGCTGGATCCCCCCCCCCCCCCCCCCACCTACCCACCCTCCCTCCCACTGGCACACCCCATGGCCATCCCCTTCCCAGGTGGATCAGTTCTCCCACTGGTCCATCTCGGGGTGATGAAGCTACCGAAGAAACCAAAGTCACGTTCCCGGAGTCACAGATGCCCGAGCCGGCGCCTGCATCACCGCCGAAACTGCAAAGTTCACAGAGGACGACCAGGGCCCCCGATCGACTAATTGCTTCATTTAGATATGTACATGTAAATAAATACTGTAGATAGTTGTGACATATGACAAGGCAAAACACTGTACCACCAACGGTACCACCATAATCTCAACCTCTAACACTGTATAACGCAAGACCACCACCCCCGCCAGACTCATTTTTTAACAGGGGGTGAATGTGGTAGTCGGTATTAGGGGTATTACGGTACCCAGGTTGATGCTGTAAGACCATTGGTGTGGGAGGTACCTGATACTGTAAGATCATTGGTGAAGCCTGCCTGCTGGTTCCGCCCAGTAAGGCGGAGTATAAGAGTCTGTGTCTCCCCAGCTGCTGCATTCTGTACCTGCTGGGGGAAACATCTAGTCCAATAAAGCCTTCAATTGTACTCCAATCTCGCTTTGAGAGTTATTGATCATGCATCACCAGTATTTTTTTTTGCGGTCTTTGACACCTTCTTGTAAAACGCTATCAGATGGATGGGTCTGTCCACAAATTACCCCCGGAGACCAGCTAAGAGGACCAAAAACCAAGGACTCTGGTAGGGGCTACATTGCGTGCAACCTCCTTCTACAAGCCGCTCTGGAAGTCTTACTATTGTAATGTTAATGCTCAAGTCTGTGAATAGAATCTTCAATCATGCCCTTGGAAGACAGAATACATTTCATTAGCACACAGGAATTGATATCCAATTTTGTGATGCTGTATATAGAAAGAATGACAAAGATAAAACCCAAGTCAGCAAGAAACCGTGCATCAGATTTCAGAGTAAGAGATTCAACGATTGTTGTTTTCCACGTATTTCAACTTCTAACATTTTAATGTAGAAATGTCAAAGATCATCATGGTTCTGTGTTTTAAGATAAACCTCTCATCAGAAAGTGTGTAAGTGGAAATGGAAGCACAAAAAATTTATTTAAAGGAATAAAAATAAGAAAATGAACAACGTATACTGACAGTAACAGAAATTGAGAGGAGGAAAGCACGGTCACACAAGTACAGTCAAAGCAAGGTGTGTACACAGTGAAACATAAACACGGGATGAGAAAGACACAAACACATATGGAGCAACAAAGAGAGGTAAAGACGCACAAACATTCAGTGGGAACATGAGTGAGATAAACATGGGAACTGTAAGAAACTGCCTCAGACAGTGCTAAAGAGATATTTAACGAGAAAAAAGAATAAATAAATACCAAGTAAAAGTGGGAGGCTCAAGAAAGAAAAATGGAGTGAAAGAGAGCGATGCAATGAGAAAGAAATACCGTGGGTGCCAAATGACACAGAGAACGCTATTAAATCATGATTAGAATGAGTGAGAAAGAAAAGGACAACGTTATAGGAAAGAGGAAGGAATAAGGAGAGAAAGAGCAAAGGAACGCCATGGCTGGAATTTGACCAGCGTGGCATGCCTACCACTGCTTGAACCAAATGTGGGTCCGGATCTGCATGCGGCACATGGCAGCACCACAGGCGAGGATTTTGCCGGCTTCAGCCAATTAAGGAAACATAAGAACATGAGTAATGGAAGGAGGAGTAGGCCATACATCCTCTTGAGACTGTTCCACCATTCAATAAGATCTGATTTTGGTTTCAAACCCACTTTCCTGCCTGTTCCCGTGATCCTCCGGTCCCCTCTTGTTCAAGAATCTGTCGATTTCAGCCTTGAATATATCCAATGACCCAGTCACCACATCTCCATGGGGCAGAGAAATCCAAAGATTCATAATCCTCTAAAAGGAGAAATCCCTTCGCATCTCTATCTTAAATGCATGACTCCCTTATTCTGAAACAGTGCCCTCTTGTTTTAGATTCTCCAATGAAAGAAAACATCCTCTCAACATCTGTTCCCCTCAGAATCCTATTTCAAGAAGTTTCAAGAAGATCACCTCTCATTCTTCTAAACTCTAGTAAGCATAGGTGCAACTTGCTTAACGCATCCTCATGAGGCAACCCCTTCATGCCAAGGGGCTGAACCAGCCAAGGGGCTGGTTTAGCTCACAAGGCTAAATCGCTGGCTTATAAAGCAGACCAAGCAGGCCAGCAGCATGGTTCAATTCCCGTACCAGCCTCCCGGACAGGCGCTGGAATGTGGCGACTAGGGGCTTTTCACAGTAACTTCATTGAAGCCTACTCGTGACAATAAGCGATTTTCATTTCATTTCATTTCATTTCAGCAATCAAACTATTGAACCATCTCTGACCTGCCTCCACTGCATGGATAACCCTCCTTAAATGAGACCAATTGTGGGCACAATACTCTAGGTGCGATCTCAATACTCCAGGTGTGATCTCACCAACTATCCCAGTTTTATACTCCATCCCCCTGCAATGAAAGCTAACAACATTCCATTTGCCTTCCTAATTACTTGCATGCTACCCTTTTGTGATACATATAAGAGGACACCTGGATCCCTGTGAACTGCATCATTCTGTAGTCCCTCTTCATTTAATAACAAGCTTAAAAAGGCTGCCATCGGGAACGCCATCCAAATAAAAACCAACCAGAGGGCTGCTGGCTCTGCAGTGTCTCTGCAATGACAATAGAAGTGGCTGCTGCTAAGTCTGAAAGGAGAAGGCGAATGCGCTTCCATGTTGAGGCACCGTTGAAGGGCTGGTAAGAAAGTCGATGATGTGCCAGGGTCAGGCAGCCAGGGCCTGGGGATCGGAGGGCTGAACTTTCCAACGACAGCATCAGAGTCTGGGTGGGCTGTGGACATTACTGCTGGGGGCTCCATCAATGGGACACAGAGCTAACGGGAAAGGAGGCCCTGTCCAGGAAGCCACTGGGAGGCTGTTTTGATGCAAATGGAACGTCCTGGGTGGCGGGGATGTACCAACTCTGGTACAATCCTGGTGATATGTTAAAATGGCCACCAATAGGCCAATTCATTGAACTAATTTTCTGCCCACCACCAGCTGGCAGGTGGTGCAGTCCAAGAAGAGGGAGGTACTTACATGAATATATATTGTCGCTGTCATATTGGATGTACACCAAGGCACAACGGGCAGTATCAGTAAAGGTACTGCCAAATAACCATGAGGCAGCAGATCCCTTTAAATTGATCATCTCAAACCACCTTAATTTCTCCTTCAAGGCATGAAACCTCCATCCAAGGCCATGTGAGGAAAAGTGGTTTCCTACACACAAAATTGAAAAACATGATGAAAAAAGACAGGTTGAGAAAGACAAATATGTGACTACATCGTGGATGATACATGTAAAAATGTATATATGCATCTGGTTTAGCTGGTTTAGCTGGGCTGGTTTAGCTCACCAGGCTAAATCGCTGGCTTTTAAAGCAGACCAAGTAGGCCAGCAGCACGGTTCGGTTCCCGTACGAGCCTCCCCGGACAGGCGCCGGAATGTGGCGACTAGGGGCTTTTCACAGTAACTTCATTGAAGCCTACTTGTGACAATAAACGATTTTCATTTCAATTGCAACAGAAGCATGTGCAATGGGTGAATTCTTGTAAAAAAAGATATGGCTCTTACAAAAGGTGCTTATGTTAAAATAGACATGCAAATAGCTATCCATGACAGGTACAGTGAGCAAAATATGAATACATTTACCAAAAGATTAGAAAAGGAAAAACAAAAGTCAAAGACATGAATATTGAACTGGGGGAAAAACCAAATTATAATTGGATAAAGGTACAATCAATTAAAGAAAAAAAGAGATGTATCAAAGGTTGTTGTTCAATGGATCAATAAGGATATTGGATCTAGTTTTATTCAATGGAATATGGAACTAAAACAATGTCACAACACATGGAACAGCTGAAAGCTGAAGGTTAGCAATAAGGATACAGGAAGTGTAAGTTTATAACTAGCTACCTAGATGTTTTGATCGACATTACAAAATAAGCAAACACATAGAATCATAGAATCTACTGTGCAAAAGGAGGCCATTCGACCCATTGAGTCTGCACCGGCCCTTAGAAAGAGCACCTTACTTAAGACCATGCCTCCACCCTATCCCCGCAACCCAGTGACCCCCGCCTAACCTTTTGGACACTGAGCGGCAATTTATCATGGCCAATCCACCTAACCTGCACATCTTTGGACTGTTGGAGGACACCGGAGCACCCAGAGGAAACTCACGCAGACACAGGGAGAAAATGCAAACTCCACACAGACAGTCACCCAAGGCTGGAACTGTGAGGTAGCAGTGCTAACCACTGTGCCACCGTGACACCCTATCTATGACTGATGTTCTCAAAAAAGGAGTCAGTGATGAAAATGGTGCAATATTCATTAAAATAATCTTTCTTTTTTTTGACTTTCTTTGCAATTTTAAAGTGAAGCAATTAATCACATGCAGTGAGAATTCAGGGACTATTAAATGTCTAGTTATTTCTTCATATCCTGTGTATTCCAAATATAGAGTTCATGGCCGCTCTACCTTTTAATGCTCAGCTTTTACAACTTACTTTATACATTTACAGCTGCATAATTATTATTGCTGAAATTCACCAAACAAAACATAATTGAGGGATACAAATGTATAGCTGGAAAATGTATACAGAAACTTGTGCAAATGAACAAAAGATGGCGTGACTGATATAGCCCATGATTCAGGGTTAGCAGATGAAGCTAATTTGCAGTAAAACCAGCTTTGGGTTTGCAAATATCCCTAATTGCAGTCTGTGGCAATACGTTCACCTGGTTCGAAGGTCCAACTCTTCTGAACTGATTCTAAGTTGCTGATTATTTCTGCCTGCACACATAGGACAGGATCTAACGGAATTGCAAGAGTCCCATGTTGAACGCGTTAAGCCGGGTGTTTCCTGGTGCTCGCAGCGCCAAGAAAGAACACGCTATTGAACGGGACTCTGTTGCAATCCGGGGCCTAAGCGGGGAACACCAAGGCCGCACTTAGTCCCGTTTCCTACACTGAGGATTTCCGCTCGCCAGAACGCCTCAGCGCAGGAGGAGATCAGGACATCATTTTTAAATGGCGCTCTGCTCTCTCGACCCCTCCAAAGCGACCCCCCCGGTCTCCCCGAAAGACTCAACTCACTTCTATGGGGGCCCTCAGGATCCCCCACCCCCCGCCTCCCCACACTCCACCACACGAACAGGGCACCCCCAGGTCTGATTCCCAGCATGGGCAAAATGTAGCCTGACGCCGCTAGCCTGGCAGTGCCATTGGGTACCTTGGCAGTGCCACCTGGGTGCCAGGCTGGAGGCACCAGGATGCCCATGTAGCATCAGCAGTGTCAGGATGCCACCCTGCCTGAGGGGCCAACCACCCGGGAGTACCCAGTCCCCTGGGAGATCCCCCCCCTCCTCGAGTGCTGTTCCACCTGGTCCCGATTTGTGGGGACCAGTACTGAACAGCGCTCGCCTGAAGTCTCCAGGGCCTCGGGTAGATCAGGCGAGCTGCATATTAGAGCAGGTTTGCCAAATACCGATCCTATCCACAATGTGTGGGATCCAGATTGGGTGTCTCCCGAGATCCAGCCCGGTCTCGCGAGGTGTGGTGAGCCGGATAAATCCTGGAAGAGCCTTCTCCTGGCATCTACCAGCCATGTTGCGCCGCAGTTCGGGTCTGGCGCGGCTGGTAGATTGCACCCATACTGTTTAGCCTCATGCTCTGTCACATAGACCTCTGTTGTCCAGGCTCCTGCTTTGTCTCGACTTTTTATATTGCCCTCTAGCCCATCACAAAATCAGAAAGGTGGCTGTGGAATAAAAATATAATTGTAGCATTTTGTACATTTAGTATATTCAATACAAATGATAATTTGATCTGTAAGTCTTGTATTCATCAAAGCTATATAAAATGTATGTCATGTTTAGTGCCATAACACAGTAAGCAAAAGGCAGACGTTCTCAGCACAGGGCGAAAGAGGAAGTCGAGTTGAGCAAAGATGTAAACAGGTCCAGCTGGAAGTAGAAACAAACCACAAATTCCACTTTGTGCGATCCTGCACTTTGCTAACTGTGAAAAGCTAAAAAAGAAAATAGCTGAAGGAAATTGTTGTTTACTTTCCAATTCAGTTGTTTACAAAGTGTGAGATGAGCGTTTTTACAAGAGCACTGCGATTGGCTGCTTTTTGTTATTTGTGTTTTCAAATTACCATTGGGAACACCTGCCATTTTGATTATTAAATACAGCTTCACTGCAAGTCTTTTTCAATACAAGAGGAGAGTATACTCATGTCAATTCTACACCTGAAGTCCTGAATTTCCTTTTCCATTTTCAGGTGCTGACAGGCTTGCTGTGTGTTTCCTACAATTATTTTTCTTTTACTTCGATTGTCAGTTTTCCCCTTTAAAAAAAATAAATTTAGATTATCCAATTTTTTTTTGCAATTAAGGGGCAATTTAGCATGGCCAATCCACCTACTCTGCACATTTTTGGGTTGTGGGGGTGAAACCCACGCAGACACGGGGAGAATGTGCAAACTCCACACGGGCAGTGACCCAGAGCTGGGATCGAACCTGGGACCTCAGAGCCACGAGGCAGCTGTGCTAACCACTAGGCCACCGTGCTGCCCTAGTTTTCCCCTTTTTAAAATCAGAAATGCAAAGAGACAGGTGCAGGCAAAGAATTCTAATTGTGGCAACTTCATTCCCTCCAGGGATGTGACAATGTCAAAATAACAAACATGCACACATAACTCTCTTTCGGTTCACGCTGTGAAAGTAATGAGCTTGTATCGGGTCTGGGTGACAAAGAGTTAACCACATAAGGACAGAAAGGATGTGTTAGGAAAAGGCTTCAACCGGTTTGGCAAGTTTAATGAATTTTTTTAAATACTGGTATTCACAACCGTGAACATTAATTTATTGGATTATAGTAAAAAAACACTTTGATGATTGTCCCTCAGGTAAGGAAATGTGCCGTCCTTACTGGTTCTGGCCCATATATGACTGCAGAAACACAGCAGTCAACTGTAGTATCAAACCACGAAGAACAAATCCACAACTGGACAGACCACCTGACATCAATGTAGAGAGTGGGGAGGAAGGCACTCCCAGCCCAGCTAACCCTGTAACGTCCTCCTCACTGATATCTTAGGACTTGTGCCTAAATTGGGAGGAGCTGTTGCACAGACTAGCCTGACATTCTCATATTTGTAGGGTCATAAATCAACCAAAGTCCCAGATTTCTCCATCACCATCCCTCGGTCTTTCCTGTTTCACTGGACAGACCCACCACAGGTGGCAGCACAGTGGTAGACAATCAGGAGGGTATGGCCCTGGGAGTCCTCAACATTGGCACTGGACCCCAGTTTTGTATGTAGCATTGGGTAAAGTATGGGCAAGGAAACCTCCTGATTGTAAAGCCATCACCCTCCCCCTCCCTCCCTCAGCTGATAGAACATAGAACATAGAACAGTACAGCACAGAACAGGCCCTTCGGCCCTCGATGTTGTGCCGAGCAATGATCACCCTACTCAAACCCACGTATCCACCCTATACCCGTAACCCAACAACCCCCCCTTAACCTTACTTTTAGGACACTACGGGCAATTTAACATGGCCAATCCACCTAACTGATGATAATAATAATCTTTATTGTCACAATTCGGCTGACATCAACACTGCAATGAAGTTACTGTGAAAAGCCCCAAGTCCCAATATCCTGCCGCTTGTTTGGGTACACAGAGGGGCAATTCAGAATGTCCAATTCACTTAATAGCACGTCTTTCGGGACTTGTAGGAGGAAACCAGAGTACCCAGAAGAAACCCACGCAGGCACAGGGATAACGTGCAGACTCTGTACAGACAGTGACCCAAGCTGGGAATCGAACCTGGGACCCTGGCACTGTAAAGCAACAGTGCTAACCACTGTGCCGCCCACAATATTCCTCCATATTGAACACCGGATGGAAGAAGCACTGAGGGTTGCAAGGACAGAAAGTGTAATCTGGGTGGGAAACTTCAATATCTATCACCAAGAGTGGCACCACCACTGATCAAGATAGCTGAGCCATGAAGGACAGATCTGTCAGATGGGGTGTGCAATAGGTGGTGAGATAAACAACACGAAGGAAAAACTACTTGACTCCATCCTTACCCTATCTATGTGTCACAGAAAATGACAGTATTGATCGGAATGACAACCACACAGACCTTGTGGAGACCAAGTCCTGTCTTCAGACTGAAAACACCCTCCATTATGTTGTGTGGCACTACCATTGTGCTGTCAGCCAAGCCTCATTATGTATTCTTGACCGAGAGCATTAAAGTATCCATTAAAGTACAGAAATATCTGAGTCCCAGAAAACACATTGCTTGATTAATAGCTCTCTGATCTTTACAGTCAATTGCACAATGCTTATTTACATTAGGTAAAGATGTTTCAAGTGCTTGCAGTTTTAACTTTTGATACTATCAAGTATCTGGATGATTGACACTGTTGTTGGACTGTCGTAAAAAGTAGCACCTTTTTAAGAAAGTGTAAAGTTATCAATGACTGACTTTTTAAAAACATTAGTTTTACACATCCTATTGACATTATAAGGTTCACTGGTTCTATACCTATTGTCACTATAGGGTTCACTGATTCCATGCAGTGTATAGTGGGGGCCGGTTAGCTCAATTGGCTGGATAGTTGGTTCATGATGCGGAGCAATGCCAATAGCACGGATCCAAATCCCCATCATTCATGAAAGCCCTGCTTTCTCAGCATCCCTTCTTGCCTGAGGTGTAGCGATCCTCAGGTTAGATCACCATCAGTCAGCTCTCAGGTTAGATCACCATCAGTTAGATCACCATCAGTCAGCTCTCAGGTTAGATCACCATCAGTTAGATCACCATCAGTCAGGAGGGAGAGGGCAGTCAGGAGGGAGACGGCAGTCAGACAGGGAGAGCATCCTATGGTCCTCTGGGACTGTGGCAACACTTACAGTGCATCGTGGGTAAATGTGCATGGAAGTGCCAATCTGGCATGAGTGCATAAGGTGTGGGTGGGAGGAATTCCTTGGCATAATGGGTATGCAGGGCTATAGGAGGTAGGTGGGGGGCATGGGTGGAACATATGGATTGTGTGGAGGGTGAGGGCTGGAGGGCCTTTCTGTTTTATTTATGATTAGGATGAAATCACACAGCATTGAGGCTGGCTTTTTAAACAGCCTGCCCCCAAAGCCGGCAGTGCCCGAGAATGCCAAGGGCATTTACCTGGATCAACAGGCCGGACTGCAGCCTGTACCCACATCCCCAAAATGAAAATACCACCCTTCCCGCCATTTTCCTCTGAATCAGGTGGACGGAGCTGGGAATTTTCCCAACTCCTGCCACCTGCCCGACTGCCCTCTCCCGCCTGACTGCCCTCTCCCTACTGACTGCCCACTCCCTCCTGACTGCCCACTCCCTCCTGACTGCCCACTCCCACCTGACTGCCCACTCCCCCCTGACTGCCCACTCCTGTCTGACTGCCCACTCCTGTCTGACTGCCCACTCCCTACTGACTGCCCACTCCCTCCTGACTGCCCACTCCTGTCTGACTGCCCACTCCCGTCTGACTGCCCACTCCCTACTGACTGCCCACTCCCACCTGACTGCCCTCTCCCTCCTGACTGCCCTCTCCCGCCTGACTGCCACTCCCTCCTGACTGCCCTCTCCCTCCTGACTGCCCACTCCCTCCTGACTGCCCTCTCCCTCCTGACTGCCACTCCCTCCTGACTGCCCTCTCCCGCCTGACTGCCACTCCCTCCTGACTGCCCTCTCCCTCCTGATTGCCCACTCCCTCCTGACTGCCCACTCCGGTCTGACTGCCCACTCCCTCCTGACTGGCCACTCCCACCTGACTGCCCACTCGCGACTGACTGCCCTCTCCCTCCTGACTGCCCTCTCCCGCCTGACTGCCCACTCCCTCCTGACTGCCCTCTCCCTCCTGACTGCCCACTCCCTCCTGACTGCCCACTCCCTCCTGACTGCCCACTCCTGTCTGACTGCCCACTCCCACCTGACTGCCCACTCCTGTCTGACTGCCCACTCCCGCCTGACTGCCCACTCCTGTCTGACTGCCCACTCCCTCCTGACTGCCCTCTCCCTCCTGACTGCCCACTCCCACCTGACTGCCCACTCCTGTCAGACTGCCCACTCCTGTCTGACTGCCCACTCCTGTCTGACTGCCCACTCCCTCCTGACTGCCCACTCCCTCCTGACTGCCCACTCCCTCCTGACTGCCCACTCCTGTCTGACTGCCCACTCCCTCCTGACTGCCCACTCCCTCCTGACTGACCACTCCTGTCTGACTGCCCACTCCCACCTGACTGCCCACTCCTGTCTGACTGCCCACTCCTGTCTGACTGCCCACTCCCTCCTGACTGCCCACTCCCTCCTGACTGCCCACTCCCTCCTGACTGCCCACTCCTGTCTGACTGCCCACTCCCTCCTGACTGCCCACCCCCACCTGACTGCCCACTCCTGTCTGACTGCCCACTCCGACCTGACTGCCCACTCCTGTCTGACTGCCCACTCCTGTCTGACTGCCCACTCCCTCCTGACTGCCCACTCCCTCCTGACTGCCCACTCCCTCCTGACTGCCCACTCCCTCCTGACTGCCCACTCCCACCTGACTGCCCACTCCTGTCTGACTGCCCACTCCCTCCTGACTGCCCACTCCCTCCTGACTGCCCACTCCCACCTGACTGCCCATTCCTGTCTGACTGCCCACTCCGTCCTGACTGCCCACTCCTGTCTGACTGCCCACTCCCTCCTGACTGCCCACTCCCTCCTGACTGCCCACTCCCTCCTGACTGCCCCTCCTGTCTGACTGCCCACTCCCTCCTGACTGCCCACTCCTGTCTGACTGCCCATTCCTGTCTGACTGCCCACTGCCTCCTGACTGCCCAGTCCCTCCTGACTGCCCACTCCTGTCTGACTGCCCACTCCAGTCTGACTGCCCACTCCTGCCCGACTGCCCACTCCCACCTGACTGCCCACTCCCACCTGACTGCCCACTCCCTCCTGACTGCCCACTCCCTCCTGACTGCCCACTCCTATCTGACTGCCCACTCCCTCCTGACTGCCCTCTCCCTCCTGACTGCCCACTCCTGTCTGACTGCCCACTCCCTCCTGACTGCCCATTCCTGTCTGTCTGCCCACTCCTGTCTGACTGCCCACTCCCTCCTGACTGCCCACTCCTGTCTGACTGCCCACTCCCTCCTGACTGCCCACTCCTGTCTGACTGTCCACTCCCTCCTGACTGCCCACTCCTGTCTGACTGCCCACTCCCTCCTGACTGCCCACTCCTGTCTGACTGCCCACTCCTGCTTAACTGCCCCCTCCTGCCTGATTGCCCACTCCCTCCTTACTGCCCATTCCCTCCTGACTGCCCACTCCAACCTGACTGCCCACTCCAACCTGACTGCCCTCTCCCTCCCGACTGCCCTCTCCCTCCCGACTGCCCACTCCCACCTGACTGCCCACTCCCTCCTGACTGCCCTCTCCCTCCTGACTGCCCACTCCCTCCTGACTGCCCACTCCCTCCCGACAGGCCACTCCCACCTGACTGCCCACTCCCTCCTGACTGCCCTCTCCCTCCTGACTGCCCACTCCCTCCTGACTGCCCACTCCCTCCTGACTGCCCACTCCCTCCCGACTGCCCTCTCCTGTCTGACTGCCCACTCCTGCCTGACTGCCCACTCTCACCTGACTGCCCACTCCTGTCTGACTGCCCACTCCCTCCTGACTGCCCACTCCTGCCCGACTGCCCACTCCCACCTGACTGCCCACTCCCTCCTGACTGCCCACTCCCTCCTGACTGCCCTCTCCCACCTGACTGCCCATTCCTGTCTGACTGCCCACTCCCTCCTGGCTGCCCTCTCCCTCCTGACTGCCCACTCCTGTCTGACTGTCCACTCCCTCCTGACTGCCCAGTCCTGTCTGACTGCCCACTCCTGTCTGACTGCCCACTCCCTCCTGACTGCCCACTCCTGTCTGACTGCCCACTCCCTCCTGACTGCCCACTCCTGTCTGACTGCCCACTCCTGTCTGACTGCCCATTCCTGTCTGACTGCCCACTCCTGTCTGACTGCCCACTCCTGTCTGACTGCCCACTCCCTCCTGACTGCCCACTCCCTCCTGACTGCCCACTCCTGTCTGACTGCCCCTCCTGACTGCCCACTCTCCCCTGACTGCCCACTCCCACCTGACTGCCCACTCCCACCTGACTGCCCACTCCTGTCTGACTGCCCACTCCTGTCTGACTGCCCACTCCCTCCTGACTGCCCACCCCCTCCTGACTGCCCACTCCTGTCTGACTGCCCACTCCCACCTGACTGCCCACTCCTGTCTGACTGCCCACTCCTGTCTGACTGCCCACTCCTGTCTGACTGCCCACTCCCTCCTGACTGCCCACTCCCTCCTGACTGCCCACTCCCTCCTGACTGCCCACTCCCACCTGACTGCCCACTCCTGTCTGACTGCCCACTGCCTCCTGACTGCCCACTCCTGTCTGACTGCCCACTCCCTCCTGACTGCCCACTCCTGCCTGACTGCCCACTCCTGTCTGACTGCCCATTCCTGTCTTGACTGCCCACTGCCTCCTGACTGCCCAGTCCCTCCTGACTGCCCACTCCTGTCTGACTGCCCACTCCAGTCTGACTGCCCACTCCTGCCCGACTGCCCACTCCCACCTGACTGCCCACTCCCACCTGACTGCCCACTCCCTCCTGACTGCCCACTCCTATCTGACTGCCCACTCCCTCCTGACTGCCCTCTCCCTCCTGACTGCCCACTCCTGTCTGACTGCCCACTCCCTCCTGACTGCCCACTCCTGTCTGACTGCCCACTCCTGCTTAACTGCCCCCTCCTGCCTGATTGCCCACTCCCTCCTTACTGCCCATTCCCTCCTGACTGCCCACTCCAACCTGACTGCCCACTCCAACCTGACTGCCCTCTCCCTCCCGACTGCCCTCTCCCTCCCGACTGCCCACTCCCACCTGACTGCCCACTCCCTCCTGACTGCCCTCTCCCTCCTGACTGCCCACTCCCTCCTGACTGCCCACTCCCTCCCGACAGGCCACTCCCACCTGACTGCCCACTCCCTCCTGACTGCCCTCTCCCTCCTGACTGCCCACTCCCTCCTGACTGCCCACTCCCTCCCGACTGCCCTCTCCTGTCTGACTGCCCACTCTTGTCTGACTGCCCACTCCTGCCTGACTGCCCACTCTCACCTGACTGCCCACTCCTGCCCGACTGCCCACTCCCACCTGACTGCCCACTCCCTCCTGACTGCCCACTCCCTCCTGACTGCCCTCTCCCACCTGACTGCCCATTCCTGTCTGACTGCCCACTCCCTCCTGGCTGCCCTCTCCCTCCTGACTGCCCACTCCCTCCTGACTGCCCACTCCTGTCTGACTGCCCACTCCTGTCTGACTGTCCACTCCCTCCTGACTGCCCACCCCCTCCTGACTGCCCACTCCTGTCTGACTGCCCATTCCTGTCTGACTGCCCACTCCTGTCTGACTGCCCACTCCTTCCTGACTGCCCACTCCTGTCTGACTGCCCACTCCTGTCTGACTGCCCATTCCTGTCTGACTGCCCACTCCTGTCTGACTGCCCACTCCTGTCTGACTGCCCACTCCTGTCTGACTGCCCCTCCTGACTGCCCACTCTCCCCTGACTGCCCACTCCCACCTGACTGCCCACTCCCACCTGACTGCCCACTCCTGTCTGACTGCCCACTCCTGTCTGACTGCCTACTCCTGTCTGACTGCCCTCTCCCTCCTGACTGCCCACTCCTGTCTGACTGCCCACTCCTGTCTGACTGCCCACTCCTGTCTGACTGCCCTCTCCCTCCTGACTGCCCACTCCCTCCTGACTGCCCACTCCCTCCTGACTGCCCACTCCCTCCGGACTGCCCACTCCCGCCCGACTGCCCACTCCCTCCTGGCTGCCCACTCCCTCCTGACTGCCCACTCCTGTCTGACTGCCCACTCCTGTCTGACTTCCCACTCCCTCCTGACTGCCCATTCCTGTCTCACTGCCCACTCCTTTCTGACTGCCCACTCCCTCCTGACTGCCCACTCCCTCCTGACTGCCCACTCCTGTCTGACTGCCCACTCCCACCTGACTGCCCAGTCCCTCCTGACTGCCCACTCCCTCCTGACTGCCCACTCCCTCCTGACTGCCCTCTCCTGTCTGACTGTCCACTCCCTCCTGACTGCCCACTCCCTCCTGACTGCCCACTCCCTCCTGACTGCCCACTCCTGTCTGACTGCCCACTCCCTCCTGACTGCCCATTCCTGTCTGACTGCCCATTCCTGTCTGACTGCCCACTCCTCTCTGACTGCCCATTCCGCCTAACTGCCCACTCCTGTCTAATTGCCCACTCCGCCTGACTGCCCACTCCTGTCTGACTGCCCACTCCTGTCTGACTGCCCATTCATGCCTGATTGCCCACTCCCTCCTGACTCCTCACTCCCTGCTGACTGCCCACTCCCTCCTGACTGCCCACTCCAACCTGACTGCCCACTCCCTCCTGACTGCCCACTCCTGTCTGACTGCCCACTCTTATCTGACTGCCCACTGCGTCCTGACTGCCCACTCCCTCCTGACTGCCCACTCCCACCTGACTGCCCACTCCCTCCTGACTACCCACTCCCTCCTGACTGCCCACTCCCGCATGACTGTGCACTCCCACCTGAATGCCCACTCCTGTCTGATTGCCCGCTTCCACCTATCTGCCCACTCCTGTTTGACTGCCCATGCGAATCATTTTGTGGCTTGTGCCGCATATTATCGGGATCAACTGGCGTTTTAACAAGCTTAATTGGCTCTTGATTATTTATCTAAAATGGCGGGCGGGTTGCTGATTTTTGTGCCCACCCATTCCTGGCATTATGGGGGTGAGATCGGAGTGGGCGGGAAGCTGGTGGGTGTGTATCAGTTCTATTCTATGTGCTCCCCCTCTGCCGAAATTACGCCCGGCAGGAACTCAGAAAATGCAGCACCATAACCTCTTCTTGTTTATTATTTATTTGGAGGACAATGTGGCTCTCCCAAGAGTAAATGTTGGACAAACAGCCTGAAAGCACAGAGGCACTCGAAAGGTTGAGCCATTCGATGGGTATGTAGAGTTGGATGTCAGCAGCATTCATGTGGATGCTGACCCCGTTTCTTTGTATGATGTTGGCAGGAGGTAGCATTGGACTCCAGAAGATAAAGCAGCTAAGGTTAGCTGCTTGATGGCATCCAGGTGTCATTGGTACTGGAATGGAAAGAGAAGCTGGGTCCAGCTATTATTAAATATGTAAGTGTAAAATCAAATGATGGCAGTCGCATTGAGCTGGACAAAGATAGAGAGGAATTAGAGGAAGTTGATTTAATCCACCATACCTGGGAGACCGGGAAGACTTAAGGGAAAACTCATGATGGCCACAATTTCAGAGGATGTCATGTTTGACTGATTAGATTGATTCAAAGCTGCAGGAAGTGTGGAAATCTGATTGGAGAGATACAAACTGGCACAACTCAAACACGGGCATGAATTTTCGAGATGGAGAACTCTAACAGGACTTCAATCCCGATGACTCTGACAGGCCTGCTGGCATTTCACATTCAATTGAGCACTGATTGGCTGCCCGCCCTTGGACGGAAGTACTGCCTTGGAGAGCTGTGGGCTATTCAGATTGGCTGACAGCTCTCCAGCCCCTCCAGGCACAACACTGCAGAGGCTTGAAGAGGTACTGCAGTGCCATGCCTGAGACTAAGTCTGGGGAACACACTTCAGGTAAATACCAGGAGGTGGGAGGGGTGGGGCGATCTTGGTGTCAGTGGATAGGTCAGGGTGGGTGGGGAGGAGGGGAGACAGTGAGGCAGAGCTGGAGGTCCCAGATCCCTGAGGGGAGGGCGCCCCAAATCTGAAGGACCCCTCAGATTGAGTGGCTCCCCCATCCCATTCAAGACTGACATCACTAACCTTTACTATCTAGCATCCTCCTCCAACCAGCATGCACCAGCCTGAACATTGAGGCTGGGCTGGAAAAGACACTTAGGTGGTCGGCTTGGGGCATGAGGGATACCAAAGGGAGTCCCATCCATGACATTTTACATTCCTGCCTCTGGTGGGGGTGTGTGTTAATTCAGGCCATGGAGTTTGTTTAAGGACTTTGGAGAGTGAGGGAGGTTGCAGATGTGCCAGTAAGTTGCAAGGAAATAGGTTAGCCTTTGAGAAAGCGTTGAAGGTACTGGTTTTGAATGACAGAGGTCAGTACCTGAAGTTCTCTAGATTCAGGATCTGAGTCGTTGGGTTGTAAAATTCCAAATTCCATCATTTAAGAAGGGAGTGGGGACAGGGAGAAACAAGGAAAGTACAGACTTGACAACTTAATACAATTTGTGGAAGAATGACTGCTTACTGCCATCTGATGAATCCAGAAGGCAGAATTAGAGCCTTTAGGAATAAACTTGTGAAGCTCTTCTTCCTCAATGAGTGGTGCAATTGTGCAATTCTCTGTCCTGGAAGGAAATAGATGCAGGATCCATTGAAATGGTCAGGACTGAGAGGACAGATTTTCATTAGAAAAGGGTGTCAAGGAATTTGGAACAAATGCAAGAAAAATGGAGGCAGAGATCAGCCGTGATCTATTGGAATGGCAGAATGGACAGGAGGGACGGGCAGCGTGGTAGCACAGTGGTTAGCACTGCTGCCTCACAGCACCAGGGACTGGTTTCAATTCTGGCCTTAGGTGACCGTCTGCACCTTCTCCCCGCATCATGTGTTTCCTCCGGGCGCTCCGGTTTCCTCCCACAGTCCAAAGGTGTGCTGGTTAGGTGGATTGGCCATGATAAATTGCCTCTTGGTGTTCAAGGCTGTGTAGGTTAGGTGGGGCTACGGGGATAGGGTGGGGCATGGGCCTGGGCGGGGTGCTATTTCAGAGGGTCGGTGCAAACCCGATGGGCTGAGTGGCCTCCTTCTGCACAGTAGTAATCCTATGGTTCTATAGTATGACCATATTCTGTTTCAATATAATCAGCAGCAAAGTTTTCCAAATCCCAGATGGAGATTTTTAATTCAAATTCTTGATTTCCCTCCTCCACATTATTTCCATTACAAGACTGAATTTAATTTGGTAAATCTATCAATACATCGCGCAGTTGACTTAAAACTCATTGTCTAAATGGGTTTACCAGTCTATGTATGCTGCAGTAGTTAATTTGGCTTTCTAACCAGCATATGGCAGTTATTACGCAGTGGAGAAATATGAAGAATAATTTGGAGGGGGTGGTAACACTTTCAAGTAGATTTACAGGAGAAAAGTTAAATAACTGCGCCTCCAGAATGCTGCTTTATCTGTGTCCTGGCAGAGTAATTTTCTTACTGATATTTTCATACCACACTGGAACTTTCCTCTCGAGCAGTAATTGCAGTATCTATAGCTATGTCAAAGTGAAGGCTGAAGTTGTTGCAACCATTGATATTACCACCTGGGCTAGTGCGCGGTCAATTTCAGCCCACACTTGACCTGGAGTTGCAACAACTGAACTAAGCAATAAATCTTAGAAAAAAATACCTGACGTCTTTGACCCTCGGCTGCCCAATAATTACAGTCACCAGGTTTGTAAATTTAAACACAATTACTTTTTATTTCGAACAAGAACTGTAGAATTATGCAGCAAATACAACTGGTTAGCTATTATCTAATTCCTAATCCCCCAATCTGACTTGCCTTCACCCTCTACACACACATACGCACATACACACGCCAGTCAAATACAAAGGGGATGAGAGGGGTGAAAATAATAAGGACGAAAGTCAAAAGATAAGAGTCTTTTTTTCAGATGGTTGTTTCTAGCATTTT
This sequence comes from Scyliorhinus canicula, assembly GCF_902713615.1. NCBI lineage: Eukaryota > Metazoa > Chordata > Chondrichthyes > Carcharhiniformes > Scyliorhinidae > Scyliorhinus > Scyliorhinus canicula. The sequence continues at coordinate 45,987,906 of NC_052147.1, read as the reverse complement.
TCTCCTCTTCAAACTTTGCTTTCAGTTCGAGGTTTTCACTGTCGATTCATTCAGGTCTCTGTAGGTTCAGAAATCCATCAACTCACAGCCTTTCTGTAGAGAGAGAGAGAGAGAGAGAGCAGGTCCTTGTCTCTGGGTGTCCAGGTCTTAACTCTCTTCCCTTAGATCTCTGGAAATCATCCCACTCAGGCAGGATCCAATCACCACCTGTTACCGGGCAGAATACAGCCTTTTGGTCAATTCATTGGCCACCAACCAATCAATCAAAATGAGTCCCACCTCTCGGTTGCCGAAAAGTATGAGATTTTCTGCCCAAAGTTAACAGAATGTTGTTTGTTGTAACTTTTGAATTCTTCATTCTCTCTGAGTTAAAGAACCTCGACTTAAAGAAACATTCCATTAAAAATCCATGGATCAAAAATAATAATGGCAAAAATAAAGAGGAAATAAGGGAATCATCAGGAAGGACCCTGACATAAGTCCCTCCCTGAAAGGAAGGAAATGTTAGGGCACCGATGTTTCATTTTGAGATATGCAAGACCTAAATCTCAAACACATATCCAAACACCCATCACTATTACATAAATTCCCTTCCCAGTCTCTACATTGGTAACTAGTCAGTCCTTAAACCTGTGACAAAGCATCTGCTATCACATTATCTTTCCCAGGGATGTGTACAGTTTTAACAATGGATCATTAGAAAAATAAACCCTAATGGAATAATCTTGCGTTTCGGGTTTTAATCTTTTCTGTAAATGCAAGTGGCTTATGGTCTGTATAAACTAAGCTTTGCTTATTACCACGTCAGACATATACTTCAAAGTGCTGAAGGGCTAGTAGCAAGGCTCAGGTTCCATTTTCAATAGTGGAATAAATTCTTTGGTTTTTTTTGAAAAATATCCCACTGGCCCCTGTATTCCTGCATCATCTGTTCACTGGCATCTGTGGTTGTTTTAAATGGTCTTGCAAATCCCGGGGTGTCCAGCACCAGTTCACTTATCAATATGGTCCTCAACTTCTCAAACGCTGCTTGGCATTCTGTGGATCACACCATTTTCATTTGCTTCCCCAGCACATTGGTTAAAGGCGCCGCTAGCGTACTGACGTCCGGTACGAATTTCCTTTGGAAATCTGCACATGCTCTGGAACCTCATGATTTCCCGTTTTATTTTGGGAACAGGAAAGTCCATCAATACCCTTAATTTGGCCATTCTGGACACCACTTGCCCCTGACCCACCACATGTCCTAAATAGGTGACCTCTAGCTTGGCAAACTCACTTTTACCAAATAGATTACCAGCCTGGCCAACTCCAGTTGTCGGAATAGCTCTTCCAATTGCTCCATATATTCTTCCCTTGTGTCATTATACACTGCCACATTGTCCAAGAAGACCACACAGTTAGGCACTCCAACCACTACTTGGGCCATAAGCCGTTGGAATGTTGCTGGTGGATTTTTGAGTTCAAATGGCATTACCCTGCATTGAAACCACCCTCGGGGCGTTACAAAAACAGCTATCCTCCTCGCCCTGGGTGTTAACAGCACCAGCCAATATCCTTTCAACAGATCAATCTTTTCCAGGAAGGAGGCACTACATATTTTATCAATGCAGTCCTCCAACCTTGGAATTGGATACAAATCTGTTTTGATGATGGCATTTATTTTCTGGTAATCTGTGCAGAACCATGTGGATCCATCCAACGTAGGTACTAAAGCTACCGGCGAGCTCCAATTACTCCTATTGGCTCAATTAATTCGTTTTCCACATAGATTGGATCTCACCCTCCAACTGAGCCAGTTTTTGTGGATTCAGCTGATACAGGTGCTGCTTTATTAGTTCAGAGTTTCCTGTGTCTACATCATGATTAGTCAACAGAGTGCACCCTGCAATGTCCCTACAAATCTGTCGATATTTATTAGATCTTTCAGCTGTCCATCTTCCAAATAAGCAAACTGGGTCTCTAATTGTACTAAGATGTCTGTATTTGTTAATAATACTACCGGAGAGTCATTCTGTGTACTGTCTACATCAGTGTTTATCAAATTATTTTTCCGGGGACCCATTTTTACCAACCGGTCAACCTTCGGGACCCAAGCTGGCCGACCTTCGTGACCCACAGCAGCTGACCTTCGTGACCCATGCCGGCCGACCTTCACCGACCATGCCGGCCGACCTTGGCGACCCACGCCAGCTGACCTTCGTGACCCATGCCGGCCGACCTTCACCGACCATGCAGGCCGACCTTTGCGACCAATGCCAGCTGACCTTCGTGACCCACCATTTTCTCTTACCTTGTTTGCTGCTGACAGAAATGGAGGAAATAGTTTTGGGACCCTTTGGCCCTCGTACACGCTCCTCCAATGGAACCGGTTGGATGAAGGTGAAGCCTTCTGGTGTCGGAAAGTAAGGAGTCTCCATCTGTCCAAAGTTCTGCATTTTTTTCCTGTAAAATATTATCAAATAAACCCCCCCCGAACTTGTTAAAAAAAATAAAAATGAATAAAATAAATGAATAAAATAAAATGAATAAAACACCTCCGAACTTGTAAAAAAAAAAGGTTGCTACCGTATTTTAAAAATGCGGCCGCATGTGCAGTGCGGCCTTATTTTGTTTATATGTTCGCCGCCATTTTGAAGGCCGCTTGCAGCCGGCGTTATTAAAAGTCGGCTGTTGCACGTGGATCTGCATGATCGGGAACGCCGCAACGGACGGCTCCGTAACCCTCCCGACACCCGCTCGCGACCCACCCCGCGGGTCGCGCCCCCGACTTTGACAATGGCCTGGTCTACGTCACTCTTCCCATTACTGTCTTCTTCCTACTACTTGTACCACCTGACACACTTGTCCCTTTCCATCCTCCTCCCCATGATAGTATTTCTTTAACATGTTTATATGGCACAACTGGTGTCATGGGAATGTCACTTTAAGAAATGTTTGTCTGCTCAAGTGGCTACAGCGATGTCAGTGTGTGGGTGGAGCTGAGCTCTGGCTCTGCTTTTTAGTTTCACTTTGAGAAAAAGCTTGGGTGTGCCTGTTTTTTGGTTTTGTTTTAGTGTTGGAGCTGAATCCAGCCAAAGAAGGTGTAATTTCGATCTCTCTCTGTCATCCACAGACTATCTCTAGATCATTTGATGAAATCAGAGTGATAACTGCTCTCAGTGGAGAATTTAAACCTGATGTGCTTCTGTTAAAAGGATTTTTGTCTTATGGATGTTAAAAGGAAAGTTTAAGGATTACTTAGAGTGTTATATTCTTTGGGGGAGGGGGTGTATTTGAATTGATGGGTGCTAAGATGTTCACTGTATATTTTAAAAAGGTTAACTGAGTTCATAGAATAAACATTGTTTTGCTTTAAAAATTACTTTTAAATTTCTGCTGCACCACATCTGTGGAGTAGGCCGTGTGCTCCCCACACCACAATCTAGTAAAAGTCAAGGATCAGGTGAACTCCATGATACACTTTGGGGTTCTCTGAACCCTGGCCCATAACACTGGTTCTTCTTCCTATGGCCTTGAGTATCGATTAAGTAACTTACCTCAGTGGTTTTCAAACTTTTTTGCCCGCAATCCATTTTTATCAACTGGCCATCCTTTGGGTCCCGCGTCAGCCGGCATTCACAACTGATGCCGGTCGACCTTCGCGACACACGCCGGCCATCCTTCATGACCCACGTCGACTGACCCTCATGACCCACGACGCCCGAACTTTGTGACACACCATTTTCGCTTATTTTTTTTTATAAACATAGAGTACCCAAATAATTTTTTCCAATTAAGGGGCAATTTAGCATGACCAATCCACCTACCCTGCACATCTTTGGGTTGTGGAGGTGAAACCCATGCAAACACGGGGAGAATGTGCAAACTTCTTTTTCACTTATCTTTAATGTGAAAGGTGAGCCTGTTTGGTCCTCACAATCTCACTTGCTTTGTCATTCAATGATACATTTCTGCTAAGGATTCCAGCTGATGATTTAACATTTCACTGCATCCGTTGAAAAAATCAAGAGGTTTGTCCTCGAACTCACCATGCTTAGTCTTCAAATGCCTTTGAAGTTTTGAGGGTTTTAAACTTTCATTTGCCAGCACTTCCCTGCATACAACACACATGGACTTCCATCCTGATTTGCATTGGCACAATTAATGAAGCCATACCTTAAAAAACCATCTTTACACTGTTCCTGATTTCAGCTTCTTCTTAATCGGCTTGTTATATTCCAGTGCTTGGCTGGATGGAATTAGTGCATTAGAGAACGCCTAGTTCATGACTTGTGGAATGTTAATTGTTAAACAATAATGTGCGTCAGGTAAGAATAAGAAAACTATCAAAACCTACTAACTATTATATTACTATTAGAAATTATCTAAGAGCTACTACAAATGCAACTATCCACTACAACGATTATCTCCAGATTCCCCGAGGTAACAGAGTCACGTGGTTGTTCTTTACTGACACTTGCTGGTCGGAGGTCATATGTGTTAATATTTACATGATTGCTTGTGCATATCATCACAGGGCTGTTCACCAGAGGCCCTGGAGCTCACACCAGCACTGCTTTGTCCTGCCGTGGATTCTCCTGCCCAGCTCTCTCCAGCAGGTTTAGTTGTGAGATCCTGGCCTGTTCGTGTCTCTGGTCCTTTCTCCCTTATTTCAAAATGATCCATTTTAAATGGTTCAGTCCTGCTACTTGCTTGCTGCTAACAAAATGGAGGAAGCTTTCTACAGCCCTGGGCATGGGCCATCAGTGACCTGCTCTCTGTCGTCATTCCAGGCAGGAAGACTCTATCGATTTTTTTAAAGAATCTGCTCCTGGGTCAGTGCACTGACGTCAGGAGGAGGCAGTCTGCCCTGCTTGGCTCTGGGCCTGCGCATTGTTGAGGGGACAGGCATGCGCAGGACATCCGGCAGTTTGAATGCCCTTGCCAGCATGGTAGTTACAGCGGGCGTTTTGAAAAGCTGGTTTCAGCCGTTGGGCACTATGTCCCGTGATTGGGAATGCAACGATGCATGGCCCTGCAACCTTCCCCACACCTGCCTGCAATCCATCACGACCCTGACTTTGAAAAAGAGAGTTACCTGAGAACTGCACTACATCCTTGTGCAGTCCTGGCCAAGAAAAATGGGCTGGATTCTCCGTCGGCGGAATTCTCCGTTTTGCCGGCAGCACACTCACACCCACTGATTATTCCGACAGCATGGGGTTTCCCTCATTGTCCGGCTGCTGGGATGGAGAATCCCTCTGCTGGCGGGGGAGCGCCGCACCTGAAAACGGGTGTGGCGGGATGAAGAATCCCGCTAAATGTCTCTTGACTGATGCCTGAGGTTTTCAAATCCCCACATGTCCTGCCATCGGACCTCATGTGCTATCCGCAGTACCTCCCTACGATATTTGGGCGGTACCACTGTCTGATGAACAACCGTCCGTTCCTCATCCACAGGATGTCTCCACTTCCACACCAGAACTCCGTTCTTAATGTAATAGCACTCTGGAACCCACTCAGCCCCAACTCCTGTGAGATCTGGCTGAACTAGTCAATGCATCTCTGATCTGCTTCCTGGGCCTCAATTAAGGAAGCCCGACCAATACTTCATCGGAATTATCCTCATTCTCAAGAATAGTTTCGGCTACTCTACCATCTGATTGTGGCGTGACTTTAATCTTTGGTGGTGAACTTTGTTTAGCCATCGCCCAGGTCACCACACACAATAGAAAAATATCAGGAAATTGTTCTGTAACTGTTCGATCTCCTTATCTTCCATCAGGCTCTCTGTAACCAGGGGTCACACAGAGCTATAAGCTTCACTCCTGCCAAATCATTCCCCAAAAGTAAGTCTATTCCGTCTACTGATAACTACTTAATCAGTCTGACAGCTATTGGGCCTGACACTAATACTTTTTTTAAAATTTAGAGTGTCAAATCATTTTTTTCCCAATTAAGGGGCAATTCTGTGAGGGCCTGGATGCATTTAAATGTATCGCCACTGGGTTCCGTTCTCGGATTAAACTCTCCTCTAGTTCCTGGCAGCTCCCGTTTAATTCCCAAGGCCTTAAGCTGGAGCTCTATCTCTTTTGCATTTTCCTCTCTCCTCAATTTTTTTCCTCTTTTTAATTCCAACTTCCTCACTTCTGTCTCAATTTATTTTTATTTTTATTTTCGCTGCATCTCTGATTGTTTCATTTGTAACTGGATTTCAGTTAATTCTACTGATTGTGACTTCCGGTTGCGGCTATGACCAGCTAAGTCGCACGTTTGGCTGCTCCTGCGAGGAAGGTGTTTTCGGGCCGATTGGAGGGCCCCTAACGGCGCTGGAATGACGATTCCCGGTGGGGGAAGGTTCCCAGAGGAGAACCCTGCAAAACTTATGGTCGTCACCCGAAGTGGGGTAGAAAAAAAAAGCGGCAGCAGCTCCCCGAAAAAAGCGGGGGAAGAAACCCAAAATGGCGGCCGGCGGCGCACCCGAGGACTGGAGGAAATGGGCGGAGGAGCAGCAGGCCGTTCTCCTGCGCTTCTTCACGGAGCTGAAAGTGGAGCTGCTGGAGTCGATGAACGCGACGACCACCAGGCTGATGGGAGCCCAGGCGACCCAAGAGGCGTCAATTCGGGAGCTGCAGCAGGAGATGGCTGTGAGGGAGGAGGAGGCCACGGTCCTCGTGGGAAAGGTGGAGGTGCACGAGGCACTCCACCTGAAATGGCAAAACCGACTGGAGGAGATGGATACCCGCATGAGGCGGAAAAACCTGAGGATCCTGGGCCTGGCAGAAGGGCTGGAGGGGTCGGACCTCCCGAGGTATGTGGCAGAAATGCTGGGCTCACTGATGGGGGCAGGGGCCGTCCCTTCGCCCCTGGAACTGCAGGAGGCCTACAGAGTAATGGCCAGGAAGCCAAGAGCAAACGAACCCCCGAGGGCGGTGCTGGTTCGGTTCCAGCGATTCAGTGACCGGGAGAGGGTGCTGAGGTGGGCCAAGAGAGAGAGGAGCAGCAAATGGGAGAACTCGACGGTGAGGATCTACCAGGACTGGAGTGCGGAGGTGGCAAAGCGGCGGGCCCGGTTCAACCGGACGAAGGCGGTGCTGCATGCCAAGAGAATCAGATTCGGGATGCTGCAGCCAGCGCGCTTGTGGGTGACCTATAAGGACCAGCACCACTATTTCGAGTCCCCGGAGGAGGCGTGGGCCTTTGTCCAGGAAGAATAGCTGGACTCGAACTAGAACCAGGGGATACTTGGCGGTCGTTGCCGCTCTGGTATTTTAAGCTGGACACGTGGCTTTCTTTTGGTTGGATTTTCACTTGGCTGTATTTTTGGACCCTTTTTTTCTCTCTACCAGTTTTTTTCTTTTTTCTGTTATTTATAAGGTTATGTTGGGGGGGCGGGGTGGGGGGGTAGTGCCGGGGGTATGTGTTTCTTGTGGGGTCTTTTTTTTTATCGGTGTGGGATCGGGGACGGGGGTGGAACTGAAGATGGAGGGGTGGGGAGTGGCAGGGCGAAAGCGCGGGCTTTCCTCTGGTTTCCCGCGCGCGGGGCAGAGGAGGGAGGAGGGTGGGAGGAAGGGGCGTGGTCAGCAATGGCTCCCTTTCCCGCGCTGGAGCGGGGTCAAGGAGGGGTGGTAAGGGGGGGGATGTCCCCCATGCCGGGAGGAGTCGGATTGTGGCAGGGGCAGCCGGGTCAGCGTAAACCAGCTGACTTACGGAAGTACTATGGAGGGTGCATCGCGGCTAGGAAGGGTCCTAGCCTGGGGGGGGAGGGGGGGTGGGGGGGGGGGGAGGGGGGAAGGGGGGGGCTACCGGGTTGCTGCTGAAAAGGCCAGGGAGGAGAAGTTGAGGACCGGAGGGGTGGGGGGAGGGCGCCATCGCCATGGGGAGCGGGTCAGAAGGGGAGGGCTGACTCGGGGCGAGCAGGTGACAGGATATGGCTAGTCGGCAGGGGAGAGGGGCGGGCTGCCCTTCGACCCGGCTGATCACTTGGAATGTGAGGGGGCTGAATGGGCCGGTCAAGAGAACGAGAGTAATCTCGCATTTGAAGGGACTGAAGGCGGATGTAGCAATGCTACAAGAGACCCATTTGAAGGTGGCGGACCAGGTCCGCCTGAGAAGGGGGTGGTTGGGACAGGTGTTCCACTCAGGACTGGACGCAAAGAACCGGGGGGTGGCGATCCTGGTAGGGAAGAGGGTGTCGTTCGTGGCGGCGGAGGTGGTGGCGGATAAAGAGGGTAGATATGTCATGGTGAAGGGTAGGCTACAGGGGGAGAAAGTGGTGATGGTTAATGTGTATGCCCCGAATTGGGACGACGCTGGCTTCATGAGGCGCCTAATGGGCCTCATTCCGGACCTGGAGGCAGGGGGCCTGATCATGGGGGGGGACTTCAACACAGTGCTGGACCCCGTGCTGGACAGATCGAGTTCAAGGACGAGTAGGAGGCCGGCAGCGGCAGAAGTGTTAAAGGGGTTTATGGAGCAGATGGGATCCCTGGAGGTTTGGGAGGCCGAGGGCGAGGGAGTATTCCTTTTTCTCCCATGTCCACAGAGTCTATTCTAGAATTGACTTTTTTGTATTGAGCAGGGGACTGATCCCGAAAGTACGGGAAGTGGAGTACTCGGCCATAGCGGTCTCAGACCATGCGCCACACTGGGTAAATTTGGAAATGGGGGAGGCGCGAGACCAGCGTCCGCTGTGGCGCCTGGATGTGGGGTTGCTGGCGGATGAGGAGGTGTGTAAGAGGGTCCGGAAGAGCATTGAAAGATATCTGGACACTAATGACACGGGGGAGGTGCAGGTGGGGATGGTCTGGGAGGCCCTGAAGGCGGTGATCCGGGGGGAGCTGATCTCCATACGGGCACATAGGGAAAGGAGGGAGAGACAGGAGAGGGAGAGGCTGGTGGGGGAGCTTTTGGACGTGGATAGGAGATATGCGGAGGCACCAGAGGAGGGGCTGTTGGGGGAACGGCGCAGTTTGCAGGCTAAGTTCGACCTGTTGACCACCAGAAAGGCAGAGACACAGTGGAGAAGGGCGCAGGGCGCGATTTATGAATATGGGGAGAAGGCGAGTAGGATGTTGGCGCATCAGCTCCGCAAGCGGGATGCGGCTAGAGAAATTGGGGGAGTGAGGGAGAGGGGTGGGAACGTAGTGCAGAAGGGGCCAGAAGTAAATGGGGTCTTCAGAGACTTCTATAAGGAGCTGTATCGGTCAGAGCCGCCGACGAGGGGAGGGGGGATGGAGGGCTTTTTGAACAAATTGAGGTTCCCCAAGGTCCAAGAGGAGCTGGTAGAGGGGCTGGGGGCGCCGATAGGGTTAGAGGAGCTAGTCAAGGGGATTGGGCATATGCAGACGGGGAAGGCGCCGGGGCCAGACGGGTTCCCGGTGGAATTTTACAAAAAATATGCGGATTTGGTGGGCCCTGTGCTGGTACGAGCCTTCAACGAGGCATGGGAGGGGGGGGCTCTGCCCCCGACAATGTCGCAGGCACTGATCTCTCTGATCTTGAAGCGGGACAAGGACCCCGTGCAGTGTGGGTCATATAGGCCTATCTCGCTCCTGAATGTGGACGCCAAGTTGCTGGCAAAGATCCTGGCTACCAGGATAGAGGATTGTGTGCCAGGGGTGATACACGAGGACCAGACGGGTTTTGTGAAAGGGCGACAGCTTAATCCGAACGTGCGGAGACTGCTAAACGTCATCATGATGCCGGCAGTGGAGGGTGAGGCGGAGATAGTGGTGGCATTGGACGCGGAGAAAGCATTTGATAGGGTGGAGTGGAAGTACCTGTGGGAGACGCTGGAACGGTTTGGATTTGGGGAGGGATTTATTAAATGGGTGAAGCTGCTCTATTCGGCCCCGACGGCAAGTGTAGTGACGAATGGTAGGAGATCGGAGTATTTTGGGCTCCACCGGGGGACCAGACAGGGGTGCCCCTTGTCCCCCCTGCTCTTCGCACTGGCAATTGAACCGTTGGCGATGGCACTGAGGGGCTCAGGGGGGTGGAGAGGGCTGACAAGGGGCGGGGAGGAGCACCGGGTATCGCTATACGCGGACGACCTGCTGCTATACGTGGCAGACCCAGAAGGGGGAATGCCGGAGGTGATGGAACTGCTAGCAGAATTTGGGGACTTTTCGGGGTACAAGCTAAACTTGGGCAAGAGTGAGGTATTTGTGATACACCCAGGGGACCAGGAAGAGGGAATCGGGAGACTCCCGTTTAAGAGAGCAGGAAAGAGTTTTAGATATTTAGGGGTGCAGGTGGCAAGGAACTGGGGGACTCTCCACAAGCTGAACTTCTCCAGGCTGGTGGAACAGATGGAGGAGGAATTTAAAAGGTGGGACATGGTGCCGCTGTCGCTGGCGGGCAGAGTGCAGTCCGTTAAAATGACGGTCCTCCCGAGGTTTTTGTTTTTATTTCAGTGCTTGCCCATCTTCCTCCCTAGGGCCTTCTTCAAAAAGGTGACGAGTAGCATCATGAGCTACGTGTGGACGCACGGCACCCCAAGGGTGAGGAGGGTCTTCTTGGAGCGGAGTAGGGATAGTGGAGGGCTGGCATTACCCAATCTTTCGGGGTATTACTGGGCGGCAAATGTATCGATGGTGCGCAAGTGGATGATGGAAGGGGGCAGGGGGCAGCTTGGAAACGAATGGAGAGGGCGTCCTGTGGCAACATAAGCCTGGGGGCCCTGGTAACGGCGCCGTGGCCGCTCCCTCCCACGAGGTACACCACGAGCCCGGTGGTGGCGGCCACCCTCAAGATCTGGGGGCAGTGGAGGCGACACAGGGGGGAAGTGGGAGGTCTGATGGAGGCACCGTTAAGAGGGAACCATAGATTCATCCCGGGGAACATGGACGGGGGATTTCAGAGCTGGCACAGGGTGGGCATCAGGCAGCTGAAGGATCTGTTTGTAGATGGGAGGTTTGCGAGCCTGAGAGAGCTGGAGGAGAAATTCGGGCTCCCCCCGGGAAACATGTTTAGACATTTGCAGGTGAAGACATTTGCTAGACGCCAGGTGGAAGGGTTTCCCTTGCTCCCCAGTAGGGGGGCGAGTGATAGGGTGCTCTCGGGGGTCTGGGTCGGAGGGGGGAGGATATCGGACATCTACAAAGTAATGCAGGAGGCGGAGGAGGCATCAGTAGAGGAGCTGAAAGCCAAGTGGGAGGGGGAGCTGGGAGAACAGATAGAGGATGAGACATGGGCTGATGCCCTGGAGAGGGTTAATTCTTCCTCCTCGTGTGCGAGGCTTAGCCTCATTCAATTTAAGGTGCTACATAGAGCCCATATGACGGGGACAAGGATGAGTCGGTTCTTTGGGGGTGAGGACAGATGTGTCAGGTGTTCGGGAAGTCCAGCGAACCATGTCCATATGTTTTGGGCATGTCCGGCACTGGAGGAGTTCTGGAAGGGGGTGGCAAGGACGGTGTCGAGGGTGGTGGGATCCAGGGTCAAACCAGGATGGGGACTTGCGATCTTTGGGGTTGGGGTGGAGCCGGGGGTACAGGAGGCGAGAGAGGCCGGAGTACTGGCCTTTGCGTCCCTAGTCGAAGAAGGATACTAATACAGTGGAAGGACGCGAGGCCTCCAAACGTGGAAACTTGGATTAATGACATGGCAAGCTTTATTCAGTTGGAAAGGGTAAAATTCGCCCTGAGAGGGTCGGTACAAGGGTTCTTCAGGCGGTGGCAGCCTTTCCTCGACTTTTTGGCTCAGAGATAGGGTACAGAGGTCGCAGCAGCAGCAACCCGGGGGGGAGGGGAGGGGGGGGGGAGGGGGGGGGTGGCAACAACGGTTGTGGTGGGTTATTTACGGTTGAAATGCGGGCAAATTTGCTCGCAGTTCATGTTTGATGTTGATTGTTGCTTTGTTTGTTTTTGGGGGAGGGGGAGGGGGGGGGGAGGGACAACGCGCGCGCGAGTTCGGGCGGGGGGGGGGATATTTGTTAAGAGGGAATATTTTGTAATATTTTATAGTTAGTTGGGGTAAATATCTTCATGTAAAAAATTCTTTCAATAAAAATTATTTAAAAAAAAAAAAAAAATTCTACTGATTGTTGCCATGACCCAGGCTGTGTTTCTGACATCACAAGTTAAATGTTGAGTTATCTTGACCTTCCTAGCTGGTTTAGCTCACTGAGCTAAATCGCTGGCTTTTAAAGCAGGCCAGCAGCACAGTTCGATTCCCGTACCAGCCTCCCTGGACAGGCGCCGGAATGTGGCGACTAGGGGCTTTTCACAGTAACTTCATTGAAGCCTACTCGTGACAATAAGCGATTTTCATTTCATTTTCATTTCATTTAGCTGGCTACTCTAGCATGGTGGTAGAGTACGGTAGCTACGGTAGCATGGTGGTTAGGGTCCCAGGTTCGATTCCCGGCTGGGTCACTGTCTGTGTGGAGTCTGCACGTCCACCCCGTGTGTGTGTGGGTTTCCTCCGGGTGCTCCGGTTTCCTCCCACAGTCCAAAGATGTGCGGGTTAGGTGGATTGGCCATGCTAAATTGCCCGTAGTGTCCTAAAAAGTAAGGTTAAGGGGGGGGGGGGGGTTGTTGGGTTACGGGTATAGAGTGGATACGTGGATTTGAGTAGGGTGATCATGGCTCGGCGCAACATCGAGGGCCGAAGGGCCTGTTCTGTGCTGTACTGTTCTATGTTCTATTTTTAATTCGACTGGATAAGATAAAAGTCTGTGTTTCAGATGGTTATTTGTAGCACCTTTCTCCTCTTCAAACTTTGCTTTCAGTTCGAGATTTTCACTGTAGATTCATTCAGGTCTCTGTAGGTTCAGAAATCCATCAGCTCACAGCCTTTCTGGAGAGAGAGAGAGAAGGCAGGTCCTTTTGACCAATGCATTACCCCCAACCAAACTGATCAAACTGAGTCCCAGCCATCTCTTGGGTGCTGAAAAATCTGAGCGTTTCTGTCCAAAGCTAGCAGAGTGTTCTCTGTTGTAACTCTTGAATCCCTCATTCTCTTTGCTGCTTGATTTAAAGATACATGTCCATTAAGCATCCATGGATCAAAAATGATAACGGCAAAAATAAAGAAAGGGAGTCACCATGAAGGGCCCTTACACCATCCACAGCCAGAAGTGCCAAGTGGATGAGCCATCTAGGCCTCCTCCTGAGATCCCAGCATCACAGATGCCAGCCTTCAGTGAAGTGAATGTACCCCACGTGTTATCAAGAAATACTTGGATGTAGCAAAGAGTACGGGCTTTTACAACATACCAGCGGCAGCACTAGAACTAGCTGCACTTCTGGCCAAGCCATTCTGGAATGGCGATAACATTGGCATCTGTCCAGCAATGCGGAAAACTATCCTGGTGTATGTTGGGCTGAATGCTCAGTGAGGACTCCAGTTTAATTAACAACTTCAGCTCGGCAAATAGCTGGCAGTTCTCAGGTAAGTGAAAAAAAAGGGCAGCCTTGCCTTTTAAAAAGAAATTCTAATTAAGGGCCAATTTAGCGTGGCCAATCCATCTACCAAGCACATCTTTGGCTTCTGGGGGTGAGACCCACGCAGACACGGGGAGAATGTGCAAACTCCGCATGGACGGTGACCCAGAGCCGGCATCGAATCCGCATCCTCGGCAAAGCTAACCTTTGTGCCACCCTTAAACTTAAACTTACTTTTACTGACCGCATGAAAATGACAACAGCAGGACTGTGAGGAATAAAGCTCAGCAGATGTTGCAGGGACTATTTCACTCTCCACAAAGTGACAAAAGCTTTGCTTAATTTTACTTTCCACATCAATACACTGGAACTATGAGGGTGGCATGTGGCGCAGTGGTTAGCACTGGGGACCTGGTTTGAATCCCGGCCCTGGGTCACTGTCCGTGTGGAGTTTGCACATTCTCCCCATGTCTGCATGGGTTTCACCCCCACAACCCAAAGATGGGCAGGATAGGTGGATTGGCTACGCTAAATTGCCCCTTAATTGGGGACAAAAATTATTGGATACTCTAAAAAAAAATTAAAATACACTGGAACTGTTTAGTATTATAAATGTATATGAGCAGCAGACATAAATTGGGAGGATCAGGGGTGGGAGGGTGAATGACCATTATTTGCTGAATTGAAAAGGGCTGCATTAATATTTAACTGTGTTGTTAAGTAAAGATCACATTAGGCGTTGGTTTTATCGTGACTAGAATTGCCTAATATGCTTAACAATGAATGTGATCATTGCTGTGTTGGTTTGGACTAAAATTCTGTAAAGCTGAACAGTATGAAGAACAGGCTGCTGTATCAAGTATGATTGAGGCAGCACGGTGGCTCAGTGGGTTACCCCTGTTGCCTTACGGCACCGAGGTCCCAGGTTCAATTCTGGGTCACTGTCCGTGTGGAGTCTGCACGTTCTCCCCGTGTTTGCGTGGGTTTTGCCCCACAACCCAAAGATGTGCAAGGTAAGTGGTTTGAACACTCTAAATTGCCCCTTAATTGGAAAAAAACGAATTGGGTACACTAAATTTATTTTTAAAAAAGTATGATTGTAATTTTACATCCGACTCAAATGTGCAAAGAAATCAGCCCGATCAGAAACAATCGTCAATGCTAATTATGGGTATAACTGTTTAAACTAAAAAAGGTGGGGCTAATTTACCCCCCATTGTTAGAAAAGGTTTTTTTTTGTGTCTGTCATGGGTAACAGGAGCCAAAATGGTTAGCACAGCACATGCAAATCACCTGATTCAAAATGGCTGTCAGGTAATGTACAAAACATTGATAGCCATCAGTTGGCCACTGGTCGGGTTACAGGTGAAGTGTTGGCTAGTGTAGACTTGAGAGATGAACAGACATTTCCAACACTGATGAAGCTTCAACTCAATTTTATTAACTATTCTAACTAACTAACACACGATGACTGTGGGTCTAAATGATGCAAACTTAAACTAGAGGCCTAAGCCTTGTCCGAACCAGTTGATTCTCTCAGCACGTGTTGTAAGTCTGTGCTGGGCTGGATGAGTTCTTGTTACACTCAGAGGCAGCACCCAGAATGAGTGGGAACCGTGGTGCCCTCTGCCTTTATAGTGTGTGTATTCTAACTGGTGATTGGCTGTGGTTTGTACATGTTGATTGGTCCCTGTGTGTGTCCATCAGTGTGTGTCTGCACCATGATATACTGGTGTATATTATGACAACAGGGATAGGGTGGCGGCGTGGGCTGAAGTAGAGTGCTCTTTCCAAGGGCCGGTGCAGTCTCGATGGGCTGAATGTCCATTCTGTAAATTCTATGATTCAGTTATACACGATGAAAATTCCTGGAAATATTGACTGCTTCTAAACCCAGCCAATGATTCATTTGCGTGTTGGTATGTGAGTAATATTGGTTTTGGTAACCAGTCTAACTGGGTGTGGCAATGCTGGAGCTCATGCCTACGCAAACCAATTCATTAACACGAATGACTGGGGAATCAAGATTCCTCCCAATCAATTTACCCTTAAAATATCCATATAAAAATGTTACTGCAAATTATTTGTCCTACACTTAAGAACGGATGACTCTCCTTTGAAAAACAATACTAACTGTCCTGGGGCTAAGACTCCTCTCCATTCATTTTATATACATAATTGCCTCAAAAAAATGCTGTGCCATTCCAGGCAGTTCCCGTAGCATTAATTGAGCACAGCTTGTGTTTTCTGGTCAGCCATTCTGCCCCAGTGTGGAATCTCCGAACACAATTTGAACCTCCCTCCCACATTCTACCTGTCAAGTCCCTGTGCACCTCATCAACATGTATAATGAGGTTGAGTGAGGCAGCAGACTGAATTATTAGGCTGGTTGCCCATGAAACACGATTCCTCAAAAATAAAATCAGGAGAAAAACCAGGATTTTAAGAAAGCATTTGACAAAATACCACATAAAAGGCTAGTTAACAAAATGGAGGCTGATAGGAGGGTCAGTGTCAGTTGGGATTTAAAAAAAAAGATGATTAAAGGCAGAAAAGAGTTCATTGTGGTAAAGGTTGTATATTGGAGGATGGGAGATACTGTTGTGGTGTTTCCCAAGGGTCAATGCCAGGATGTTTTGATATATATCGGAATTCGAAGTAAAATTTAACATTTGGCACTGATATCAAGATTGGAGAGGCAGGACTTCCGGTGCCGGCATGTAGGGGGAAGTGGCACATAGGGTGGCTCCTGCTCGAGGCTTGTTTTTTTGGAACTTAATGCCTGCTCCCAGGGGCACTTTTTCAACAAATAGGTGTAGAAGAAAGCTGCCATAAAGAAGGGGGCGAGTAAAGGTTTGCCATTGAGCGAACGGGTCAGCCCGGCAGCAGGAAAGATGGCAGAGGCTGGATTGCTGGGTGGGGCCTCACCGTTCAAGGCAGAACAGATGGCCGAGGTGATGGCCGTGGAATTTGAAAGGCAGTTTGCTAAGCACATGGAGGTGATGAGGTTGGCGGCAATGAAGATACTGGTGGAGGAGGCAGTTGCCCTGGAGAAGGTGGCAGTGTCAAAAACATTGGCCGAGGTGCGGATGGGGGAGCAGGGTGAGAAACTGAAGGGGGTGGAGGAGGTCTTGTTGCAACAGAGTGATCAGCTCACCTCGATGGGTGAGGAGCTGCAGAGGGTGGTGGAGGCCAACAAAGGTCTGCGAGCGAAGGTGGTGGATCTGGAAAATGGTTTTTTTTTAATTTAGAAAGCCCAATGCATTTCTTCCAATTAAGGGGCAATTTAGTGTGGCCAATCCACCTACCTTATGTTAAGTAATGGGTTAAGAGACAATCCAATTAGTTGTCTCATTTATGTTAAGTATCCAATAATTGACACTGATATGTAAAGGGGCTTCAGGTGGCCTTTGTGTCAGGTGATGTGATTTTAGAGTTTTGTGCAGAGTCTGTTGAAGTAAATTAAAGGTGTTTGTGGAAAAGGAGCAGTACCTTTGACTCTTTATACAACAGCAGCTAAACGACTAACATCTTTTTGGATTGTGGGGGCGAAACCCATGCAGACACGGGGAGAATGTGCAAACTCCACATGGACAGTGACTCAGAGCTGGGATCAAACCTGGTACCTCGGCGCTGTGAGATGGCAGTGCTAACCACTGTGCTGCCTGAGGATCTGGAAAACTAATCTAGGTGGCAAAATCTGAGGATCGTGGGCCTGCCCGAAGGGGTGGAGGGCTCAAGGCTGATGGAGTATTTTGCCAAGATGTTGGCGGAGCTGCTGGGGGAGAGGGAAGATCCCTCCTGGTACGAACTGGATCGGGCTCATCGGTCGTTGTGGTCCAAACCAAAGGCGAATGAGCCGCCAGGAGTGGTGATTATTTGTTTTCACAGGTACCATGTGAAGGAGAAGGTCCTGATTGGGCGAAGCGGTAGGTACATGGTTTGAGCTGGTATAAGCATTTAATCATGGAGTTGGCGAGAAGCTGAGCAGCTTTTGGTCGAATAAAGGCGGCACTGTACAACAGCGGGGTGCGGTTCAGTGTGGTATATGCAGCTAAGTTGATCATCATCTTCTTGGGGGTCGGTTTGCAGGATTGAAGGAGCTGGGACCAAAGTTTGGGCTGGAGCAGGGGGAAATGTTTAGATACATGCAGGTTTGAGATTTTGCCAGGAAGGATATACAGAGCTTCCCGGTGGAGCCAGCCTCCACATTGCTGGAGGAGGTGCTGATGACAGGGGGACTGGAGAAGGGGGTAGTGTCAGTGGTTTACGGAGCTATTTGGAAAAGGGGAAGGCACCACTGGAAGGAATCAAAGCAAAGTTGGAGGAAGGTTTGGAGGAGAGGTTCTGGTGTGAGGTGCTCTGGAGTGTGAATGCCTCCACCTCGTGCGCGAGGTTGGGGCTGATACAGCTGAAGGTGGTATATAGAGCACACCTCACAGGGGCGCAGATGAGCCGGCTCTTTGAAGGGGTAGAAGAAAGTTCATATGTTTTGGTCCTGTCCAAAGTTGGATGATTACTGGAAGGAGGTTTTTAGGGTAATCTCTAAAGTGGTGCACGTGAAACTGGGCCCGGGCCCTCGGGAGGCCATATTCGGGGTGTCGGACCAGCCAAGGTTGGAAACTGGAGCGGAGGCAGATGTTGCAGCCTTCGCCTCGTTGATCGCCCGAAAGCGGATCCTGATGGGATGGAGAGAAACCTCTCCACCCCGTGCCCTGGCGTGGCGGGGGGACCTGTTAGAATTCTTGAGCAGGTTAATTTTGAACTGAGGGGAAGGATGGAGGGGTTCTACAGTTCATCGGCGTTATTCATTATGCACTTTCGAGAATTGGAAAACATTAAACATTAGTGGGGGAGGTTGGGAGGGTTGGGGGGAGGGGGACTGTATGTGTTAATGGTGACTATGGGTGATTCCTGTTTATTTTTTGTAATTTGTTGATGTTAAGATACGGGCAGTTGTTTAGTGGGAGGATGGGATTGTTGTTATTGATATGGGGATTGACATTACATTCGTTACTGCTTATATTGTTGGTGGGTATGAATTTGGGAGAAAATGTCAAAAAGGAGAATAAAAATAACTTTTTTAAAAAGTTGATCATGACCTACAACTCCCAAAGACTTTGACTTTAAGATGGTGGAAGTGGCAGAGGTGTTTGTGAAGGCAGATGGACTGGGGCAGAAATGAGAAATGGAACTGAGGATTGATTTTGGACTGAGGGTGGGGGAGGGGTGGTGGAAGATTGTATATACTTCTATATTTTATTTCATGTTGTTATATATGTTAAATGGGGTGAGTTGTATGTTTGGGTAAGGTAGGAGTAGAGCTTCAAATTTTCCCATCCCCTGCCACGATTCTCCGACCCCCCGCCGGGTCAGAGAATCACCGAGGGGCGGCGTGAATCCCGCCCCCACCGGCTGCCGAATTCTCCGGCGCCGGGGATTTGGCAGGGGCGGGAATCGCGCTGCGCCGGTCAACAGCTGCTGGCAGCACCCCCACCCCCCGCCGATTCGCCAGCCTGCGATGGCCTGAGTGGCCGCCCGTTTTCGCCCAGTCCCGCCGGCGTATATTACACCAGGTATTTGCCGGCGGAACCTGGCTGCGCGGACGTCCTCTGGGATCCTCGGGGGAGCGCGGTGGGCGGGGGGGTCTGGCCCTGGGGGGTGCCCCCACGGTGGCGTGGCCCGCGACCGGGGCCCAGCGATCCGTGGGCGGGCCTGTGCCGTGGGGGCACTCTATTCTTCCGCGTCGGCCGCTGTGGTCCTCCGCGATGGCCGACGCAGAGATGAATCCCACCCTCCGCATGCGCTGGGATGATGCCAGCACACGCTGGCGCTCACGCGCATGCGCCAATTGCGCCGGCCGGCGGAGGCCCTTCGGCGCCAGTTGGCGTGGCGTCAAGCCCCTTCCCTGCCGGCCAGCACGGCGCAAACCACTCCGGCACTGGCCTAGCCCCTAAAGGTGTGGAAGATTCCGCACCTTTGGGGCGGCCCGACGCCAGAGTGGTTTACGCCACTCCTCGGAGCCAGAGTTGCCCACTCAGCCGATTCCCGCAGATTCCGCTGTCTTCCCTACAGAATGCAGTCCAGTACAGAGCCCGCCAAGCCCAGGCACAGGACTGTAGGACAGCTTTGCACACTGAGTTCTGCATTTTACCCGAGGAGCACACAACCCTTACCCATCCCTGCAGCTGGGGTGCACCATGCTCCCAATGATTGCTCCTGCATCATGGCTGCTGTTTTGCTGCACTGTCTCCTATCTCTGACTTCAGACTGTGAGGTCCACATTGTCCCTGGATTGCCTGTCATCTGTAAAAAGAGGTGCAGGAGGAATATGAATAACTGTTTATGCTGCAGGTTGTAATGACCTATAACTCGCTGCCTACAAAGGTGATGGAAGCAGAGATTTAAAAAAAAAATTGGATGTGATAAACGTGCTGAGCTATCGAAAGTGAGCGGGAGACTGGATTGAACCACGTGGAGCAGGCATAGCCTTGAGAGAGTGAATGACCCCTTTCTGTGCTGTAAATAACTAGGTGTATAACAGGCTGCTAATCTGACATTGTTCGTTTCACACCCTGGACAAGTTAAAGTTACTCCGTCAGGCTCAGATATTTTCCTGTTTCAAATAAACAGGTGTGGCTAAAGATTGTTTCAAAGAAGCCACTCTTAATTTAACTAATGGATGTACAATTGAACTCATCTGTAAAACTCTGGTGGATTCAGCTCTGTGGAGAGTCCATGGAGGAGGAACATGTCCTTTTTTAAAAATTAGAGTACCCAATTCATTTTTCCAATTAAGGGGCAATTTAGCATGGACAATCCACCTACCTTGCACATCTTTGGGTTGTGGGGGCGAAACCCACGCAGACACAGGGAGAATGTGCAAACTCCACTTGGGCAGTGGCCCAGAGCCGGGATCGAACCTGGGACTTCGCAGCCACGAGGCAGCTGTGCTATCCACTGTGCCACCGTGCTGCCCCTTGGAGGAACATCTCCCGACTCACCGGTGTTAATTTAAAAAAAAAGTAAATTTATAATAATAATCTTTATTGTCACAAGTAGGCTTACATTAACACTGCAATGAAGTTACTGTGAAAATCCCCTCGTCGCCACCTTCCAGCGCCTGTTCAGGTACACCGAGGGAGAATTCAGAATGTCCAATTCACCTAACAGCACATCTTTCGAGAGTTGTGAGAGGAAACCGGAGCACCCGGAGGAAACCCACGCAGAAACAGGGAGGACGTGCAGACTCCGCACAGACAGTGACCCAAGCCGGGAATGGAACCTGGAATCCTGGCGCTGTGAAGCAACAGTGCTACCCACTGAGCTACTGTGCTGCCCCTTAATTTAGAGTACCTAATTATTTTTTCCAATTAAGGGGCAATTTAGCGTGGCCAATCCACCTACCCTGCACATCTTTTGGGTTGTGGGGGCGAAACCCAAGCACACACGGGGAGAATGTGCAAACTCCACACGGACAGTGACCCAGAGCCAGGATTGAACCTGGGACCTCGGTGCCTTGAGGCAGCAGTGCGAACCACTGCGCCACCGTGCTGCCCCACTGGTGTTAATCTGGCGTGACTTCCCTGTATGGAGTTTGAAAATAAGAGGTGATTTTACTCAGATATTTTAGGCATTAAAGAGCTTCCGAAGGAGGGAAGAGGGGTCTTAAATTCACCTTTTGCACGGGGCACCACCTTAGTAAAGAAATTGAAATGTATGGTGATGTATATTAGGGGTCTGATTGAGAGTTAAATCATCCAAGAGTGCTCAGTAAAAGAATGGCATTTTGGGTTCTCGCACTTCAATTAACAACCTGTCTGAAAAACATTCAGCTGAACAGGAATAAACAAGTCACTGCTGAGGATTTTGAGGGCCAGGTAAAGCTATGGAGAACATTCTACGAAGGTCTGGCAGCATCTGTGGAGGGTAAAACTGAGTTAACAGTTCAGGTTAGTTCTGATGAAAGGTTACTGATCTGAACTGTTCACCCAGCTTCTCACTCTCCACACATCCTGCCACATCTCGGTATTCCCAGTTCTTTCTGTTTTTATTCCAGATTGCAGAATCCACTGTGCTTTGCATTTGGCTTCAAAGACACATTGCTCAACTTTCACTCTATTCACTTGCTGCTGGAGATATTTGAAGTGATCTTTTGAGACATTCCAGGACACTTTTTGGGGCACTTTGTCAAGACTTCACCAGCACTCTATCAGCAAACATTTGGCAAAACAATATCAGAACAAATTTGGAAATCCTTGGAACTTAAACGACACAGAGCGAAACCTGTGCTTCTCTACTTCATTGGAGGCCTAATAGGAGTCACCAGCACAAAGAGATTAATTTGACACTGCCATTTTGTAAAGGTGTCTCGTTTGGTCTGGAGGAGGAATGGGAGGTGGGCATGAGCACCAGCCTCTTCTAGAGAGAGGTGTCATATAAAGGATTAATGTTAAATATGTATTATACAGCCATCAATGATGTAAGATGACATGACAAGAGAGAATGGTGAGAGATAGTGTTATGTAGAGCTTCGTTCTGAGTCTGTATTGTACATAATGAGTGTTATGATCAATAAAAGTTAGGGCACGATTCTCCAGAAAGATTTCTAAATGTTGTAGTGAGCGGGAACTACCGCGAGCTTCCCGGCGCTCGGCCAAGCGAATCCGGCAACGTTATTCAATGTTAATTGGTTCACTTAACGAGGCCTCACAGGCCTCTCCCTGCAAATGTACAGTAGCCAGCTGATTCGCTGGCACCGCATTCGTCAGTCCCCCGCTAACAAGGTCGAGCAGCTCTTAAGCAGCACTTGCTCAGCCAACCGCAGCCAGTTTGCAACAATGGCGCCGAGGAGACCAGCCCCATGTTTCGGGGACGCAGACCTGTGGAGGCTCCTAGATGCAGTGGAGGCCAGGAGCGATGTCCTGTTCCCTGAGGGTCCCGGAGAGTCAGCCATAGGGCAGCCAGTGCCGCCTGGGACGAGATGGCAGTGGCAGTGAGCTGGGGGAGTGTGACCAGGAGGACTGGCATCCAGTGCAGGAATAAGGTCAACGACCTACACCAGGCAGCACGATTGAGTATACACCAACACCTCTAACCCCGCCCAAGACATTTCTGCCCCATGGGAGCATCCACCCCCCAACTCTCCATGCGGCCCCCAACCCTCCCTCCCCCTTCAACCCCCCCCCAACCCTTCTTTCAAACACACCCTCCCATCACTGTGAACCACACATGTGGCTAATGATGCCCCCTCTGTGTTCCTCAGGAAAAGCTCACCCACAATTGCCGGGGGAGGGCCCAGACTGGCGGAGGGGTGTCGGACATTAGGATCCTCGTCACCTTCGAGGAGCGTGTCCTGGTGGCGACCAGTGTGGCCGAGGACAGGGCGGTCAGCAACGCGGAGGCTGGAGGACACCACAGAGGTGAAGAACCCCTGGGGTTCCTCACCTCTGCAGGGCCTGTCAAATATGAGTAGTGATTGCTTTACTGACTGACCCATTCTTCCCCCACCCACCCCCCACTGACCACATGTCATTTCTCTTGCAGGTCCTCCAGCCAATGGCGCCGGCCCATCCCGGGTGGCTCCCTCTCTAGTCTCCCAGGAGAATACCTCAGAAGAGAGCTCCCAGGGTGCACCGTGATAGTCACATCACAGCTATCATCCCTAGCTTCCACCAGCGCAGATACATGCACTCGGTGGGAAATGTTGGTTGTCAGGTGTCTGGGGCACAATCTGGTGAGCACCACAATGCTGCTGGTGCACATTAGGTGGAGGCAGGAACCCCCAGGAGAGACAGCAGTCAGAGGGCTGCTGGATCCCAGGACCCAGCTGGGTCCCAGCCTGATGCTGAGTCTCCGGGGCTGATGGAGACATTAGGGTGTGGAAGGGACATTCAGAGGGAGATGTCAGTGTCACTCCAGCAGATCTATAGCCATTATGGGAGTGAAGTCCCAGAGGCTACGGGCGCAGCAGATGTCACCGCCAATGTGTGGCATGGAGGCCAACACTGCTAGGGTGGCGACCGCAGTGGAGAGCCTGATGCACAATGTTGGCACCATGAGTGAAGGTGTCCAAGGCGTCGCGTAGTTGATTATGTCCAAGGCGTTGCGTAGTTGATGATGGCCATGGCTAAGGGTTCCGATAGAATGTTCGACTCGCTGGGGCATGTGACCAATGCTAGACTAACCTTGATGAGGTTCTGCAGGACATGTCCCGCTCTCAGATGGTGGTGGTGGTGGAAGGGTAGGTAGGGGATGAGGGAGATGGGGGTGGGGGAGGGGTCAGCACCATTGGGAGGGTGGCGAATTGTAAAACACAATAAACACCTTTTGTGCATAAGCAGTATGATCCCTCCGCAATGCGCGCCCACCTCTAAAACCATGGCCCACCTCTCCAGACATCCACCCACTCCCTCCCCATGACACTCACCCACCCTCCGGCCATGGACATGTCCCCGGAGCTGTGTCCCACCCCCTGGGGGTTCAGCTGTTCACTGCTGCATGTGTCGTGTTGCCTTGCACAGTGTCCAGGCATCAAGTTAGAACATAGAACATACAGTGCAGAAGGAGACCATTTAGCCCATCGAGTCTGCACCGAACCACTTAAGTTCTCACTTCCACCCTATCCCCATAACCCAATAACCCCTCCTGACCTTTCTTGGTCACCAAGGGCAATTTATCATGGCCAATCCACCTAACCTGCACGTCTTTGGACTGTGGGAGGAAACCGGAGCTCCCGGAGGAAACCCACGCAGACACGGGGAGAATGTGCAGACTCCGCACGGACCCAACAGGGAATCGAACCTGGGACCCTGGAGCTGTGAAGCCACAGTGCTAATCACTTGTGGTACTGTGCTGCCCGTAAGTTGTGATTGGGATGCTGGGCAGTGACTCCCACATGCTACATGGCCCGCCCACTCATGGGAATCCACTTTGGTTGTGTGCACTGCTCATTTAACCACGATTGCCAATTCCCTCTTGGCAATAGCCTTCAGCTGCATGGCCAAAGGCTTCGGCAGTCTATAGGGGTTATGGGTGGTCATTGGGGCAGACGGGAAGGACAGGAGGTGTCCCCTGAATGGAGACACACGATCCAGGGGTTGGCATGGTGGCACCTCAAGCAGTTGCGGCCTGGTTGCCCGCACAGTGCCTCTCCTGCAACCCTCCCATGGCGGCCCACCCCTGCGGAGGTCCCCTACCCACAGACGAGGGTCTCCCACTCCCCGCCGAGCAATGGGGTGGCAAGCACAGCAGCCTGGGCTCTTTGCCTCTGAGCAAAGATGGCTACCCATCTCCTCGGCTCCCCACAGAAGCCCTTCTGCCAGGTTCACGTTTTTCAAAAGGAGTACTAATCGGCGCCAGCGTGACCACTTGCTGAAGAGGCCACTGAATGACACAAGGCCGCTGGATATGGGGTAGCTCTCGTTAATTGTATGGAAATAGGTCTTAAGTAGTGATAATTGGTTTCTCGCCACGCTACGGTGAGATTCTGATTTTGCCTAAGGGAGCGGGCCGGTTGCATTGCAAGCTGTTTGGCTCCTGACACGATTCTCGCTTGCTGCCTCTGTCGGTATTCACCGGCCTCGCTTGACTTCAGCGAGAGCGTAAGGAGGCCGGAGAATCGCGCCCTTAGAATCTACCAACAGTCTAGCTTCCAGCAGTTTCTGCAAATGCTGGCCATGAACAATATCATCAAAGACCCACAACGAGGACAGCAGCAAAGGGGAAGGAGGAACAGTAGAGTGAGGTCGGCTTTTTCCTGCCTTCTGAAGGATGGGGAATATCTCTCCATCAGGACCTTCAGTGCCATGTCTGTAAACCTGTGCACCCTCTTTCTTCACCCCTCAGCTAAATTCTATTCACATTTCACCATTTCAATGAAATGGGAGGCTCTGTATATACTGTCTCATGAAAGTTGCTCCTAATTTGCACTTGGTGCTAAACCTGTAGGTGTGTTTCAGCACCAAGTTCAAATCATGGCAATGATACATTAGACCCAAAGTTGCAGGCGAAAACCAGGTGTGAAATTTCTCTATGTCGCCCTGGAGGTGGCCCACAGGAGGTCTACTGTTGCTTTTGTTGTTAAACTTCATCACCTGCTGCTTCCCATGTGGTTCACACAGAATTTGGGGAAGACACAGTAGTTTCCCGTATGTGTTCGAGAAGGCTTTAAATCAGCACTATCCTGAAATTATGCAGCCCAACTAGCTGATGTGAAGACAGGATCCCAAATTTGGACAACACAGCTCCGGGCAACTTATTTAAAAATCATTTTGCAAATAATGAGCATTCTGCTGCAAGGTGGAAACTGCACTGGTGTTATTTAAATTTTGACTGTAAAATGTCTTGGGGAATGGTTTTGGGAGGTGTTTTAGTAAGTTCCTGGATTTGCCAGTGTGTTGATGCGGTTTCAGGGATGACGGTGGTGTAGTGACCTGTGTACACAATGGCTGCCAGAGGTGTGGATGCAGCAGTAGCTCTATGTCTGCAACACCACAGGGAGATAGAATAGAATAATAATAATACTTGCTTATTGTCACAAGTAGGCTTCAATTAAGTTACTGTGAAAAGCCCCTAGTCGCCACATTCCGGCGCCTGTTCGGGGAGGCCGGTACAGAATTGAACCCGCGCTGCTGGCATTGTTCTGCATTACAAGCCAGTTGTTTAGCCCACTGTGCTAAACCAGCTCAGAAGCTGCGGTGAGGGCAGGCTCTGTGTGATGCTCACTGCCAACCGTTAGCCAGGCTCCTCAATTCTCCTCAACAGTGACAAGTGTCCAAGCCAGCATCTTGGATTGGAAGCTATCAGAGTACTCCTGTACACCACTTCATCAAGGCCCTCATCTGAATCCT
The DNA here is from genome assembly GCF_902713615.1 of Scyliorhinus canicula. Lineage (NCBI taxonomy): Eukaryota > Metazoa > Chordata > Chondrichthyes > Carcharhiniformes > Scyliorhinidae > Scyliorhinus > Scyliorhinus canicula. The sequence continues at coordinate 45,961,682 of NC_052147.1, read as the reverse complement.
CTGCAGCTATATTCATCTGTAACCTCACCCTGTAATGAGTTGGGAAACAAGCCATCCACTACCCGGCCTAGCTAACAGTTCACCTGGGGCATATGGGGCTGGGCAGGCATTCCAAATATCTCCAACTCCAGCCTGGAAGATGCCAGCTATCTAAAAGGTCTGAAGTTAAAACTCACCACTATTCTTAGAATTCCCCCTATACCAAAAAAAGGTTGATATTCTAAATGGTGAACAGGGATTCTCACTCCCTGACTCCAGTGCAGGCTTCTGTGAGTGCTATTCAGGTCAAACTATCTTTTCAAGTTATCCCCCGGTATAACCCATACCTTCACCGAAGAATTCTACCTACTTACCCCTTAATAGCATCGATGTCCTGGGTCCTGCGTTATTAAGGAAGTGAAGTAAGCTAATAACCACTTTTTCAGGTTAAGTTATTTTTATTATTATATTTTTTCTTTTAAAAGCTGCAAACACTTTCTTTACAGAAAGGAAAAAAGATCTTGCTTCTGGCTGCTTCAGGCCCACCTTGGCAATCGATCTTCTTAAAATCTGGTCTTCTTGAGTTGTATTCGCTGGTGAACTCGGTTGCTGTGTCCTGTTCTTCCCATGCACCGAGCTGTGAGAGCTGGCTCTGCTAGCTATCTCTAAGCTGACTCTGACTCCTGTTTAAATTCTAGTCTTCCTTAGATGTATAACTGTTTAAACTCGGCTGCTTGCCTTGTCTTTCCCATGACCGAGCTCTCTCTCTCTCTCTCTGAGTTCTCCTCCCCTTCTCTCCTGTTGCTGGTTTCCTCTCTCCTCTGTCCTCTGTTCCCTGGGTTTATATTCTCTTTCTGAGAGTTATTAAGTTTTAACGACTTTATTGTAAATGGGCTTGTTTCACTTTGATAGTTTAAAAGTATCTTTGATGTAAACATCTTACTACAACTAATTATTCATTTTGGGCATATCGTCTCCTCTCAGATCTGATTAAACAATGCTTTGGTTTCAATAGGTGTTACTTTTAATTCTGTGATTTCAAATCGTTTAATTTTCCAATTGTCCCCAGCTCATAACTTTGCCTTTGATTTTGACTTACATGATGTTTCTCGTAGACAGGTCGTCTCCAATTTTCTTTTAATTGTCCTGATGTTCATAGAATTTTACACTTTAAAATTGACACCAAATTTGACTGAGTATCTTCCATCCTTTCCAGCTGTTTACTAAGAGAGTTTATTTCAATTAAGGTGTGAAACTTTGCTTTTAGCGGTATGCTAAAATTTAACTTGGTTATGACTTAAAAGACTTGCCTGTTTTAAACATTCGTCACTTAATGCAATTGAAACTCTCATCCATGCTTTTTCAGATGCTTCCTGAGATAGTTACATTCCATGAAGGTGTGAGCCATTGTTTTAGCGTACCACATGAGACTGGTGTGTTTGATTAGCCTGCTTGTGAGCAAGAATCTGCATTTTACAACCCTGCTCTTTGAAGCTGCTATGAAACTTTTGTGGGATCTTTCCCTGTACCCTCTCAAACCAGATATTGCCAGACTTCCATGTTTCAAATGACACATTTTTCTGTATTTTCAAGAACAGGTCATCTCCATGATCACCTTCCTAGACACTGGAAACTGGCTCTTTGCCATTCTCTGAAGTTGCAGTTGTTGCTACAGCAGCTCTCAGATTTCAGTGCAGTCATCCTTGTATATGTGCAGATTCTTACACATTGTTCCTCATTAAAGGTCAGGTAAGAAAATTGCTCCCTGGGCAAAGACGGCCTCCAGCTGAGAGCAATTCTATCTCCACCTCTTCACTCCATCAGCAGCTTCTCCAGCTCAGTTGCCCAGACAGACTTTTGTTTTCCTTTCACAGAATGTTGGTGTCACTGGCTTGGCCAGCAATTGTTGCCCATCCCTAATTATCCATGAGAATGTGGTGTTGAGCCGCCTTCTTGAACTGCTGCAGTCCATGGGGTGTAGGTACACCCCCAGTGCTGTTAGGAAAGGACTTCCAGGATTTTGGCCCATTGATAGTTCCAAGTCAGGCTGGCTTGGAGGGTGTTATAACCCACACGAGGACCATGGCGACACAATCATTGATCTCCCTGTGGGACTTGCGGAATATGAGCTCCCTAGGTAAGGTGCAGAAGCCAACTACCTGGGGCTCGTTATAAGATAGACAGGCCCAACTCAGGCCTGTGTAACTTATCCTCCCAACTAGAGCTGCACTGGGTGTGAGATGCTGTGCTAAACATGTGATTGTAAATATGTAAATAAATTCACCTCATTAACGACAGCTTCCTTATGAGTTATTATAGAGGGAAACATGCAGGTGATGGTGTTCCCATGTATCCGTTGCCTTTTTCCTTCTAGGTGGTAGAGGTCTTGGGTTTGGAAGGTGCCATTATCTTAGTGAGATTCTGCAGTGTATCTTGTAGATAGTACATACTGCTGTCCCGGTGTGTCAGTGGTGGAGAAAGTGAATGTTTAAGGTGGTGGATGCCAATCAAACAAGTTTCTTTGTCCTGGACCGTGTCGAGATTCTTGAATGGCTGTTTGAGCTGCACTAATCCAGGCAAGGAGAGAGCATTCCATCACTTCTGACTTGTGCCTTGGGGATGGTGGACAGTCTTTGGAGTTTCAGGAGGTCAGTTCCTCACCACAGAATTCTCAGCCTTTGACCTGCTCTTAAAGACACAGGGCGCGATTCTCCCAAAACTGGAGAAATCGTAAGGCTGGCGTCAAACCCGGGCGGGTTTGACGCCAGCCCCCCCTTCCCGACCGGGAACCGATTCTGGTCCCCGGTCGGGGCTAGCAGCCCGACGCCGTAAGTTCCGGCATCACGGGCTTAACGAATTTCGTTAAGCCCGCTTGCCGGAGTTAGCGCCGGCTGACGCATCATATGACGTCAGCCGCGCATGCGCGGATTGGAAGACTCCAACCTGCGCATGCGCGGATGACGTCATCGCGCATTTGCGCGAAACCCGCGCATGCGCGGGCCGGGTTGCCCCTCAGCCGCCCCACGAATGGATACTGCGGGGCGGCGGAAGGAGAAATAGTGCGCGGGCATCGGGCCCGCTGCCCGCGATCGGTGCCCATCGATTGCGGGCCCATGGCACCCTTGGCACGGCCGTGGTACTCGCATTATAAAATGCGAGTGTTTACGGCCGTTTTTACGAACGGCCAGACCAGGTGTGTTTGCCGTTCGTAAAAACAGCCGTAAAGGGCTGGGAACTCGGCCCATCTATCAGCTGTGAATCGCTGCCGGCCGTAAAAAAACGGCGGCAGCGATTCGTGTCGGGAATTGGGCGTGGGGGGGGGGGAGAATAGCGGGAGGGCGTCGGAACAGCGTGGCCGTAAAATTTTACGAGCCACGCTATTCTCCGCACCGTCGGGAGTGCGGAGAATCTTGTCCACAGTATTTGAGTGACTGGTCCAGTTCAGTTTCTGCTCACTGTCAACCCCCATATTGCAATCACACACTTGAGTGGTTGGAGTGCACTTACTTCTCTTTGATGTGGTTGATGTTTGCAACCATTGGGCTTTAAACACTTAGAGTCACTCATCCGTGAAGAGAGATGAATAAAACAAGGCTGCAGCTGTTTTTTGGAAGCTGTCAATCACAGCCCACAACTAGAAATAAATGAATGGCTTGCAGCTAATGGATTTGAGGGGTTTAAACACAGGTCACAGCTGTTCTCATTCCAGGAATAGACACGTGGAGCTTTCAGGTACGTGTTCCAGCTGTAATTGTTTTCACTGCCCCTGTCTCGACTGCTCTCTAGCTTCCATACAGGGGTCTCTTTTCTGAGTGAGGGGGGGTCTGTGGGGGAAGTCCCTTTAGTTAGGGGGTCCCTGTGCAGGGTCCTTTTAGTTCGGGGTCCCTTTGGGGGTTCTTTTAGATAGGGGTCTCTGTGGAGGGGGGGGGTCCCTTTACTCAACTGGTCCCTGTGGGGGAGGTTCCTTTAGTTAGGGGATCTCTGTGGGCATCCCTTGAGTTAGGGGGGTCTCTGTCAGGTGGACCTGTAGGGGTTCCTTTAGTTAGGGGGCCTCTGTGTGGGGGTGCTCTCAGTTAGGGGGTCCTGGGGGTTCTCCCTATTAAGGGGTCCATGGGGAATCTCCATATTTTGGGGGTCCATGGGGAGGTATCCCCATTAAGGGGTTTCTTGAGGGTCTCCCTACTAAGGGGGTCCAGGGGCTCCCCATTAAAGAGGTCCCTGAGGGCGTCTCCCTGTTAACTCTCCCAATAGCACTGAATGTCAAGGGGAATGGCGACCATTGTACCTGTGTCTTGCAGCAGTGGATTTGTGCGGGATCCATGAAGTTAGTGAAAACCTGTTCAGCATCAACCACACCACTCCCTGTGGGCCTTTGCTACAAAAAGCACCAAATACATGTACAATTGACACAAGAGCCAGAAAGTATCAATCAGCAACTAACCTGAAAGTAGTTGATGCTCCTTTTAAAGAGTGCCAGTGGGAAGTTCTGTCTTGTGGTTGAATGCATGTTCTGCCTTGCCTGATGAAGAGAGAGGTTGACTGGAGCACGGCTCCAAAACAACACTGCTTGTGTCAAACAGCTTGGCATATTTAAAAAAAAACATTTTATTAAGGTATTTATAATTTTATAACTATAAACGGTACAAATACTACAAATATAACCATAGTGCAAAAAACATCTCTCCATCTCTCCATCATTTGTGGGCAGCACGGTAGCATGGTGGTTAGCATACATGCTTCACAGCTCCAGGGTCCCAGGTTCGGTTCCCGGCTGGGTCACTGTCTGTGCGGAGTCTGCACGTCCTCCCCGTGTGCGCGGGTTTCCTCCGGGTGCTCCGGTTTCCTCCCACAGTCCAAAGATGTGCGGGTTAGGTGGATTGGCCAGGCTAAATTGCCCGTAGTTCCTAAAAAGTAAGGTTAAGGGGGGAGTTGTTGGGTTACGGTATAGGGTGGATACGTGAGTTTGAGTAGGGTGATCATTGCTCGGCACAACATCGAGGGCCGAAGGGCCTGTTCTGTGCTGTACTGTTCTATGTTCTATCTCTCACTAATCCCGCCTACCCTAAACATAAAGTCGCCTAAATCCCGTCCTACCCCTCCACACTTTATTGTCTCTGCTGACAGTTTTCCCCGAAGAAGTCGATAAACAGCTGCCAGCTCCAGACGAAACCTAACGTTGGCGAACTTAATTTTCTCAAGTTTGAGAAACCCGGTCATGTCGCTAACCCAAACCTCTGGTTTTGGGGACTTTAGTCACTCCATGCTAACAATATCTGTCTCCAGGCTACCAGGGAGGCAAAGGCCAAAACGTCAGCCTTTCTCACCCCCTGGACTCCTGGGTCTTCCGACTGTCCAAAAAACGCCACCTCTGGACTCGGCGCCACCCTTGTTTTAAGTACCGTGGACATGACATCCGCAAATCCCTGCTAGTATCCCCAAAGCTTCGGGCATTCCCAAAACATATGGACATGGCTTGTTGGCACTTTCGCACACCTCACACACTTGTCCTCTATCCTGAAAAACTTGCTCATCAGGACCACCGTCATGTGTGCCCGGTGAACCACCTTGAATTGTATCAGGCTGAGCCTGGCACATGATGAGGACATGTTGACTCTGCTCAAAGCATCCGCCAACAGCTTGGCACATTGATCGACGTCATGATCTGCTTACGCCATACACTACTGCTCTGGTTCAACTACCGCTACCATTCACTACACGTGCACTAACACCCTCACCAGTATGCCACCTGGTGCAATACATCCCATAAAGTATACATGTGCCATGGACACTATTGTGGACATGACCTGCAGTGCCGAAAGAGCAAACGCTACTGATTAAAACTTCATGACAAAAATACTGTCTCTTTCCAGAAGTGGCCACTAGGAAGCAAAAAATGAATGGGAGTCCTGGCTGATTTCCCAGCTTTGGGATAATAGCTAACTCAGCATTGCCCATGGCTCAAACCAGGGATATTCCTGTACTCTGTGATTGTGCACACTATACTCTTCCCCAAAAGATTTACACTGAATTCTTAGATTTAAATAATTTGATTTAACTCCAATAAAGTCTTTGACGCAGTGTTTTTCATGTAACACATTTGAACTCAGCATCATCAGAGGTGGAAAATTGCTTTTGGTTGCAAGTTTTCAACTGTGATATACCCTCCAGGTAAACCATTTCTCCCCTGGGTGTACTAGAAAGCCACTTTGCCTGTTTACGATTTGCTGATCAGTCAAAAACAACGGTTGAGTTCAATATAGCCAGCAGCTGAATCATAATTTGCTATAACATACATAGCTTGCCACCTTTTTCATCCTCTCTCCATTTGCGCAGTGAATCTTCTAATATGCAATGAGACGGGGTAGGTGGCATTTATACTGATCCCAAATAGTGATAGCTGATCATCTATTCTCCTATAACATGTCGGCTACCTATAAACGCACTGTACAATGCTGTATGGGGAAAAGTAACATCTGAGAATCCATTTTCCCCCTCCCTTTCCATCAGCTTGTAACGGCATTGGCGTCTTTTTGTGGGTAAGAGAGAAAGTTCCCTTTATGGGCGTCACAGTGGCGCAGTGGTTAGCAATGCTGCCTAGCAGCACCGAGGACCTGGATTCGATCCCGGCCCTGGGTCACTGTCCATGTGGACTTTGCACATTCTCCCCGTGTCTATGTGGGTCTCAACCCCACAACCCAAAGATGTGCAAGGTAAGTGGGTCGGCCATGCTAAATTGCCCCTCAGTTGGAATTTTGTTTTAAATATTTCGTTTGCGACATGCACTTTTTTGCATAAATGTTAATCTTCCCATTTAAAATTAAATTGAAAGGTTTCCCTGACAGTCTTCTGCACTGATTCATGATGTGGCGATGCCGGCGTTGGACTGGGGTGAGCACAGTAAGAAGTCTTACAACACCAGGTTAAAGTCCAACAGGTTTGTTTCAAACACTAGCTTTCGGAGCGTTGCTCCTTCACATTAGGAAGGAGCAGTGCTCCGAAAGCTAGTGGTTGAAACAAACCTGTTGGACTTTAACCTGGTGTTGTAAGACTTCTTACTGCACTGATTCATGGAAAACAAGTTCAATCTCTGATCTGTGCTGGGACAGGGGCCGAACTACAATTAGCCTCTGGCTCCCAGAGCTGGAGAGGAGTTGTGAGAAAAGAGCAAGAGTTAATTTCCTGGTCACAATTGCTCAAAGGTGTATGCCTGCAACCATTGAATGCAGTTAGGATCAAGTTCTACTGCCCCCTGATCAAATAACCTACTAACACTGCCTGGGTTCAGACTGAAGAATTATCATTTGGGCAAAATATCAAGGGCTTTTTGGAATCATGTGGCATCAGGCTTCATGAAAGGAGAAGAGATTTTTTTTTTAAAAGAAAAAGTAAATGTCTGGATGTTGAAACCTGCATATTCTCTTTTAAATACTGAGCATTTGACACAGAGGTTCCAGTGTGAGTTTGAATATTGAACCTAGACAGTAGTTTTCAGCATTAACAGATTGAGACAATTCTACAGCTTCATTTGCAAGGTATGTATAGAAACAGGAGCCCTTAATGCAACAGCTGTTAACTGACAGCTGTTATAAAGCAGTTGACGTGATTCATGAAGCTTAGTGTATAAAATATTGTTATTTACTACAACTGCACAGAAGAGGAATGGCTCCCCAGCCTTTTGTCTTTGATATGGGTTTGGGCAGTGAAGCAGGAGATGTATATCAGGTTGGAATAAATAGTCCAACCTGACATTCTGGGTGCTTTTTCTGCTGTAAAATGTTGTTGCGTCAGGTGTGTCATTAGCCCTCCTGATACAGAGCAGCCCTCAGTATGAAACCAAACAGGCCGCATTCAGTTAGGGGTCACAATGACCTGGTGTGCGCACAACCTTCTCAAGCTCACAATATAAACAGGCAGTAATGTGCCTTTTGCATCCTGATGCACCATCAATTGGACTCGAGTCGTAGTGAAGTTCCAAACAACAGGCTTTAATACGCTAGATGTGAGCCCGGCAGTGGTCGTACAGAGACAGGCCGACTGCCAGCTGGCACGAGTTCTTATACCCTGCCTTGTAGGCGGAGCTACCAACCTCTCAGCCAATCGGTAGGGAGTCACATGACTAGCCACAGCCAATTGGCAGAGAGGCACATGACTTGCCTGGGCCAATGGGCAGCAAGACTGCTGTACCAATGGCAGCTTGGTTCTAAGGTAATATGATCTCCCTAGTCATACTACCACATTCACCCCTTGTTGAGAAAGAAGCGGGGGGGGGGGTGGGAAGGAGTGACGGGAGAGACGGGGGGGGGGGGGTCCCAGAAGACTGGTAGTATGACTAGAGACCTTCTCAAGTAGTACCGAGGTAACTATGGCTGCCCACTGGCCCGCGACGAACGTGTAAGAAAAACCAACGTACTATATACAGTGTACAGGAGAAAAAAACAACAATAACCGTAATAATAATAATAAAAACACAGGCAAGGAACATATGCCGAACATGAAAGTCCATAAGGTCCACCAAATTGACTCGATCAGCCGAATGGGTGCCTTGGGTGTCCTGCCGGACCTGCGCAGCGGCGCCGGTGATGTTGGAGCAGTGGTCATCCGTGACTCCGGGAGCAGCGGTCGTGGCCCTGTGTCTGTACCCCTGGTCGGAGCTAGCGGTAGTCGGTCCGGGGGAGGGGGTTCCTGTGCGCTGGGTTGCGGGGCGCTGGGGGCCGTCGGGACTGGGGGGGGATGTTGGTGCTGGGGGTGTGGCCGCACTCCGGCGGGTGCCAGGCCCCGAAGGGAGACCGTGTCCTGTCGTCCGTCGGGATACTCCACGTACGCGTACTGCGGGTTTGCGTGGAGTAACTGGACTCTTTCAACCAATGGGTCAAACATGTGCACCCGCACGTGATTCTGGAGCAGGATGGGCCCGGGGGTGGCCAGCCAGGTCGGGAGTGGTTTCCCAGAGGAAGACTTCCTGGGGAAAACAAGAAGACGTTCGTGAGGTGTTTGATTCGTGGCAGTACAGAGGAGAGACCGAATAGAGTGGAAGGCGTCTGGGAGGACCTCTTGCCAGTGGGTGACCGGGAGACACCTGGACCGCAGGGCCAGTAGGACGGTCTTCCAAACCGTACCGTTCTCCCTCTTGACCTGACTGTTACCCTGGGGGTTATACCTGGTCGTCCTGCTGGAGGCGATGCCCCTGCTGAGCAGGAATTGACGCAGCTCGTCACTCATAAAGGAGGACCCCCGGTCACTGTGAATATACGCGGGGTAACCGAACAGGGAGAAAATGGAGAGGAGGGCCTTGATGATAGTTATCGTGGTCATGTCGGGGCAGGGGATGGTGAACGGGAAGCGGGAGTACTCGTCAATCACATTTAATAAATATGTGTTGCGGTTGTTGGAGGGGAGGGGACCTTTTGAAGTCCATGCTAAGACGTTCGAAAGGGCGGGAAGCCTTTATCAGATGTGCCTGCTCGAGGCAGTAGAAGTGCGGCTTGCACTCCGCGCAAATGTGGCATTCCCTGGTTACAGTCCTGACCTCCTCAATGGAGTAGGGCAGGTTGCGGGTCTTGATAAAAAGAAAAAAAGGGTGACCTCTGGATGGCAGAGGTCCACGTGGAGGGAGCGGAGGCGGTCCACCTGTGCGTTGGCCCAGGTACTGCAGGACAGGGCATCAGGAGGCTCATTGAGCTTCCCAGGACGATACAAGATATCGTAGTTGTACGTGGACAACTTGATCCACCACCGCAAGATCTTGTCGTTCTTGATCTTGCCCCTCTGTGCATTATCGATCATGAAGGCTACTGGCTGTTGGGCTGTGAGGAGGGTAAACCTCCTGCCAGCCAGATAGTGCCTCCAACGTTGCATTTCTTCGACTATGGCCTGTGCCTCCTTTTCCACCGAGGAATGGCGGGGTTCGGAAGCGTGGAGGGTCGGGGAGAAGAAGGCCACGGGTCTGCCCGCTTGGTTGAGGGTGGCCGCCAGAGCTACATCGGACGTGTCGCTCTCGACCTGGAATGGGAGGGACTCGTCGATAGCACGCATCGTGGCCTTTACGATGTCTGCTTTGATGGGGCTAAAGGCCTGGCGAGCCTCCATCGACAGGGGAAACGTGTTGGACTGGATGAGTGGGCGGGCTTTGTCGACGTAGTTAGGGACACACTGGGCGTAATATGAAAAGAAGCCCAGACAGCGTTTGAGGGAGTTGGGAAGGGGGAGTTCCATCAGGGGGCGCATGTGTTCGGGGTCGGGGCCTATCACTCCGTTATGCACTACGTAGCCGAGGATGGCTAGATGGTCGGTGCTGAACACGCACTTATCCTTATTATATGTGAGGTTAAGGAGTTTTGCGGTGCGGAGGAATTTTAGGAGGTTGGTGTCGTGGTCCTGCTGGTCATGGCCGCAGATGGTGACATTGTCGAGATACGGGAAGGTGGCTCGTAAATCGTATTGGTCAACCATTCGGTCCATCTCCCTTTGGAAGACCGAGACCCCATTTGTGACACCGAATGGAACCCTTAAAAAGTGGTAGAGTCGCCCACCCGCTTCGAACGCGGTGTACTTTCGGTCACTCACGTGGATGGGGAGCTGGTGGTAGGCGGACTTAAGGTCCACCGTGGAAAAGACCTTGTACTGCGCGATCCTGTTGACCAGGTCAGAGATACGTGGGAGAGGGTACGCGTCCAGCTGCGTAAACCTGTTGATGGTCTGACTGTAGTCAATGACCATCCGGCTTTTCTCCCCAGTCTTAACCACCAGCACTTGTGCTCGCCAGGCGCTGTTTCTAGCCTCTATGACCCCTTCCTTCAGAAGCCTTTGGACCTCGCATCTGATGAAGATCCAGTCCTGGGCACTGTACCGTCTGCTCCTGGTGGCGACGGGTTTGCAATCCGGGGTGAGGTTTGCAAACCGGGAAGGGGGGTCGACCTTGAGGGACGCGAGGCTGCAGACAGTAAGGGGGGGGGAGTAGGGCCGCCAAATTTAAAAGTTAAGCTCTGCAGGTTGCACTGAAAGTCCAGTCCAAGAAGTGCCGGTGCGCAGAGGCGGGGAAGGATGAGTAATTTATAGTTTTTAAAAACCCTCCCCTGGACAGTGAGGTCCGCCACGCAGCACCCGGTGATTTGGACTGAGTGCGAACCAGATGCCAGAGCGATTTTTGTGTTTCACTGGGTGGACGGGGAGCGCGCAGCGTCTTACCGTGTCGGGGTGGACGAAGCTCTGTCCAGTAGGCAGCTCATCTCGCGACCGTTGAGGTGGATCTGTGTGGTCGCCGTGGAAAGCGTGCGGGGCCATGATTGATCCAGCGTCACCGAGGCAAGTCGTGGCAGGAACTCAGAGTCGTCATCCAATACCGAGCAATCGCTTGTGGGGTCCTCCGTGCCAATCCAAGATGGCGGCGCCCGTCGGCCGCACGTGGTGGGGGATGAACAAGATGGCGGCGCCCGGGGGTCGCACGTGGAGTCGGGGGCCCAAAATGGCGGTGCTCGCGGGCCGCACGTGGCATTGGGGGCCCCAGACGGCGGCGTCCGTGAATCACTCATGGTGGTGGGGGGTTGAGGCAGCGAGGTCTGCAGGCCACACGGGGCCATAGAGGAGTGCAGGGGGGGGAACCGCGGTCGCTGTCCAGGACGGGGCCATAGAGGAGTGCAGGGGGGGGGGGGACCCGCGGTCGCTGTCCAGGACGGCAGCGACCGACTTTGAGAGACAGACGGCCGTAAAGTGGCCCTTTTTGCCGCAGCTCTTGCAGACTGTGGTGCGGGCCAGGCAGCGCGGGCGGGGGTGCTTGGCCTGACCGCAGAAATAGCAGCGGGGGGCCTGTGGCTTATCGGGGCGCCCTGCAGCGCAGGTCTGGGGGTCCGAGTCGGCGGGGGTGAGGGGAATTGTGTGCCACGCTGCCCAAGGGGCCGCCGTGCGCATACACGCGTGCGTTGGGGTCAGCAACCTCCAAGGAGGATGCGAGGGTCCGTGCCTCAGTGAGGCTTAGAGTGTCCTTTTCTAAAAGTCTGTGGCGTATTTGGGGTGACTGCATGCCTGGCACAAAGGCGTCCCTGATCAAGAGTTCGGTGTGCTCCGCAGCAGTGACCTGCGGGCAGGCGCAGTTTCTCCCCAAGACAATGAGGGCCCGATAGAATTCATCGAGAGACTCACCGGGGAATTGTTGCCTTGTTGCCAGGAGGTGCCGCGTGTAGACCTGGTTTACTGGCCTGATGAAGTGTCCTTTTAGTAGATCTATAGCGACATCATAGTCCAGTTCGTCCTCTATCATAGAGTAAACGGCGGTGCCCACGCACGAGTGGAGGATGTGGAGTTTCTGCTCCTTTGTTGGTCGATTTTCTGCAGTAGTGAGGTAACTGTTGAAACACGCCAGCCAATGTTTAAAAGTTGCTGACGCGTTTGCAGAATGCGGGCTGATTCGGAGGCATTCTGGCTTGATCCGTAGTTCCATTTTCAAAGTCTAGCGTATTAAATTGATGCACCATCAATTGGACTCGTGTCGTAATGAAGTTCCAAACAACAGGCTTTAATACGCTAGATGTAAGCCCGGCAGTGGTTGTACAGAGAAAGGCCGACTGCCAGCCGGTATGAGTTCTTATACCCCACCTTGTAGGCGGAGCTACCAACCTCTCAGCCAATTGGCAGAGAGGCAAATGACTTGCCTGGGCCAATGGGCAGCAGGACTGCTGTACCAATGGCAGCTTGGTTCTAAGGTAATATGATCTCCCTAGTCATACTAACACACATCCTTTGTTCATAGTCAGACTTGTTAATCATGGAATCATACAATCAAGAAAGACGCCTGCCATTGTACCTGCTCCAGTTTTCAAAAGAGCAATCCAATTTGCACTACATTGCTCTTTTCCCAGAGCCTTGCAATGTTTTCATTCCAAGTATATATCTTATTATCTTTTCAAAGTTACTTTTGAATTTGCTTCCATCCCTCTTTCGTACAATGCATTTTGCCCACAGCGTAATAACTTGCTGTCTAAAATAAATTCTCATCTTCCTTCTGCATCTTTTGCCAATAATCTTAAATTTGTAGCCTTTGGTTATCAACCGTCCTGTCAGTGGAAATAATTTCTCCTTATTTACTTCAGAAAAATCCTCCATTATTTCTCTATTAAATCACTTAGCCTTCTCTGCTGTAAGGAGAACAATCCCAGTTTCTCTTGTATCTCCTGAGCTTCCTCAGTCCCGGTATCAATCTAGTAAATCTCCATTGTAAGGCTCTGAAGGGTACATATTAACCTTGTACAAGCATAATCTCCATTTCGTGCATGCAAAATGTATTCACAAGTTGACGTATAAGGTGATCTAAATAAGAGGGAAAAATAATTCCTATTCTCATTTGTTCATGAGTTGTTGACTTCCCTGGCAAGGCCAGCTGTTTAGCACACTGGGATAAATCGCTGGCTTTGAAAGCAGACCAAGGCAGGCCAGCAGCACGGTTCAATTCCCGTAACAGGTGCTGGAATGTCGCGACTAGGAGCTTTTCACAGTAACTTCATTGAAGCCTACATGTGACATTTTTTTGCCAATCTCAAAATTTCCTATTGCAGACCGGGGGGGGGGGGGGGGTAGGCACATCTAGAGAGGAAGGGAGACCCAGGATTCTGAGCCAGTGACAATGAAGGAATGGTAACATATTTCAAAGCCAGCACGTTTTGTGACCTTTCATAGAATTACACAGAATATACAACACAGAAACAGGCCATTCAGACCATCTAATCTGTGCTGGTATTCATACACCGCACATGCCTCCTCCCATTCCATCTAGCTTATCTCTGCTTTTCAGCGTATTGTTCCAGGGCTCTCACAGAGCGAGCATGTACATTTCAAATTTCAAAAATTGTTCTTTAATATTCCAAAGAATGAACATCTGATTGCTTTCCTGCAAAGAGAAAGTACAGAATTAGAGGAGGATTTTCAGGTGGTGGTGCTCCCACACGTCTGCTATCCTTGTTCTTTTAAGTGATAGAGTTCTCAGGTTTAGAAGGTGATGTCAAAAGTGAGTTGCTGAATTGCATCCTGTAGACGGTACACACTGATGCACCAATGGTGAAGGAAGTGAATGTTTAAGGTGGTGGACAGGGTGCCAATTAAGGAGATCGCTTTGTCCTGGATGGTGTTGAACTGCTTGAGTGTTGTTGGAACATCACTCATCCAGGCACGTGGAGAGTATTCCATCACACTTCTGACTGTGCCTTGTAAATGGTGAACAGGCTTTGGGCAGTCAGGAGGTGAGTTATTCTCTGCAGGAGAATAACTCACAAGAGCCTCCGACCTGCTCTTGTGGCTACAGTATTTGTACGGTTGGCTCAGTTCAGTTTCTGGTTGATGTTAACCCCTAGGATGTTGATGGTGGGGGATTCAACAATGTTGAATGTTAAAGGGAGATGGTTAGACTCTCTCTTGTTGGATATGGTCATTGCCTGGCACTTGTGTGGCACAAATGTTGCTTTCCACTTGTCAACCCAAGTGTAAAAAGGTCCAGATCTTGCTTTATGTGCACATGCAAACTTTCATTATTTGAGGGGATGTAAATGTTACTGAACACTGCAGCCAACATCCCCATTTCTGACCTTCTGATGGAGGAGATGTAAGTGCAGGAGTTCCTCAGGGTCACAATGCCGTTGGGCTGTGAGGTTGACCTCCAGCAACTACAATCTCCTTAACCAATTTAGATTTGTGTTAGGATAACTCCAGCCAGTGGAGGTTACATCCTGATTCTCACTGACTTCAATTTTAATGCCACAGTCTGTCAAATGCTGCCATGATATGAAGGGCAGTCTTTCTCATCTCACCTCGTCTTATACTCCTGTTTATGTCAAGGTTGTCATGAGGTCTGAAGCCGATTGCTCCAATGTAATTCTATGTAATCGCCAACAGGGGCAAACATGATCCATTTCAAACTTCATCACATGGCAACAATCTCAATCTGATTTTATCATGAAACGACACCAATCAGCAGCTCAGTTCATACCCAATAAGAGGGAAGAACAAAATTAAAGAAAATAAAGATCATTTGCGTCAGCCTTTTTCACATCCCAATATCCATCACATAAGTCACAATGATAAAAAAATTTGTATCCAGTGTTTGGGGCTGTTAATGTATAAAGAATAAATGCAAACATGCAACAATTTAACTGACAGAATTATGCTACAAGATTTCATATTTTTAAATAAAAACAAATGTGATTGTACTTCACAACAAAATAAACACTATTGAGTACAGGCATAATTGAACAGCCTCGTTGCGCCCATACAGCAACGCGCCGCAATGTGACAACATGGCTGGTAGATGCCGGAAGACCCCACTCCCGGGATCTACCTGGCTTGCAACGTCTTGTGAGACTTAACGCGGCCTCGCAAGTTGTTGTGAATTAAACCCTGCCCATTGTGGGTGGAATCAGTTTTTGGCAAATCTGCATATTAGAGCGGGACAGCTAGTCTCACTTTAATATGCAGATTCCTGAGGCTTTGGGATCTATCCCTTTTCCCTTGGAAACCTCGGGTGAGTGCTGTTCAGTACTGGTCCCCACAAACCAGGACCAGATGGAACAGTACTTGCGGGGAATCTCCCAGGAGATCAGAGGCCCCCAGGTGAATCCCCTTTGGGCAGGGTGGTACCCTGTCACTGCTGGTGCCACAGGATGTCCTGGCACTGGCACCCTGGCAATGCCACTTTGGTGCCAGCCTGGAACTGCTATGGTGCCCAGGTAGAACTGGCAGGGGAACTGTCAGGGTAACAGGCTGGCACTGCCAAGCTGACTTTTTCAATTGGTGCTGATCAGGCCAGGAGTGCCCTGTGTGGGTTTTGGGGGTGCTGCGAGTGCCAGGAAACATGTGACTAAACGCACTCGCTATGGGACCGTATTCCGATTTAGTTAAATTGCCCCCACATATATTATGAACTCAGTTTTACTTTTTAGTTGTAAAGCCTTCCAAGATTTCCTTTATACAGTATAATAATCTTGAAGGTGCATTAACCCTCTAGGGACAAACCGAAACATATGCCATAGCCCTCTGGACTTCACTTTAAATCGCCTCAGGTTTCCAGCTATCCTTCTTTAAGAGTCCTTTAATTTGCTCGTACAAAATAAGGGGAAGTAGATTTAGGAATGAGTTTAGGAGGAACTTCTTCAGCCAAAGGGTTGTGAATCTATGGAATTCCTTGCCCAGTGAAGCAGTTGAGGCTCCTTCATTAAATGTTTTTAAGGTAAAGATAGATAGTTTTTTGAAGAATAAAGGGATCAAGGGTTATGGTCTTCAGGCCGGAAAGTGGAGCTGAATCGACAAAAGATCAGCCATGATCTCATTGAATGGTGGAGCAGGCTCGAGGGGCCAGATGGCCTACTCCTGCTCCTAGTTCTTATGTTCTTATGAGCATCTATCTTTTCTTTACAGGCCTCACAACTGTGGATCCCTCAGCTTCTTGTTCAGGTTGCCTTGAAACACCCAATTGCCTTCCCAGAGCTTTCCAAGCTGATTTTACCACAAGGTTCCATGAAGACCACAGTAGATTTCTTCGACAAGTAGCAAGCTAGAGCAAATATTCCGTCTGCTTTTCCCTCACAAAATTCAAAATGAGATTGAACCCCACCATATTTCACGTGGTGAACAATGAAGCTAATATATTCTCTGCTTGAAGTACCGGTATATTTGATGATTATCTCCTCTTGGCTCTCTCAATCCGGTGAGATGAAATCTACATCAAAGCAAAGCTGCAAGTGCCTCTGCCTGTTCCCCAAATTGAACTGCGTGCAACTAGCAGCAAACATACAGAGATAAATTAAACAAAAGAACCTTCCACCCCTATCTCTTGTCTCAATGACAATTAATATGATCTGGGATGTCTTCAAACAGAAATATAAATAACTTATTTTACCTTCCATACTACTCTTTGATTTCATAGCCCATATGAATAATTTATATTACTGATGGAATTTACAATCCTTTCTCCAGACCACCAGTTCCGATAAAAATTTACATTGGTTCATTCATTGTTCAAATTTTTACGATATCAACACTGACCTTGTGACATAAAGAGAGGTTAAGTAAGCCTAGACTTGATCATTAGGGTTCATTACCAGTTTCTCAGGCAGATGGCCACTCATCTTGCATTTATCTTTAACCTCTGACTTAAAAGTTATATTCATGAAAGTAATCATTGAGTATTGCTTAAAAAAAGAGACATGTTGTCAAAGCATTTTGTTTTGCAATCATCCGGACAGATGCACAAATGTTAAATTTCAAAGTGAGCAAAGGTTTATACTGCATGAGAAAAGTAGTTGGCAAGCTGACTCAGAATGGTTGAGTTGCTGCTGATGCAACCGCACCAGGGAGCTATTGTCCCCATACTTTTAAGCAAAAGTTATATTCTCAATCATATGAATTATGAACTTGAAATTCATAACACCTGCTTTTCAGTTATACCGTGGAAAGTCCATGGTGGCGCAATGGTTAGGACTGCTGCCTCACAGTGCCAGGGACCTGGGTTTGGTTCCAGCATTAGGTGATTGTGTGGAGTTTGCCCTTTCTCACATGTTTGCGTGGGTTTCCTCCGGGTGCTCCAGTTTGCTCCAACATTCCAAAGATATGCAGGTTAGGTGGATTGGCCGTGATAAATTGCATCTTAGTGTCCAAAGGTGTGTAGTTTAGGTGGGATTGCGGGATTGGGCCTACATAGGGTGTTCGTTAGGAGGGTTGGTGCAGAATCGATGGGCCAAATGACCTAATTCTGCATTGTAGAGATTCTATGAAGTATTTAATAATCTTTATTAGTGTCATAAGTTGGCAGGCAGCACGGTGGCGCAGTGGGTAGCACTGCTGCTTCACAGCACTGAGGACCCGGGTTCGATCCCGGGTCTGGGTCACTGTCCATGTGGAGTTTGCACATTCTCCCCATGTTTGTGTGGGTTTCGCCCCCACAACCCAAAGATGTTAAATTGCCCCTTAATTGAAAAAAAGAATTGGGTAATCTAAATTTATTTTTTTAAAAGTGTTACAAGTTGGCTTACATTAAAACTGAATGAAGTTACTGTGAAAATCCCCTAGTCTCCACACTACGGCGCCTGTTGGGGTACACAGAGGGAAAATTCACACTGTCCAATTCATCTCATTCTATGCAGATAACCTGCTCCTCTATGTCTCGGAACCGCAGGAAGGCCTCAGAGCAATCGTGCAGCTCCTGAAAGAGATCTGAACCTTCTTGGGTTAGAAACTTTTTTTAAAAAAAATAATTTTTATTCAAGTTTTTTAATAACAATAACAATAACAAATTTAAACACATTTTCTCCCCGCAAATTAAAACAAAAAAGGCGTGTTCCCACACCAAAACAAGAAAAGAACTCTCCCCCCCGAAAATAAATAATAACAAATAGTAATACAAGAAAGAAGAAAATAACATAACAAACCCACCTCCGCAAAAAACAAACCCCCCCCCCCCTTTCCCCCCACCGGTTGTTTCCGTGACCGACCACTCTCTAC
Organism: Scyliorhinus canicula; assembly: GCF_902713615.1. Lineage (NCBI taxonomy): Eukaryota > Metazoa > Chordata > Chondrichthyes > Carcharhiniformes > Scyliorhinidae > Scyliorhinus > Scyliorhinus canicula. The sequence continues at coordinate 45,943,229 of NC_052147.1, read as the reverse complement.
CCCTTCGCCAGGAAATTGAGAAAGGGCTGCCACCGCCGAAAGAACCCCTGTACCGACCCCCTCAGGGCAAATTTCTTCCTCTCCAACTTGATGAACCCAGCCATGTCATTGATCAAGGTCTCCGAACTCGGGGGCTGCGTATCCCTCCACTGTAACAGAATCAGTGACGCAATTCTGCAATCTGGGCTACTAGAGACGCAAAGGCCAGAATGCCGGCCTCTCTCGCCTCCTGCAGTCCCGGCTCCGAAGCTACTCCAAAGATCGCGAGCCCCCAGCCCGGCCTGACCCTAGACCCAACCACTTCCGACAAGATCCCCGCCACCCCCTTCCAAAACCCCTCCAGAGCCGGACATGCCCAAAAACATATGGGTGTGGTTTGCCGGGCCACCCGAACACCTCCCACACCTGTCTTCCCCTCCGGAAAACCGGCTCATCCTTGCTTCCGTCATGTGAGCCCTGTGCAGCACCTTCAGCTGAATTAGGCTGAGCCGTGCGCAAGAGGAGGAAGAATTCACCCTCTCCAGGGCGTCCGACCACATTCCATCTTCAATCTCTACCCCTAGCTCTTCCTCCCATTTCGCTTTGAGCTCATCTACTGAGGCCTCCTCCTCCTCCTCCTGCATCAGATGGTAGATAGCCGAGATCTTCCCTTCCCCGACCCACATCCCCGAAAGCACCCTGTCCTGCACCCTCTTGGGTTAGAAACTTAACCTGGGCAAGAGCGAGGCATTCCCGATGAACCCAAACGGGGAGGGACAGAGCTGGAGGCATTCAAACTAGCCCAAAACAAATCCCGCTACCTGGGGATCCAGATAGCCCACGACTGGACACGGATCTACAAGTGGAATCTGTCCAGTCTGGCGGAGGAAGTTAAAAAGCACCGACAGAGATGGAATGCTCTCCCGCCCTCCCTGACGGGGAGAGTGCAAACAATTAAGATGAACGTACTGCCCAGGTTCCTCTTCCTGTTCAGATCCATACCGATCTTTAACCCCAAGGCTTTCTACCACAACATTGATAAAATGATCATGGCGCTAAGAACCCAAGAGTCCCCAAGTCAACACTGTAGAGGAGAAAAGACAAGGGTGGCCGTACCCGGCCACACCTGCAATACTACCACTGGGCATCAACGGCAGAAAGAGTGAAGGGATGGATATGTGAATCCACCACGGAATGGATGTGGATGGAGGAGTCCTCCTGCAAGGGAACGACTCTCTGGGCCCTCGCCATGACAGCGCTCCTATCCCCCCCCACGGTGAAATACACATCCTGACCAGCCACACAAAAGACATGGAACCAGATGAGGCAATATTTTGCTCTAACCGAGATGTCTCCCATGGCCCCTATGTACGGAAACCACAAGTTCCCACCAGTCATGCTAGACAACACCTTCAAAGTCAGGATGGGGGACGCTGACAGTCAGGGACTTTTACATGGGGGACAGATTAGCGACTCTGGGCTAACTGATGGAGGAGCTGGAATTACCGACAAGACAGGAACTTCGGCACCTACAGGTAAAGCACTTTCTCCACAAGGAGACAGTGGGATACCCCAGTGCCCCGAGAACCACATTACTAGAGGACCTGATAGACATGGACAGTAAGGAAGGGGGAAACTGCGGGGGAATCTATGGACAGCTACTGGACAGGGCGAAACTGCCACTGGACAAAACCAGACGAAAATCGGGGAGACAAACTGGGGACAGAAGTGGATTGGGGACTCTGCAGTGAAGCACTGAGCAGGGCCAACTCCACCTCCTCCTGCACAAGGCTCAGCTTCATGCAGTTTAAAGTGGTGCACAGAGCGCACCTAACCAGAACCCGAATGAACAGGTTCTTCCCGGAGGTGGAGGATAAATGTGAACAGTGCCAGAGAGGCCCGGCCAACCACACCCACATGTTTTAGGCCTGCCCCAAACTTGTCGGGTTCTGGACAACCTTCTTTAAGACAATGTCCAAGTTTGTGAGGGTGGAGTGTGCCTGAGAGTGGCAATCATCGGGGTATCAGAACAGCCAGAACTATTCATAGGGAAGGGGGCCGATGCCCTTGCCTTTGCTTCTCTCATCACCCGCCGGAGAATCCTGCTCAGCTGGCGATCAGCAGCACCACCCACAGCTGCAGGCTGGCTGGCAGACCTGTCGGAATTTCTCCACCTGGAGAAAGATCAAATGTACTATCTGAGGATCGGAAGAGTGCTTCCACAAAGCATGGAGACAATTTGTCGGCCTGTTCCAAGACCTGTTCGAAGCTAACAGAATAAGGGGAAAAAGTGAGAAATGGGAGAAGGCAAACAGGGACACGCAACTCTGGGGGGAGGGGGGAGGAAGAGAGAAGGGAACTCAGGGGAACGACAGGGAGAAGCACGGGGGGGAAGGCCTCTCTCTCAAACCCACAAGGCAGCCAGGAGACAGAACAGCCTGAAAGAAGAAGGGGGAAAGGGGGATACTAGGGCAGCACGGTGGTGCATTCGTTAGCACTGCTGCCTCATGGCGCCAAGGCCTCGGGTTGATCCCGGCTCTGGGTCACTGTCCGTGTGGCGTTTGCACATTCTCCTCGTGTTTGCGTGGGTTTCTCCCCGACAATCCAAAGATGTGCAGGGTAGGTGGATTGGTCACGCTAAATTGCCCCTTAATTGGAAAAAATGAATTGGACACTCTAAATATTTAAATAAGAAGAAAAAGGGGGATACCAAGGAGGGGCAGGGGGAATGGCGGGGAGAAGGGAAAGGGGGGGGGGGGGAGGAGGAAACACCAAGACTGACAATATGTATATAAGCACCACACGTGCTGAAAATATTAAACGTAAAGTGTGACTGTGAATAAATTGAAAATACCAGTTAAATATTTTTTTTTTAAAAATGTCCAATTTACCTGACCAGCATGTCTTTCAGGACTTGTGGGAGGAAACTGGAGCATCCGGAGGAAACCCACGCGGACACGGGGAGAACATGCAGACCCGACACAGAGAGTGACCCAAGCCGGGAATCGAACCTGGGACCCTGGCGCTATGAAGCAACAGTGCTAACCACTGTGCTACCGTGCAAGATGAGGGAGGAGAAAAATGAATGGTGCCATACAGATGGCATTAACCTATTTTTATGCTTGTACTGACAATTTTAATCCTAAATTTTAAACTAATTTTCTGTCTGGTATATAACTGATTTAAACCTCATTGAAAATTTGAAGCACTTAAATGTAAGGAGCAATTTATTCACTCTGTATGCCATTGTTTAAAAAAAAATCAATCAGTAATTTTGGAAAGTGCTAAACTTCCATTAGGAACAGAGTGCTTGGTGTTAAAATTCTACTTCCTGTAAAGAAGAATTGGCTGCAATAATACTGTGATTGCCACTGAATTTAAATTATTCTGTGACAAAGCTCCAAAGCCATCGTATTACCCTTTAAAGCAATGCTGTTGGCAAAGCTCCAAATGAGCAGTGTTTTTGGCCCATCCCTAGTTTAAAACCTTTGCACAGTGTTTTACTGGAGGTGAGAAGTGCAGAAAGATATAAGAAAAGCAACAATCCCCAATCTCTGACTCACATTATCCTGCATTTAACGAATGTACTGTACATACTGATTTTATGATTCTAATCCTTGTTGAGGCAATACACTCCTGTGCCCTGACATATTGGCATAGAGCTTGAATTGTGCCGACCCATTTTTAGAGATGAAATGTGTTGTGTTCTGTAGCCTTGACTTTGCAATGATTCATACAGAACTGCTGGTGACTTAACTAGAATGATGATTTATTGATGTACACGTGGTAAGGTAACAATCAGAATGCTGTACAGACTAAGTTACTGATTGAGTTACATACACCATCATGGAACGACCCTTAGGTGTGACTGTCCTGGTGTACGCCTTACAACCTTCTGGCGAGAGCCGCATGTCACATGACTAATGTCTGACGCCACCTGCTGGTGGAAGGTTACACTGCTGAGTGTATACAATATTATCCACAGGTGTATCATCACAAAATGGGCACCTAAGTGTCCAATCTGGTAGAGGTTGTCCTGGCTGAAAGTGAGCTCCCTGCCATAGATGTCCAGATGTCCAAGGTACATGCCGGATTTATTTTTAAAAGTCTATTATCGTATTAAAATAAGGGCCCTATGATGGTTGTAGGATCCTCGCGAGAAATTGTCCTGTCCTATTGCCTGAGTTGCCATGAGATACACTCACCCAGTATGTAATGGAGCTAACAGTCATCAAAGGCTGTGTTGGAAAGGACTCACTGCCCTATATCGAGTAGCTTCTTTGTTTGTCCTGCTATGAGCACTTGAAATGCCACAGCACAGAAGACAATGGACAAAGTGCTGGAAAGTGAGATGAGAATAGATTGGTGTTTGATGGCCAACACAGACACAATGGGTTAAAGGGCCTCTTTCAGCAATGTAAAACTATGAATCCGATTGAAAACAGCCATAGCGTGCCCAACCCGTTAAATCTCGCAAGAGGCCTCTCGTGAAATTTGCAATGCTTGGGACACCTCATGAGACCTTGCGAGACGTCATGATCTGGATTTTGCCCTCACTGGGCTGGATCCAGATTTGCATATTCTGGTCAGCAGTTAGACTCACTTAAATATGTCTGCGCCAGATTCTCCCCAGGCCCGGGATCGAATGCCCGAGCCTGGAAGACCTCACCATGACGCCATTTGGTGCTGGTCCACACAAACGTGACCAGGCGTAACAGCACCTGGGGGGGGGTCAACCATCAAAGACCCCTGAGTGGTTGGGCTCTGGGCAGGGTGATACCCTGGTACTCCTGTCAGCACCTTGGCACTGCCAACCTACCAAGGGCATTGCCAGAATGCCAGGCTGTCAGTGTCAAGGTGGCAGGTTGGCACTACCAGGGGTCGGGCCCAGTGGTGCCCTGCCTTTATGAGGTGGGGTGAGGGGTGGCTCGAGAACCCCCGTGCAGGTAAGTTGGGGCATGGGGGGTGATGGAACCATCAATTCACCAGACACGTGTTTCCGATGTGAATCTAGGCTTTAATCGACTCACTTCAGAGCCAGCCTGTTACCTGTCGATGAACTCGTAGTGACCCAGGCTGACTCTGGACACGGGTACTTATACAGCTGCATTAGGAGGAGGAGTCATGGGCGGAGCCGAGGTTGGAGCCCAGTACAAGTTCCTAGGTGCTCCCAGCACTACTCCCCCTAGTGGTAGGATAGCGCTACCGCGCTTACAAAGACAGTGTGAATTAACGTATATATTAACATATATTACATTCACCCCCTTCAAAAAAAATCACGTCCGGCGGGGGTGGTGGTCTAGTCTATAAAGTCAGTCTGTCCGGCGGTCAAATTGTCCGCTGAGATCTGCGGAGCACCAGGGTTGCAGCCTCTTGCGGTGGCTGGATGGGTGTGCTGTGCTGGGGTACGATGGGAAACTCCAGAGAGGGTTGTATCCGAGCTTCATACTCCCCTGGTTCGACTGGGGGCGCTGGGGGCTGGCCGGAGCGGGGGCGTGGAACTGGTGGAGCGAGCTTGTGGGCTCGGGAGCGCAAGGGTGCGGCAGCATGGGGTGTAGGGTGAGAGATCCTTCTGCGGGGCTAGGGGGGGCGCTGGATCCGGCGGGTGCCAGATCCCGGAGGGATACTGTGTCCTGACGGCCGTCAGGGAACTCGACGAATGTGTACTGGGGGTTGGAGTGGAGCAGACGCACCTTCTCAACAAGGGGGTCGGTTTTGTGCACCCTGACGTGTTTCCTCAGGAGTACGGGGCCCGGCGTCCTCAGCCATGCTGGGAGAGAGACCCCCGTGGTAGTGCCCCTGGAAAAAATGAAGAGCCTCTCGTCAGGGGTCTGGTTGGTCGCCGTACAGAAAAGGGACCTAATAGCGTGGAGCGCATCTGGGAGGACTTCCTGCCACTGGGAAACTTGGAGCTTTCTAGACCGGAGGGTCAGTAGGACGGTCTTCCAGACCGTCGCGTTCTCCCTCTCCACCTGCCCGTTCCCCTGGGGTTGTAGCTGGTAGTCCTGCTCGAGGCAATGCCCTTGTCGAGCAGGTACTGACGCAGCTCGTCGCTCATGGAGGACGAACCCCGGTCGCTGTGTACGAAGCTGGGGAAACCAAACAGGGTGAAGATGCTATGCAGGGCCCTAATGACTGTGTGGGAGGTCATGTCGGGGCACGGGATAGCGAATGGAAAACAGGAGAACTCTTCTACGACGTTTAATAAGTAAACGTTCTTGTTAGTTGAGGGGAGTGGCCCATTGAAATCAATCGCGAGACGTTCAAAGGGCCTAGAAGCCTTGACCAGGTGGGCCCTGTCTGGTCTATAGAAGTGCGATTTGCACTCCGCACAGATCGGGCAGTCCCTGGTGACCGCTTTTACCTCCTCGTTGGAGAAAGGCAGGTTTCGGGCCCTAATGTAGTGGGCGAGCATTGTCATTGTCACAGAGGTCATTGTGGATGTTTTTTAATCGGTTGATCTGCGCGCTGGCGGGATAGGGCATCCGGAGGCTCGTTGAGCTTCCCGGGTCGATATTTGATATCGTAATTGTAGGTGGAGAGTTCGATCCTCCACCTCAGAATTTTATCGTTTTTTATTTTGCCCCTTTGCGAGTTGTCGAACATGAAGGCAACCGATCTTTGGTCGGTGATGAGGGTGAACCTCCTACCTGCGAGGTAGTGCCTCCAGGGACTGCCCGATCTGTGCGGAGTGCAAATCGCACTTCTATAGACCAGACAGGGCCCACCTGGTCAAGGCTTCTAGGCCCTTTGAACGTCTCGCGATTGATAGCCTCCACAATGGCTTGTGCTTCTTTCTCGACTGAAGAGTGTCGGAGTTCTGAAGCGGAGAGGGTACGGGAGAAAAATGCAACTGGTCTCCCTGCCTGATTTTAACATGGCTGCAAGAGCTACCTCTGAGGCGTCGCTCTCTACCTGAAATGGGGTGGATTCATCCACCGCCTGCATGGCTGCTTTGGTGATGTCCTCCTTGATGCCGTCGAAGACCTGGCGTGCCTCGGCTGACAGGGGAAATTGTGTGGTCCTAAAGAGTGGGGGGGCTTTGTCCGCATATTGAGGGACCCACTGGGCGTAGTAGGAAAAAAATCCCAAGCACCGTTTGAGGTCCTTGGGACAATGAGGTGGAGGGAGTTCTAAGAGGGGGCGCAGACGGTCCGGGTCAGGGCCCAGGACTCCGTTTTCCACGACATAGCCGAAGATGGCTAGTCTGGATGTGCCGAAAACGCATTTCTCCTTGTTGTACGTGAGATTCAGTTTCTGTGCCGTCTGGAGAAAACGGTGGAGGTTGGCGTCGTGGTCCTGCTGGTCATAGCCGCAGATGGTGACATTGTCCAAGTACGGAAACGTGGCCCGCAGCCCGTACTGGTCCACCATTCGGTTCATTGCTCGTTGGAACACCGAGACCCCATTGGTGACGCCGTAAGGGACCCGGAGGAAATGGAAGAGGCGGCCATCGGCCTTGAATGCCGTGTAGTGGCGGTCCTCCGGGCGGATTGGGAGCTGGTGGTATGCAGACATCAGATCCACCGTGGAAAAGAGCCGGTACTGGGCGATCTGGTTTACCATGTCTGCAATCCTGGGGCGGGGATACGCGTCGAGGAGCATAAATCTATTTATAGTCTGACTGTAGTCGACCACCATACGGAATTTTTCCCCGGTCTTAACGACCACCACCTGAGCTCTCCAGGGACTATTGCTGGCCTCTATAACCCCCTCATTGAGTAGCGTTCGGACCTCTGCTCTGACAAATACCCTATCCTGCAGGCTATATCGCCTGCTACGAGTGGCTGGGGGCAGCACTGTAGCATGGTGGTTAGCATAAATGCTTCACAGCTCCAGGGTCCCAGGTTCGATTCCCAGCTGGGTCACTGTCTGTGTGGAGTCTGCACGTCCTCCCCGTGTGTGCGTGGGTCTCCTCCGGGTGCTCCGGTTTCCTCACACAGTCCAAAAATGTGCGGGTTAGGTGGATTGGCCATACTAAATTGCCCATAGTGTCCTAAAAAGTAAGGTTAAGGGGGGGGTTGTTGGGTTACGGGTATAGGGTGGATACGTGGGTTTGAGTGGGGTGATCATTGCTCGGCACAACATCGAAGGCCGAAGGGCCTGTTCTGTGCTGTACTGTTCTATGTTCTATGTTTACAGTCCTTAGTGAGATTGGCAAAGAGAGGAGGGGGGGGGGGAATTCTCAGCGTAGCGAGGCTGCAGATCGTGAGTGGGGGCAGGGGCCCTCCGAAGCTGAGGGTGAGGCTCTTGAGGTTGCATTGAAAGTCTAGGCCTAATAAGAGTGGCGCGTAGAGTTTGAACTTCAAGTAACTAGTGCCTCGGATTGTGAGTGTCGCGGCGGTGCGCCCCTGGATCTGGACCGAGTGGGAGCCTGAAGCGAGCGAGATAGTTTGCTGCGCGGGGAAAACGGGGAGCGAACAGCGTCTTACCAGGTCTGGATGTATGAAGCTCTCTGTGCTCCCGGAGTCGAAGAGGCATGGCGTTTTGTACCCGTTGCTATGGACCTCTGCCATCGAGTTTCGTAGATTCTTTGGTCGTGATTGGTCCAGGGTGACCGCGCTGAGTTGCGGGTAGTCGGCGGCTCGATCAGCTGTGCTGGAGTGGCCCCGTGATGACTGCCCTGTGAGTTCATAGTTTAGTTCAAATTCCTCCGCTGAGTTGTCCGAGCGCGGAGATGCCGATCGGGCCTGTGGATCGCACGTGGCGGGAGGCGAGGAAGATGGCGTCCAAGATGGTGGCCCCATGAGTCGCACGTGGCGGGCAGCGAGGAAGATGGCATCCAAGATGGCGGCCCCCATGAGTCGCACGTGGCCTGCCACGTGATGGAGGTTTTCCAAGATGGCAGCCCCCATGAATCACACGTGGCTGGAGGGGGCGGAGTCGGGGCTTAGGCCACAGCGTTTCGGGCCCCGCGGGGCTGAGAGTGCGGGGAGCGGTTACTGCGAGTCGCTGGGGAGCTGGAAGCTGGGGCCCTTTTAGCGAGGCACACTCTTGCGTAATGCCCTTTTCGCCCTCAGCTGCTGCAGGTCGCGTTGCGGGCCGGGCAGTGCTGCCGTGGGTGCTGGTTCTGGCCGCATAAATGGCAGGCTGGAGCAGCATAGTGGCTAGCTGGAGCAGCATAGTGGCTGGCTGGAGCAGCATAGAGGCTTTCTGGGGCAGCATAGTGGCTGGCTGGGACAGCATGGTGGCTGGGCGGCCGCGTAGCACAGGCCTGGGGGAGTCGCTTGTCGGGGGCCCATGATGGGGTCGCGGGGTCTGCGGGGAACGAGATAAGGCTGCGGAAGGAGACCTCCATCGTGGTCGCAGCTTCCACAGTCGTTTCTAAGTCCTGGGCCCCCTTTTCCAGCAGTCGTTGGCGCACATAGTTAGACCTGAGGCCCGCTACAAAAACATCGCTTACCGCCAATTCCCTGTGTTCAGCCGCGGTAACCGCTTGGCAACTATAGTCATTGGACAAATTGTTAAGTTCTCTTAGGAATTCGGCGAGTGATTCCATAGGCCGCTGATGGCGAGTCGTAAACACATGGCGCGCGTAAACTTCATTGATGGGCCTTACATACATTTTTTTCGAGAACTGCTAGCGCCGCAGTATATGAACTAGCCGTGTTTAGTTGTGTTGAGATTCTATTGCTCATCCTCGCGTGCAGTAGACTCAGTTTCTGATCCTCTGTAGTTACGGCTGTGCTTGCTTCGGCCAGGTAGGCCTTGAAGCACCGGATCCAATGGGAGAAGATTTCTTTAGCCTCTGCATCCTGCGGGCTGAGTTCCAGGCTTGAGGGCCGATTCCATAATCGATCTTTACTGTTCTTAAGTCGATTAAATTGATGGAACCATCAATTCACCAGACACGTGTTTCCGATGTGAATCTAGGTTTTAATCGACTTACTTCAGAGCCAGCCTGTTATCTGTCGATGAACTCGTAGTGACCCAGGTTGACTCTGGACACGGGTATTTATACAGCTGCACTAGGGGGAGGAGTCATGGGCGGAGCCAAGGGTGGAGCCCAGTACAAGTTCCTGTGCGCTCCCAGCGCTACTCCCCCTGGTGGTAGGATAGCGCTACTGCGCTTACAACAACAGTGTGAATTAACGTATATATTAACATATATTACATTCACCACACGGGGCAGAGTGCAGAGGCCATGGTGGATGGGCCCAGAGATCAGGGCGGCATTTAAAAATGGCCTGTCGGTGCAGGGAATGATGGTAAGTGCCGCCTCGGTGGGGCTTCCTCGACGGGGCCATTAAAAATAGCAGATTATCGCTTCTCGGCCTTTTGGCTAAGGTGAGCGTGGGATCAGGTGTAATGCCTGGATCTGGTATGTCTCTCTTGTGGGGACCATGAATTGGATTCAATTTCAATTGATTTTTGGAGCAGGCAAGGAGCTGGATTAGGGGTTTGCCCCTGTCCACACTCTGAGCTCTGGCTTTGCAACTCTGATAAAGTAATAAAATAAAAAAATAAATAAAATAACAGAGTCCCGTTTGATAGCGGGGCCGTCCTCGGCACAGCAGGCAATGAGAAACACCCTGCTAAACGTGCCCAGAATGACACTCGGTTTTTTTCCAGTTAAATTGTGCACTATGACTCGAGACTGCTCAACACTACTGGACCCATCTTTTGGCTATTTGTTCAATTCATCGCTAACATGCAAATAATGGCAACAGCATTTTGCTGGTGTTGGGCAGCCCTTTTTGCCTTAGGAATATTTAATTTCATCAATGTGTGATCTGGTAGTTCTGCTGTTGGGGATGAAGGAGGAGGGGGAACAGCCAAATAGTTGAAGTGAGAAAGGTCAGCTTGGAGGCAAGGGAGGGAGGTAAACTGAAGAGTTCCTCTAACTGGTCCAGGCACTGACAGTGATTTTTGAGTATATTGATGGTCTGCTCAATAAGATTTCAACTGACATGGCTTTCAGCATAAGGTAACTCTGCTTCTGTGCCTAATTCCTAACAGAAGCCATAAGCCATGTCTGAAGGGGATCTCTTGTTACCAAGAGTTGAGAACTCTGTGATAGGCTGGCTGGTATATAGTCCAGAGGACTTCACAAGATGAAGGCATCATGGCTGTCCCCATAACCATCATCTGATTGCTCTTGCTAATCTCTCTCTCATACACCCTACAACATATGGCCGCAGTTCTTCAGCCGCAGCACTTCCAACAATCCTCCCACCCCAGTTACTTTCTTTATCGCTCAGCAAAAGGTCACACCATTGGCCGGGCTGAAAGCCAGGTATGTGCCTCAGCTGATGATTATCTCCAGGCACCTTCATCTGATGACGTTCTTACACACCTGTTCCCATTCAGTCCAATGCTTTTGTTTCACTCGCTTGGCTAGCTTAATTCATGAACTCCAATCTTTAAAGATGTGATAATGTGATAATACTTCTGTATCATGGAACACAGTAGTTGTTTTTAAAACAGCTTGGCTAATTGGTGAACTTTGAAATAATTAATCAATGGATTCACTAAACCAGAGATCTGTGTAATTAAAAAAAATAATCTGCCATTATATGAGTGTGGTAAAGTTGCAGCTGGCGAGGATAAAACCTCAGACGTAATATAATCACTCCCTTTAGGGGCTTAATGAGAGTTAACGAAGGAATCATTCAAACTAACTACCTCGGGAACTGAAAATGAATTGCCAGGCAGCTGAGAAAGAACAGCAACACAGTACAAGACTCACATATTGTTACTCATTAACTCTCTTACCATTTGGTAATCGATTATTGTGCCTTTCCAGCAAGATCATAATTAAGTATCATCAATGTGATTAAACAGGGAGAGTCAATCAATATTATCTGATGTGACTAAATCCAATTGAATTGTATGAGTATGTTTTTTGCTGGTATACCTCTAATATTTTCAGATCTTTCTGTATTCCTGCTGGAAGGAAAATAAATTATGGGGTCATGGATATCTATACACTCATAACATCCCTTGCTAACATTTTGGGCTAGATTTAAGAAATCCTAAAAATGCCATCAACTGATTACTGTTTTATGGAACTGATTTCAGAGCATCATAAACAGCAGTAAATAAATTACATCAGAATGGAGCATATAATAAAGGCACGGGACCCAGGTTCAAGCTCCAGCTTCACTCAAGTTTTCTCTGGATGTCCACTTTCACGGCCACCCTGCGTTGGCAGGAGACACAGTGCGCATCAAGTCTAGCGCCACATTAACAGAAGCAGCTCAGATTCCTGCCCTTTCTGGTTTTGGTGCATTCTGCCAATGAAGGAGGCAGTTTTACAATGAGTGGAATGAGAGGGACATTTTACCAAAAATATTTATTCATTTAAAAAGGTTCATGTACAACAATTAACAAAATTAAAAGCTATGCTTTGACAGAAAGAACTTATTGCAGCTAGAAGGTGCCTTTAATGACCTCAGGACGCCCCTAACATAGCACAGACAATAAGTTAACATTAATTGTTCAATATTGTTCCTGGGAGCAAGGTGGAAAGGGTAGGCCAAGACAAATGAGGCAGAGCCAAAGAGATTATGCATTGAGTTGTATTTTTTAAAAACTGAAATGGTATTTTGTTTTTATTTGTTTATGAGATGTGGGCATTGCTGGCAAAGTCAGCATTTATTGCCCCTCCCCAATTGTCCTGGAACTGAGGACCTAGCTCAGCCAGTTAAGAGTTAATCACAATGCTTTGGACCTGGTGTCACAGGTTAGATGAGGTAAGGATGGCAGATTTCCTTCCCTAAAGACATTAGTGGACCAGATGGGCACCTACAGCGATCGACAATAGCTTCACGGTCACCATTACTGAGACTAGGGCCCAGATTTTCATCCCGGGTCGGTTCACTGAGTCGTGAGGTTTCCCAGCTCAGTGAACCCAGCTCATTGAGTAATGTCCATCCGCAGCTCAGATTTTCAGTCGGGAGGTGGGGGCAGAGGCTGGTGCGGAGGCAGGCTGGGCGCCATGCCTGTCTCTGTGCTGCGGCACTGCTTTTAAATAAATAATTAATAACGCACAAATCATCCCTCATCCCTCGTCTCCTCCCTTTGCCCCATATATGCCAACCTATGCCTAACCACCCACACCTTCATGGCCCCCATACCTCCATGCTTCTCCTTCATACTGAAAATCCACGCTTGGCTTTCAGGCCTAGTGAGAGTGACTGCCTTTTACAGCGAGGCAGCATTTGACCGAGTGTGAAATCAAGGAGCCCGAGCAAAACTGGAGTCAATGGGAATCAAGGTGTAAAGACTCTGCTGGATGGAGTCACGAGAGAACATAGCTTTAAATTGAGGGGAGATAGATATAGGACAGATGTCAGAGGTAGGTTCTTTACTCAGAGAGTAGTAAGGGCATGGAATGCCCTGCCTGCAACAGTAGTGGACTCGCCAACACTAAACGCATTCAAATGGTCATTGGATAGACATATGGACGATAAGGGAATAGTGTAGATGGGCTTTAGAGGGGTTTCACGGTCGGCGCAACATCGAGGGCCGAAGGGCCTGTACTGCGCTGTAATGTTCTATGTTCTATACCTTGCACAAAGGAAGATGGTTGTGGTTGTTGGAGGTCAGTCATCTCAGTTCCAGGATATTACTGCAGGAGTTCCTCAGTGGAGTGTCTTAGGATGAACCATCTTCAGCTGCTTCATCATTGACCTTCCTTCCATCATTAGGCCAGATGTGGGGATGTTCACTGATGACTACACAATGTCCACCATCTTCTGTGACTCCTCAGATACTAAAGCAGCCTGTGTCTGTGGTAAACCACTGTTGCACCTCTATTAGAGGATGTATGGTAGGACCTGTACTACAGGTACGTTGGTAGTCCCTGAGTATAAATATGTGTGTCCTCCATGCTGCAGTCATTTCGCCAGCTGCTATGGGAGGCCACACACCTTAGAGCAATAAAGCCTCAGTTGTATCCAACTCAAGTCTTTGTGCAATTGATTGTGCATCAGTGTCCAAATGCAGCAAGACAATATCCTAGGCTTGGGAAGTGGGAAGTAGTATGCACACCATACTAACATCAGGCAATAATCATCTCCAACAAGAGAATCTAACCACCGCCCATTGACATTCAATGACATTACCATCACTGAGTCCCCCACAATCAACATCCTGATGGTTACCATTCACCAGAAACTGAACTGCGGCTACAAGAGCGGGTCAGAGGCTAGAAAACCTGTGGCAATTAACTCACCACCTCACTCCCCAAAAACTTGTCCACAAAGTACAAGTTAGGAGTGTAATAGAATACACTCCAATTGCCTGGATGAGTGCAGCACCAGGATCACACAAGAAGGCTGACACCACCGAGGACAAAGCAGCCGCTTGATTGGCACCACACCACATTTACTCTGTCCACCACCGATGCACAGTGGCAGGAATGTGTACCAGTGACAGTAGTTGTATTGTCACTGAACTAGTAACCCAGAGACCCAGGGCAAGATCTGGGGATGGGGGTTCATATCCCACCATGGCAGATAGTGAAATTTGAATTCAATAAAGAAACAAATCTGGAATTAAAGGTCTAATGATGACCACAAAATCATTGTCAATTTTTGTAAAAACCCATCTGGTTCACGAACATCTTGTAGCAAAGGAAATAATAATAATAGTCTTTATTGTCATAAGTAGGCTTGCATTAACACTGCAATGAAGTTACTGTGAAAAGCCCCTGGTCGCCACCATAGAATTTACAGTGCAGACTCACTCCGGCGCCTGTTCCGGTACACTGAGGGAGAATTCAGAATGTCCAATTCACCTAACAAGCACGTCTTTCAGGACTTGTGGGAGGAAACCAGAGCACCCGGAGGAAACCGACGCAGACACAGGGAGAATGGGCAGACTCACCACAGACAGTGATGCAAGCTGACAATTGAACCTGGGACCCTGGTGCTGTGAAGCCATAGTGTTAACCACTATGCTGCTCACATCTGGTCTGGCCTACATGTGACTCCAGATCCATAGTAATGTGATTGACTCTTAAATGCTCTCTGAAATGGAGGGAAGTTAGAGATGGGCAATAAATGCTGGCCCAGTCGGTGAGGTCCACACCCCGTAAATTAATTAAAAAACATGATGCACTGCAGGAACTCAGCAACTCACCAGCAGGGGGAGCGTTAAATCCAGTCCCATGATTTTGTCAAGGACCCAATACCATTGTTGCCAAAGCTCAGTTTTGCTCTTTATACAGCCAGTAATGTCTGTGTACATTGCAGCTTTTCATCCTGACTTAAAACTGATGATAGGGTTTGAGAATACTTTACACTCAGAAGTTTCTTGTCAATAAAGGCTTATTCAACTGTCAAGAAAAGTGGAACAAATTTATTTCAGTCAATGTTTTGTTGACTTCAATGTAAATACATTTTGATAGAGCTGTAAAAGAGGCTGCCGATTCACAATCATCCTTTATCAGACAAAGTCTCTCCCACTGATTTTGCCGTTTTTAAAAAATTGTATGTTAGCTTTGCCTAGACATAGACATAGAATTTACAGTGCAGAAGGAGGCCATTCGGCCCATCGAGTCTGCACCGGCTCTTGGAAAGAGCACCCAACCCCCTACCCAAGGTGAACACCTCCACCCTATAGTCTACTTCAGTAAGTTTATCATCTGCCTTGCTGTCCGTTTATAAAAGTTACTGGGTGCAGGATTCCTGAATTCCAGCCCATTCCTGAATTTCAGGCTATGCTTGTTTTTCATCCCCATTACACAGTGGTATGCAGTCAAACTACTTAAGATAACTATGGTGAAGATTAAACAACTGGCTTCTACCAGTGCCATGAGTAAATACCGTCCACAATCTAAAGTAATTGAAACAGACATTTCTTTCTTACTCCTCATGTGTCCATTTTTAATAGCAGCCCTTGGTATTTGAATCCTTTGCCGTAGTAATTCAGTTTTCTGCTCCAACTTGGTTAAGTGTGAAACGTTTGCTTCAAAACTTCCACTATTCCAAAGAAAACACATTGAGGCAATAATATTGCCTCATAACGTAAAGGCATGTTCTCCAGAGTTACCTTTTTTATTCATCTCATTATTTTTTGAAAGGTATTGATATCCTTATGACGTGGATGCAATTGGGAGCTAGAGGTTGCCAATACTGCCTCTGGCTTATCATGAGTAATTATTAAAAGTTCTCCAATTCTTTCTGTTTGCTATACACCGAAGGTAAACCGCAAAATGTTGATTGTTACAACATATTTATTGGTCTAAGGAAATAGTCAAATGTTGTTGGATATACAACCATTATAAGTGAATGGTTTAACTGGGGGAAATTGCACCAGGGCACAGTTACAAACCCCACCCTCACCACCCACCATTACTCACAATGATTGGAGCTTGGACATCTCGATGTTTAGATCTTATGTCAATGCTTATAGTTGTCATGGCCAATGCTTTGCCGAATTATTTGCTCAGGTCAGGCTGCAATAGTGTTGCAAAGTGATAAAGAGACAATAACTTCAGGGCGATGCAGTTTTGTGGGATTGTGGGAGGGACATTTTTAACACAGATATCTTGGCTTCAGCATAAAAACATAGGAGCATGAGTAGGCCATTCAGTCCATCAAACTTGTTCCACCATTCAATATGATCATGGCTGATCATCCACTTCAATGCCTTTTTCCCACATTTCATTGGCAGGAAGAAATCTGTCAATCTCTACTTTAAACACGTGCAGAGAATCACGTCCACAGATCGCTGGGATAGAAAATTCCAAAGATTCACAACCACCTGAATAAAAGGATTTCACCTCAACTCGGTCCAAAGTGGCTTCCCCCTTATTTTGAAAGTGTGTCACCAACCAGGGGAAGCATCTTACCTGCATCTAACCTGTCTATCCCTTTAATTATTTTGTAGGTTTCAATGAGATCACCTCTCATTCTTCAAAACTCTGGAGAATAGGCCCAGTTGCCCCAATCTCTATTCATTGGACAATCCCGCCATTCTGAGAACAAGTCTGGTGAACCCTCATTGCATTCCCTCCATGGTAATAATATCCTTCCTAAGGTAAAGGGACCAAAACTGCACACAGTACTCCAGATGCGGTCAATCCAAGGTTCTATACAACTGAAGAAAGACATCATTACTCCTGGTCACAAACTCTCTTGCAATAAAGGCCAACATACTAATAGCTTTCCTAATTGACTTCTACACCTGCATATTAGCCCTCCGTGACTTATTGATGAGGACACCCAGATCCTTTTGTACATCTACACTTTTGAA
Source organism: Scyliorhinus canicula (assembly GCF_902713615.1). Lineage (NCBI taxonomy): Eukaryota > Metazoa > Chordata > Chondrichthyes > Carcharhiniformes > Scyliorhinidae > Scyliorhinus > Scyliorhinus canicula. The sequence goes on along the minus strand of NC_052147.1, from coordinate 45,926,045 downwards.
TCTCTTACCATTTAAGAAATACTGGTCCGTTGCATCCTGTGCATTAACTTTAATTGTATTAATCCTAGCCTCGCACATGAGGTTGTGATATTCACCCTTCGCAACACCTCATACCATAACCCCTCCTCCAGCACCACCCCCAGCTCCTCCTCCCACTTGGCCTTAACCCCCTCCATCGATGCCATATCCTCCCCAGAATCCTCCCATAAATCGCCAAGATGACAGCCATACAATCACATCACCGACAACACCCTTTCCAACAACGAGAAGGGTAGTGTCACCGGAAATGTCGGGAAAATCTTCCTTGCAAAATCACGCACTTGCATAACAACCGGTACTCCCATATCCATGCGGCAGAGATGGCACAGCAAGGCCCCCATGATGCGGAGCGGGTGCAGGCCGTAAAACAGCTCCAGGGCCTGAGTCTGGCTGAGGGCGGCCATTTTGCGCGCTTTACCCGGGCTCCTGCGCATGCGCGCCACGACCAAGGGGACGGCGAGGCCGACGACCGAACTGCGCAGGTGCGCACATTGATCGACCACACTGCGCATGCCCGGTGGCACACGGAGCGTCCTGACGTCGGTGCCATGACGTGCAACAACTGTGGCTCCGCCCATTTAAAGTGGCAATGCCCCGAGAAATCTCGACGCTGTCTCCAGTGTGGCAAGCTTGGCCACTACGCAGCTGTGTGCAGATCTGCTCAACTGCCCAACACACAGCGATCCTAGCTGCAGCGCAGGTCAGTACAGCAACCCGTTGCAGACTCCGACTCCGACATGCTTCCAGATCCAGACACCGAGGGCCTCACATCCCCATTCTGGGTGGGAATCATCACCAAGCATACGCTGCCTTCAGCAAAGATGGGGAAACAACTCCCAGTGATGAGCATTGATCTGGACGACGAGTGGTGTGCCACCCTTACGATCAACAAGGCTCGCATACGCTTCAGGCTGGACACCGGCGCTTCAGTGAACCTCATTTCAAAGTCTGACCTTGACACCATCCGTGTCAAGCCAAGCATTCTTCCACCAAATTGTAGGAACCAACAGAGCTTCCCTGCTCGGTGCTCGGGCCTGCAAATTCCTGAATCTTGTGCAGCGGGTTCACACCATGTCGTCCGCAGAGGCAAAGGCCTCGCCAGATGTCAACTTCCAAGCCCAACTAGATGACATCATAGCACAATACCACAGCATCTTCGAAGGTATGGACACCTGCTGAAGCCGGTTGCCACACCTGTGGTTCATGCACCACGTCGGGTGCTGGCACCCCTTAAGGACCGCCTGATGTACCATCAATTGGGCTCGAGTCGTGAAGAAGTTCCAAATATCAGGCTTTAATGAATTAGTTGTGTGCCTGGCAGTCGACTTACAGAGAAAGGCCGACTGCCGGCTGTTACGGGTTCTTATACCCTGCCTCGTAGGAGGGGCTACCGGCCAATCGGCGAGCAGTCACATGACTAGCCTCAGGCAATCGGCAGAGAGGCACATGACCTGCCTGAGCCAATGGGCAGCAAGTCCCCTGCACCAATGGCAGCACTGCTCTGAGGTACCATAAACCTCCTAGTCATACCACCACATTCACCCCTTGTGGAGAAAGAAGGCGGGGAGGAGGGAGAGAGAGGAGGAGCAAGAAAAAGAGGGGGGGGCCGTCGGACTGGTGGTATGACTAGAGAGAACGAGGTGTACCTGGTGTATCTGGTGGCTGCCCACTGGCCCGCGACGATGTGCAACAGAACAGCAATACACAATTCACTTCTGAACAACAAAGGATAAGCAAAACAAGAGAGAAAGCGAAGAAAAAAAACGTGCAACTTTGTACATGGGAACACTGAACAACACAAAGAGTCCGATAAAGTCCAGTGGAACATCAGATCGACGCGATCAGTTTGACAGGCGCCCTCGATGTTCTGCTGGACCGTCGCAGCGGTGTCGGTGACGTCGGGTCAGTGGCCGTCCTTGACTCCGGGAGCGGCGGTCGTGATCCTGTGTCCGTACCCCTGGTCGGTGCTAGTGAAGCTCTGGCTGGGGGAGGGGGGTTCCTGTGTGCTGGGTTGCCGGGGGCGCTGGGGGCGGCGGGGGCGTTTGGGACTGGAGAGAGGGGGGGGGGGGGTGTTGGTGCTGGGGGTTGAGGCCGCACGCCGGTGGGTGCCAGGTCCCGAAGGGAGACCGTGTCCTGCCGTCCGTCGGGATACTCCACGTATGCGTACTGCGGGTTTGCGTGGAGTAACTGGACTCGTTCAACCAACGGGTCGGACTTGTGCACCCGCACGTGCTTCCTGAGCAGGATGGGCCCGGGGGTGGCCAGTCAGGTTGGGAGAGGGGATCCTGAGGACAACTTCCTAGGGAAAACAAGAAGACGTTCATGAGGTGTTTGGTTCGTGACAGTGCAGAGGAGAGACCGAATCGAGTGGAGGGCGTCTGGGAGAACCTCTTGCCAGTGGGAGATAGGGAGTTTTCTGGACCGTAGGGCCAGTAGGACGGTCTTCCAGACTGTGCCATTCTCCCGCTCGACCTGCCCGTTACCCCGGGGGTTATAACTGGTCGTCCTGCTTGAGGCGATGCCCCTGCTGAGCAGGAATTAACGCAGTTCGTCACTCATAAAAGAGGACCCCCGGTCGCTGTGGATGTACGCGGGGTAACCGAACAGGGAGAAAATGGAGAGGAGGGCCTTGATGATGGTTGTCGTGGTCATGTCGGGGCAGGGGATGGCGAAAGGGAAGCGGGAGTACTCGTCAATCACACTTAGAAAGTAGGTGTCATGGTTGTTGCAGGGGAGGGGACCCTTGAAGTCCATACTAAGACGTTCGAAAGGGCGGGAAGCCTTTATCAGATGCGCTTGCTCGGGGCAGTAGAAGTGCGGTTTGCACTCTGCGCAAATGTGGCAGTCCCTGGTCACGGTCCTGAACTCCTCAATGGAGTAGGGCAGGTTGCGGGTCTTAATGAAATGGTAGAAGCGGGTTACCCCTGGGTGGCAGAGGTCGCGTGGAGGGTGCGGAGGCGGTCAATCTGCGTGCTGGCAGGGCATCAGGATGCTCATTGAGCTTCCCAGGATGATACAAGATATCGTAGTTGTACGTGGACAACTCGATCCGCCACCGCAAGATCTTGCCGTTCTTGATCTTGCCCGTCTGTGCATTATCGAACATGAAAGCTACTGACCGTTGGTCTGTGAGGAGGGTGAACCTCCTGCCGGACAGACAGTGCCTCCAGTATCGCACAGCTTCAACTATGGCCTGTGCCTCCGTTTCCACCGAGGCATGGCGGAGTTCGGAAGCGTGGAGGGTCCGGGAGAAGAAGGCCACGGGTCTGGCCGCTTGGTTCAGGCCGCCAGAGCTACGTCAGACGCGTCGCTCTCGACCTGGAATGGGAGGGACTCGTCGATAGCACGCATCGTGGCCTTTGCGATATCCGCTTTGATGGAGCTAAATGCCTGGCGGGCCTCCATCCACAGGGGAAACGTGTTGGATTGGGTGAGGGGGCGGGCTTTGTCCGCGTCGTTTCGGGACCCACTGGGCATAATAAGAAAAGAAGGTTTTTGTCATGGTCCTGCTGGTCGTGGCTGCAGACGGTGACGTTATCAAGATACGGGAAGGTGCCCATAAACCGTATTGGTCAACCATTCGGTCTATCTCCCGTTGGAAGACCAAGACCCCATTTGTGACACCGAATGGAACCCTTAGAAAGTGGTAGAGGCGCCTATCTGCCTCGAACGCAGTTTACTTTCGGTCACTCGCGCGGATGGGCAGCTGGTGATAGGCAGACTTAAGGTCCACCGTGAAGAAGACTTTGTACTTCGCGATCCTGTTAACCAGGTCGGAGATACAGGGGAGAGGATACGCGTCCAGCTGCGTAAACCTGTTGATGGTCTGACTGTAGTCAATGACCATCCGGTTTTTCTCCCCAGTCCTAACCACCAGCACTTGGGCTCGCTAGGGACTGTTGCTGGCCTCGATAACTCCTTCCTTCAGAAGCCTTTGGACCTCGGACCTGATGAAGGTCCGGTCCTTGGCACTGTATCGTCTGCTCCTAGTGGCGACGGGTTTGCAATCCGGGCTGAGGTTCGCAAACAAGGAAGGGGGGTCCACTTTGAGGGACGCGAGGCTGCAGACAGTAAGGGGGAGAATAGGGCCGCCGAATTTAAAGGTCAAGCTCTGCAGGTTGCACTAGAAATCCAGTCCTAAGAGTGCCGGTGCGCAGAGGTGGGGGAGGACGAGGAGTTTGTAATTTTAAAAAACCCTCCCCTCAACCGTGAGGTCCGCTACGCAGCACCCGGTGATGTGGACGGAGTGCGAACCTGAAGCTAGAGCGATTTTATGCTTAACCGGGCGAATGGGGAGCGTGCAGCGTCTTACCGTATCGGGGTGGACAAATCTCTCTGTGCTCCCGGAGTCTAGTAGGCAGTTTGTTTCGTGTCCGTTGAGGAAAATTTGCGTAGTCGCCGTGGAGAGCGTGCGGGGCCGCGATTGATCCAGAGTCACTGCAGCGAGTCGTGGCAGGAGCTCTGAGTCGTCTTCTCTTGTGGAGTATTCACCGGTGGGGTCCTCCGTGCTGACCCAAGATGGCGGCGCCCGTCGACCGCACGTGGAGTCGGGGCCCCAAGATGGCGGCGCCCGGGACCCGCACGTGGCGTCAGGGCCCCAAAATGGCGGCATCCGTGGGTCACTCGTGGTGGCTGGGAGTAGAGGCATGGGGGTCCGCGGGTCACTCGTGGTGGCTGGGAGCGGAGGCAGGGGGTCCGCGGGCCGCACGGAGCCCTGGGGAAGTGCGGGGGGGGGGGGCGTGCCTCGGTCGCTGCGCGGAACAGCATCGACCAACTTCGACTGGCAGACCACAGAGAAATGGCCCTTTTTACTGCAGCTCTTGCAGACTGCGGAGCGGGCCGGACACCGGGGCGGGGGTGCTTAGCCTGGCCACAGAAATAACAGCGGGGCCCCGTGAGCTTATCAGGGCGTCCCTCAGCGCAGGCCTGGGGGGGTGGTCGGAATTGGCGGGGGAGAGGGGGGTTGCGTGCCACGTTGCCGAAGGGGCCGCCGTGCGGGCGGGGGCATATACGCGGGCGTTTCGGTCGGCAACCTCCAGGGAGGATGCGAGGGTCCGTGCCTCTATGAGGCTCAAAGTGTCCTTTTCCAGGAGCTGCTGGCGTATTTGAGAAGAGTGCATGCCTGCGACGAAGGCATCCCGGATTAGCAGTTCAGTGTGTTCTGACACAGTAACTTGCGGGCAGGCGCAATTTCTCCCCAGGACAATGAGGGCCCGATAAAATTCATCAAGGGACTCACCGGGGAACTGTTGCCTTGTTGCCCGGAGGTGCTGCGCGTAGACTTGATTTACAGGCCTGAGAAAATGTCCTTTCAGGAGATCCATGGCTGCGTCATAGTCCTGTTCGTCCTCAATCATCGAGTAAACGGCAGTGCCCACGCACGAGTGGAGGATGTGGAGTTTCTGCTCCTTTGTGGTTTGGCTGTCCGTAGAGGTGAGGTAACTGTTGAAACACGCCAGCCAATGTTTAAAAGTTGCTGACGCGTTTGTAGCATGCGGGCTGACGCGAAGGCAGTCTGGTTTGATCTGAAGCTCCATTTCAAATTTCTAGTTGATTAAATTGATGTACCATCAATTGGGCTCAAGTCGTGAAGAAGTTCCAAATATCAGGCTTTAATGAACTAGTTGTGTGCCCGGCAGTTGACTTACAGAGAAAGGCCGACTGCCGGCTGTTACGGGTTCTTATACCCCGCCTCGTAGGAGGGGCTACCGGCCTCTCGGCCAATCGGCGAGCAGTCACATGACTAGCCTCAGCCAATCGGCAGAGAGGCACATAACCTGCCTGAGCCAATGGGCAGTGAGTCCTCTGCACCAATGGCAGCATTGCTCTGACGTACCGTAAACCTCATAGTCGTACCACCACACCGCCTCAAGCAGCAGCTGCAAGACCTCCAGGACCGGGGTGTTATTTCTAAGGTCACGGACCACGGACTGGGTTAGCTCCATGGTTTGCGTCAAAAAACCGTCTGGGGAACTTCGCATTTGTATCGACCCCAAAGATTTGAACCGTAACATCATGAGGGAACACTACCCTACATCTAAACGAGAAGAACTAACCAGCGAAATGGCTCACCCCAAGTTTTTCACGAAGCTGGATGCCTCCAAGGGGTTTTGGCCAATACAGCTGGACGCGTCCAGTCGAAAGCTGTGCACATTTAACACCCTATTCGGCCGCTACTGTTACAACCGAATGCCCTTTGGCATCATCTCCACCTCAAAGGTGTTCTACCGCATAATGGCGCAAATGATGGAGGGCATCGAGGGGGCACGAGTGTACGTCGATGATATCATTATCTGGTCCACAACTCCTCAGGAGCACATCGATCACCTCAAGCAAGTGTTCCACAGGATCTACGAGCATGGCCTCCGACTCAACAGAGCCAAATGCTCGATCGGTCAAGCAGAAATCAAGTTCCTTGGCGACCACATTTCGCAGTTCGGTGTGCAGCCAGATGCAGACAAGATGCTGACAATCAAGAAGGCGGTCCTCTGCTTCCTAGGGATGGTCAACTTCCTTGGGAAGTTTATCCCCAACCTTGCATCACACACCACATCTCTCCGCCATCCCGTTAAAAAAACTACTGATTTCCAGTGGCTACCCGCTCATGAGCAAGAGTGGTGTGAGCTCAGGGCGAAACTCACCAAGGCCCCGGTACTGGCATTTTTCGACCCCACCAAGGAGACGAAGATCTCCACCGACGCTAGGCTGGCATTGGGGCAGTACTCCTCCAGCGGGACGATTCCTCCTCCTGGGCCCCAGTCGCATATGCCTCTAGAGCCATGACACCTACTGAGCAACGATATGCTCAGATTGAAGAAGAATGCCTGGGCCTCCTCACAGGGACCGACAAGTTCCATGATTATGTGTATGGACTCCCCAAAATCACAGTCGAGACGGACCACAGGCCATTGGTTCACGTCATCCAAAAAGACCTCAATGACATGATGCCACGGCTACAACGTATCCTCCTCAAACTCCGCCGCTACGATTTCGACCTGGTCTACCCCCCGGGCGAAGAGCTCATTGTGGCCGCCGCACTCTGTAGATCCATCAACACGCCGTGTGAGCAGTTGGATTTTGTCTGTCAGATATACGCTCAGGTGAAGTTTTGTGCCTCCAACTTTCTGGCCACTGATGAAAGGGTCATGCAAATTCATCAGGAGATGGCCAGGGATCCATTACTCCAGCGGGTCATGCGACATCTCATGGATGGTTGGCTAAAGGGGCAGTGCCCCCAGTTTTATAATATAAAGGATGATCTAGCGGTTGTGGACGGCATACTAATGAAGCTGGACAGGATAGTAATCCCACAGAGCATGCAAGAGCTGGTCCTCGGCCAAATCCACGAGGGTCACTACTGCAGTAAACGCAGTCCTTGCAGACCCAGCTTACCCAACACATCAGCCTGTGCCAACCCAATCGTAGCAGGAACAGCCAGCCAAGTTCAAGACCAATGATCGCTACCTGACGGATGAGCCCAGCAGAGACAGAGCCACTTTCTTCGAACCAGCCAAGTGAAATCCAGATAAAGGCCTTATCCATTTGCACAGTGCCGGTCGCCCTGAAGTTAAGTATAGGCTATCGTAGCTGATTGGTGTAGTTTAACTCGTAGATATTATGTTTGCATGTTGAGATAACTCTTGTGTATGTAAATAAACCATCTTTTGAACTAACTAACTGGTTGTTTGGTCATTTGATCGATATAAGGGAAGGCTTGTGGTTCACCAACATTATTAATAGAGCAACACCAATGTTAATTTTACTTAGTCCCTATCCCCGATCCGTTATTAATGTCCTCGGGATTTCTGGCAAGTTATCCTCCTTTTCTCCTGTAAATACTGAGGCAAAGTAACTTGCAACATGTCTGTCATTTCCCCATTGTTATTGACAATATCCCCACTTTCAGTCTTTAGTGGGCCAATATTGCTCCTGACCACCCACCTTCCCTTTCTGTAACTATAAACCTTCTTATTGATTTTGATGTCCCTTGCAAATTTCCTTTCATAATCCCCTTTAGTAGCTCTAATAAGCTGCTCTGTGGCCCTGAGCTGATCTTTGTGCCTTTACCATTCGGTAGGATCTGTGCTGTTTTTTGAATTTTTTGTCAGCCCTTTCTTCTATTTTTATGCTCTCCCTTATCTCTTTAGTTGTCCATGGTTATTTTTTCTGTGAAGTGGAGCTTTTCCCTCTCAGAGGTATAAATCGGTTCTGTATTGCAGTAAATGTTTCTTTAAACACCTTCCACTGTTCTTCAGTTGTTTTGCCCATTAGCAGATTTGCCCAGTTTATTGTGGACAGTCACCATCTTGTCTCATTAAAGTCAGCCTTACCTTAACCTAAAATTCTAGTAGCTGATTTGTGCTTTTCACTTTCAAACATTACACTGAACTCGATCATGTTGTGATGACTATTTGATAATTGTTAACGCACAATTCGGTTACTACTGTAATCAAATCTGGCTCATTACTCATTACTAAATCCAATCTTGCTTGTCCCCTTGTTTCATCCAGGACATATTACTGTCAGAAACTATTCCTGACACACTCCAGAAATGCACTACCTTTCTGACAGGTGCTTGTCTGCCTCTCCCAATCTATGTGTAAGTTAAAATTCCCCATTAATATTACTTTGCCTTTGTGAAACACTTGTCTAATTACTGCATTTATACAATCTGGCACTTCCATGCTTCTACCCAGGGGTTTATACACAACACCTATTACACTTTTTGATCATTTACTGTTCCTCTGTTCCACCCACAAGGTCTCCACTGGATGCTTTCCTTTCTTTACATCCTCTCTCACCAATGAATTGTTTCTGTTTCTAATCAATAAGGCCAAGCACCACCCCCTCCCCATTTTGCCTATCCATCCTGTAAACCTTATAAACCTGGTGTATTAGGTTCCCAGTCTAGACCATCCGGCAGCCATGTATCAGTTATGGCTGCTATATCACAATCTCCAATATGAATTTGCGCCTACTTTCTTTATCTAAACCAGGGGCTAGTTTAGCACAGGGCTAAATCCCTGGCTTTGAAAGCAGACAAAGGCAGGCCAGCAGCATGGTTCAATCCCCGTACCAGTCTCCCCGAACAGGCGCCGGAATGTGGCGACTAGGGGCTTTTCCCAGTAACTTCATTTGAAGCCTACTTGTGACAATAAGCAATTTTCATTCATTGTAATTTATTCCTTACACTCTGGGCACTTGTACATAGAGCCTTTATGTGGGTCATGCACTATGAACTGTCCCTCGGCACTATGCTTTATTCATCCATATACCTCTTATAGTTTTGCCATTACCTGCCGTGCCTGAAGTAGGACTGTTTCTTTACTCTCTGTCCTGTGACTTGTTTTTGAAACTGTACTTTCAACGTTTTGTCGTGTAGACATTCTTCCGCATTCTAGGTTTAGTTGCAGCTCTTGCAACTTTACCTGCCCGATATTAAGGTCATTCACTATGAACTGAGAATGTCTTTGCCCTTGAATTCTCACATACTGCTTCTTTCTCCTAAATCAAATTGCCAAGAAGAATTAAACAGCAAGTCAAGAATTGCACAGAACCCTGCACACTGCATGTTTACAGTAATGACAAGCCTGCTATTCCTCTTTGGAAGATTTCAAACAATGGATAGTTGTATCTGTTGCGTGAAACTACAATGTAAGAGGCACCGGACACAAGGTCATTCAATAAAACCTGACATAACAGTTGTTTACTGACCATCGTCTAACCTTTGTGGGTAGTAATCTATCTCTAAAATGACCATGTGAGCCTACATAATGAATTCTAACAGACGATTCACCTATCAGGAACATTGCAGTTAGATCTGATGTTGTTTTCATCTAATACTGACTGAAGCACACGGTTCAGCATAGGGATCACCGGATAATGATCAGGAGTAAAAACAATGGCTGATATTTTCCCCTCACTGGCCCAGGAATGCTGAAACCAGTACTAGTGACCATTTTGTAATGTTAACCAAAATCAGCTAACCCAGCACAGTCCAGTTCCTCTTACATTGCAGTTTTGTGTTCTGGAAATTATTAACTGGATGACTGGTTCTCTTTGGATTAAAAATGTTTTGTTCTTGAACTATTTTCTATGGCAGGTTGAATGTTGCTGGAGTGAAGGTGACAGAGAAGTCACAGGTGAGGGGATGCTGTGATAGCGCCCTGGTTGAGCTGCTACAGTGCATCCTGTACACCGTGCATATTGTACCCACAGACTGGTGCCGAAAGGGACGGATATTGAGTCTGGTCGCAGATACAGCTATCAGTAAGCTGTTTTCTTTTTTTAAATAAGTTCTTTTTTTTTCAATTAAGGGGCAATTTAGCGTTGTCAGTCTACCTACCCTTTAGGTTTGTGAGGGTGAGACCCACGCAGAGATGGGGAGAATGAAACTCCATGCGGACAGTGACCCAGGGCCGGGATTGAACCTGGTCCTCAGCGCCGTGGGACTGCAGTGCTAACCACTGCACCACCGTGCTTCCCAGTAAACTGTTTCCTGGATGCTGTTGTTATAATTACACCCATTCAGTCAAGTGAAAAGTATTCCATCAGATTCATAACCTGAGCCTTGAAAACAGTGCTTGAGGAAAGAGAGAAACTTGTCATAATGTACCCAGTCTCTATCCTGCTCTTGTTGACATGGTATTGATATAGCTGCTCCAGTTCAGTGTCCGGCCAATGGTAACCCACCAAGATGTTGATGATAGAGATTCAATGATAGTGATACCATTGTTGAAACGGGGTGCTTCACTGGATTGTGAATGGAGTTGAACACTGTGAGGTCATCAGTGAACAGCCCCACCTCAAATGTTATGATCGAGGAAAGGACATTGATGGAGCAGCTGTCAATGGTTGGGCTGAAGGAACTTCCTGAGGAACTCCTCCAGGGCTAACCTGTGACTGTGATTTTTTTTTTCTTATAAATTTAAATTACCCGTTTTTTTTCCAATTAAGGGGCAATTTAGCGTGGTCAATCCACCCAACCTGCACATCATTGGCATGTGGGGGTGAGACCCACGCAGACACGGGGAGAATGTGCAAACTACACAAGGACAGTGACCCAGGGCCGGGATCAAACCCGGGCCCTCGGTGCCATGAGGTAGCAGTGCTAACCACTGCACCATCATGCTGTCACAACCTGGGACTGTGATGACCGGCATTTGCAAACCACGGCCAGCACACCGTGTGTCGCACACAATTCCAGCCACTAGGAGGCTTTCCCACAGTCCCTTTAATTTTGCTGGAGCTGATTGGTGCGACATTCAGTGAAATGCTGTCTTTATTTCAAGGACGGCTATGTCTCCTCCAGCATTCAGCCCTCGCAACCTTGTCTAGATCAAATCTGGGATAAGGTTTCAAGTAAAATGGTTTGGCCAATGTTATAACCCGCACAAGAACTACAGAGCTGGACTAATTTGAGGCGAGAATGGACAGTGCCGGCAGGGACCTGAATTATACTGTGTGTATAGTTTACTTTGCAATAAAACAGTTTTCTTTCACCTCTCACTTGGACTCCTCTGTGGACACTAAAGACAAGTTGTTATGGAGCTGATTTCACTTAGTTGGATGCCAGTGTCATAGCCGTTCTGAGGGTTCACCTAGTTCTGGCACACAACAGCCAGAATGTCATCAGTGCAGGGCAACCTAGGCTAGTGAATGGGCCACATGAGTGACTCCCCTTCATCTCAATGGGCCGCAAGATTGAAATCGGGCTTGTTCACTAACCATGACCCCCAATGGACCAGATTAAATACATTAAATACACGTCAAATATTTTAAAATGAGTTATAGAAAATGCTTCATCATTTATGTATTGATAGAACTTATAATAATCAACTAATAATCAACTTCAAATGGTAAAAACAAAATAAATATTTACACTTTGGACACAGAGGGAGCGCACGGCTCTCACAGTCAATGTTGTGTGGAATCAGCAAGCACCTCACTTCACTTGCCCTTGTTTTATGTGCATATCACTGCAGTCATGCCGGTAGGAAAAATACTATGCGGATGGAAATCAGCAGAATGTGGCAACCCTGCATGTGGGCAGCAGTCAACAAAACGTTTCATGGGCCAAACCTAGAACCCAGGTGGGCCCCGAGGCCACAGGTTGCCCATCAGTGGTCTATAGCTGTTACACTGTCCAGGGCACTCGGCTGTTTCTTAATGTCTTGTAGAGTGAATCAAATTTGCTCCACACTGGTATCTGTAATGGTGGAGACCTCTGGAGGGGGCTAAATAAGGGCCAGAATTCTCCGGCGTTTGGGATTCTCTGTTCCCACCACCAGTGCACCTCAGCACAAGGGTTTCCCGGCGGCATGGGCTGGCTTCAAAAGGGAAATCCTATTGACAAGCGACGGGTGTAGAGAATCCCTGTGCCAACGAAAGGCACACCGCTGAGAAAAGGATGGCTGGAGAATCCAGCCCAAGGTCATCCAACAAGGTGCAAACATATCAGTCTGGCCTTTTGCAATCACACATTGAGATCCATCATGGTTGATAATCAGACAACCTCCTCTTCTGTTGGTTGTCTGATTGCCAATTGCCTTTTTGCTTTGGGTGTAATATCTATACAGAGTTTTGACCTGATCTGTTGGTTTCTGGACCACTCTCTTGTGTCTATGATCTGCTGTTTTTGATGCCAGTGCCAGTGGTAGCTTGAATAAGTTTGTACCTTATTCGAAGGAATTCCAGTTACTACTCCGACATTCCACGTTGATGCACCTGAGAAAATTGCAATACGTTTCAAGCTGCATCAACAGCATTTTGCTGGAACTTGTCAGAATATGATTAATTACTTTTCAAATAAACACGCAGTGCAAGTGATTTGGCCAGTGCTCCTTTGAGAGGATTAACATTATCTTGGTTCTCACTATGGGAAGCAATAAAAAGGGGGATTACTCTGTATTAATTTATATCCTACAGGTATAAATATATTTCTTCAGCTGGGAGATTGATGATAGATAGAACATAGAACAGTACAGCACAGTACAGGCCCTTCAGCCCACGATGTTGTGCCGACCATTTATCCTGACCTAAGATACACCTAACCTACACCCCTTCAATTTACTGCTGTCCATGTGCCTGTCTAAGACTCGCTTAAATGTCCCTCATGACTCTCACTCCACCACCTCTGCTGGCAGTGCATTCTCCGCACCCATCACTCTCCGTTTAAAGAACTGACCTCTGACATCTCCCCAATACCTTCCTCCAATCACCTTAAAATTATGTCCCCTCATGACAGCCATTTCCACCCTGGGGAAAAGTCTCTGGCTATCCACTCAATCCATGCCTCTCATCACCTTGTACATCTCTATCAAGTCACCTCTCTTCATTCTTTGCTCCAGTGAGAAAAGCCCTAGCTCCCTCAACCTTTCTTCATAAGACATTCCCGCCAATCCAGGCAGCATCCTGGTAAATCTCCTCTGCACCCTCTCCAAAGCATCCACATCCTTCCCATAAAGAGGCGACCAGAACTGGACACAATATTCCAAGTGTGGTCTGACCAGGGTTTTATAAAGCTACAGCAAAACCTCGCAAATCTTAAACTCAATCCCCCTGTTAATGAAAGCCAACACACCATACGCCTTCTTAACAACCCTATCAAGCTGGGTGGCAACTTTGAGGGATCTATGTACGTGGACCTCAAGATCCCTCTGTTCATCCACACTTCCAAGAATCCTGCCTTTAACCCTGTATTCAGCATTCAAATTTGACCTTCCAAAATGAATCACTTCACATTTATCTAGGTTGAACTCCATCTGCCACTTCTCAGCCCAGCTCTGCATCTTGTTAATGTCCTGTTGTAACCTGCAACAGCCCTCGACACTATCTACAACTCCACCAACCTTCGTGTCATCGGCAAACTTATTAACCCACCGTTCCACTTCCACTTCCTCAAAAAAAGCTCTGTCCGTTGGATTGCTAAACTAACAAGCTTTTTATTTTTTTATTTTTCAGTTGTTGGGAAGTTAGTCTAGTGGGAATGGAGGCTAGGGCAGTTGAATGTTCCTCCTGCAGAATGTGGGAGGAAAGGGTCACCTCTAGTATCCCTTCTGACTACATCTGCGGGAAGTGCACCCAACTCCAGCTCCTCGAGAGCCGCATTAGGGACCTGGAGCTGGAGCTGGATGAACTTCGGATCATTCGGGAGGCGGAGGAGGTTATTGAGAGGAGTTATAGGGAGGTAGTCACACCTCAGGTAAAAGAAGAAAGTAGATGGGTTACCGTCAGGGGAGGGAGAGGGAACCGGCAGGCAGTGCAGGGATCCCCTGTGGTCGTTCCCCTCTATAACAAGTATACCGTTTTGGATACTGTTGCGGGGGACGACTTACCAGGGGTAAGCAATAGGGCGCAGGTCTCTGGCACAGAGTCTGTCCCTGTTGCTCAGACGGGAAGGGAGAAGAGGAACAGAGCACTTGTCATTGGGGACTCCATAGTTAGAGGAACAGACAGGAGGTTCTGTGGGAACGAAAGAGACTCACGGTTGGTATGTTGCCTCCCAGGTGCCAGGGTTCGTGATGGTCTCTGATCGTGTTTTTGGGATCCTTAAGGGGGAGGGGGAGCAGCCCCAAGTCGTGGTCCACATAGGTACCAACGACATAGGTAGGAAGAGAGATGGGGATTTGAGACAGATATTCAGGGAGCTAGGGTGGAAGCTGAGAGCTAGAACAAACAGAGTTGTTATCTCTGGGTTGTTACCCGTGCCACGTGCTAGCGAAGTGAGAAATAAGGAGAGAGAGGAGTTGAACACATGGCTACAGGGATGGTGCAGGAGGGAGGGTTTTGGTTTCCTGGATAATTGGGGCTCATTCTGGGGTAGGTGGGACCTCTACAAACAGGATGGTCTTCACCTGAACCAGAGGGGTACCAATATCCTGGGGGGGAGATTTGCTAGTGCTCTTCGGGGGGGTTTAAACTAATTCAGCAGGGGGATGGGAACCTAAATTGTAGTCCCAGTGTACAGGATGTTGAGAGTAGTGAGGTCAGGGATAGGGTTAAAAGTTCGAAAGAGGGCACCGGCAAGCAGGACGCTGGTTTGAAGTGTGTCTACTTCAACACCAGGAGCATCCGGAATAAGGTGGGTGAGCTTGCAGCATGGGTTGGTACCTGGGATCTCGATGTTGTGGCGATTTCGGAGACATGGGTAGAGCAGGGACAGGAATGGTTGTTGCAGGTTCCAGGATTTAGATGTTTCTGTAAGAACAGAGAAGATGGTAAAAGAGGGGGGGGGGTGTGGCATTGTTAATCAAGGAAAGTATTACGGCGGTAGAAAGGACGCTTGAGGACTCGTCTACTGAGGCAGTATGGGCCGAGGTTAGGAACAGTAGAGGAGAGGTCACCCTGTTGGGAGTTGTCTATAGACCTCCGAATAGTCCCAGAGATGTCGAGGAAAGGATTGCAAAGATGATTCTTGACAGGAGCGAGAGTAACAGGGTAGTTGTTATGGGGGACTTTAACTTTCCAAATATTGACTGGAAATACTATAGTTCGAGTACAGTTTTTGTGCAGTGTGTGCAGGAGGGTTTTCTGACACAGTATGTAGACAGACCAACAAGGGGCGAGGCCACATTGGATTTGGTACTGGGTAATGAACCCGGCCAGGTGTTAGATTTAGATGTAGGTGAGCACTTTGGTGATAGTGATCACAACTCGGTTATGTTTACTTTAGCAATGGGCAGGGATAGGTATATACCGCAAGGCAAGAATTATAGCTGGGGGAAAGGCAATTATGATGCTATTCGGCAAGATTTAGGAGGTATAGGATGGGGAAGGAAACTGCAGGGGATGGGTACAATCGAAATGTGGAGCTTTTTCAAGGAACAGCTACTGCGTGTCCTTGATAAGTATGTACCTGTCAGGCAGGGAGGAAGTTGTCGAGCAAGGGAGCCGTGGTTTACTAAGGAAGTTGAAGCACTTGTCAAGAGGAAGAAGAAGGCTTATGTTAGGATGAGACATGAAGGCTCAGTTAGGGCACTTGAGAGTTACAAGTTAGCCAGGAAGGACCTAAAGGGAGAGTTAAGAAGAGCGAGGAGAGGACACGAAAGTCGTTGGCGGATAGGATCAAGGAAAACCCTAAGGCTTTCTATAGGTATATCAGGAACAAAAGAATGACTCGAGTAAGATTAGGGCCAATCAAGGATAGTAGTGGAAAGTTGTGTGTGGAATCAGAGGAGATAGGGGAAGCATTAAATGGATATTTTTCGTCAGTGTTTACACTGGAGAAAGACAATGTTGTCGAGGAGAACACTCAGGTTCAGTCGACCAGGCTAGATGGAATTGAGGTTCAAAAGGAGGAGGTGTTAGCAATTTTAGAAAATGTCAAAATAGATAAGTCCCCTGGGCCAGATGGGATTTATCCTAGGATTCTCTGGGAAGCCAGGGAGGAGATTGCAGAGCCTTTGTCCTTGATATTTATGTCGTCTTTGTCGACAGGAATAGTGCCGGAAGACTGGAGGATAGCAAATGTTGTCCCCTTGTTCAAGAAGGGGAGTAGAGACAACCCTGGTAATTATAGACCTGTGAGCCTTACTTCGGTTGTGGGTAAAATGTTGGAAAAGGTTATAAGAGAGAGGGTTTATAATCATCTTGAAAAGAACAAGTTGATTAGCGATACTCAACACGGTTTTGTGAAGGGTAGGTCATGTCTCACAAACCTTATTGAGTTTTTTGAGAAGGTGACCAAACAGGTGGATCAGGGTAAAGCTGTTGATGTGGTGTATATGGATTTCAGTAAGGCGTTTGATAAGGTTCCCCACGGTAGGCTATTGCAGAAAATAAGGAAGTATGGAATTGAAGGTGATTTAGCGGTTTGGATCAGTAATTGGCTAGCTGAAAGAAGACAGAGGGTGGTGGTTGATGGCAAATGTTCATCCTGGAGTTCAGTTACTAGTGGTGTACCGCAAGGATCTGTTTTGGGGCCACTGCTGTTTGTCATTTTTATAAATGACCTGGAAGAGGGTGTAGAAGGATGGGTTAGTAAATTTGCAGATGACACGAAGGTCGGTGGAGTTGTGGATAGTGCTGAAGGATGTTATAGGATACAGAGGGACATAGATAAGCTGCAGAGCTGGGCTGAGAGGTGGCAGATGGAGTTTAATGCGGAAAAGTATGAGGTGGTTCACTTTGGAAGGAGTAACAGGAATGCAGAGTTCTGGGCTAATGGCAAGATTCTTGGTAGTGTAGATGAACAGAGAGATCTCGGCATCCAGGTACATAAATCCTTGAAAGTTGCCACCCAGGTTAATAGGGCTGTTAAGAAGGCATATGGTGTGCTAGCCTTTATAAGCAGGGGGATTGAGTTTCGGAACCACGGGATCATGCTGCAGCTGTACATAACTCTGGTGCGGCCACACCTGGAGTACTGCGTGCAGTTCTGGTCACCACATTATAGGAAGGATGTGGAAGCTTTGGAAAGGGTTCAGAGGAGATTTACTAGGATGTTGCCTGGTATGGAGGGAAGGTCTTACGAGGAAAGGCTCAGGGAATTGAGGTTGTTTTCGTTAGAGAGGAGAAGGCTGAGAGGTGACTTAATAGAGACATATAAGATAGTCAGAGGGTTAGATAGGGTGGACAGTGAGAGTCTTTTTCCTCGGATGGTGATGACCAACACGAGGGGACATAGCTTTAAATTGAGGGGTGAGAGATATAGGACAGATGTCAGAGGCAGTTTCTTTACTCAGAGAGTAGTAGGGGTGTGGAACGCCCTGCCTGCAACAGTAGTAGACTCGCCAACTTTAAGGGCATTTAAGTGGTCACTGGATAGACATATGGATGAAAATGGAATAGTGTAGGTCAGATAGGCTTCAGATGGTTTCACAGGTCGGCGCAACATCGAGGGCCGAAGGGCCCGTACTGCGCTGTAGTGTTCTATGTTCTATGTTCATCCAAGTCATTTATAAAAAATACAAAGAGCAGATGTCCCAGAACAGATCCCTGTGGGACACCACTGGTCACCGACCTCCAGGCGGATACTTTCCATCCACTCACTGTCTTCTTGGCCAGCCAATTCTGTATCCAAACAGCCAAATTTCCCTGTATCCCATGCCCCCTGACTTTCTGAATGAGCTTACCATGGGGAACCTAATCAAATGCCTTACTGAAATCCATATACACCACATCCACTGCCTAACCTTCATCAATGTGTCTCCTCACATCCTCAAGGAATTCAATGAGGCTTGTGAGGCATGGCCTGCTCCTCACAAAGCCATGCTGACTATGTTTTTCGAAATAATCATAAATCCTATCTCTCAGAATTCTTTCCAGTATTTTGCTCACCACAGATGTAAGACTAATGGGTCTGTAATTCCCAGGGATTTCCCTATTCCCTTTCTTGAACAGGAGAACTAAATTCGCCTGACTCCAATCATCCAGTACAAATCCAGTGGAGAGTGACGGTCACAAAGATCATCACCAATGGCACAGCAATCTCCTCCCTCGCTTCCCATAGTAACCTTGGGTATATCCTGTCTGGTCCAGGGGATTTATCTATCCTGATGCTTTTCAAACTTTCCAGTACATCTGCCTTCTTAATATCAACCTGTTCAAGCCTAATAACCTGGTTCACACTGTTGTCATGAGCAACAAGGTCCCTCTCTCTCGTGAATACTGAAGCAAAATATTAATTTAGGGCCTCCCCCACCTCCTCAGACTCTCGGCACAAGTTCCCTCCACTATCCCTGATTGGCCCTATTCTCACTCTGATCATCCTCTTATTTCTCACATAAGTGTAGAACGCCTTGGGGTTTTCCCTAATCCTTCCCACCAAGGTTTTTTTCATGCCTCCTTCTAGCTCCCCTAAGTCCATTTTTGAGTTCCTCCCTGGCTACCTTGTAACCCTCTAGAGCCGTGCCAGATGCTTGCTTCCTCAACCTTACGTCAGCTTCCTTCTTTCTCTTGACTAGAAGCTCCACTTCTCTTGTCATCCAAGGCTCCTTCACCTTACCATTCCTTCCTTGTCTCAGTGGGACAAAACTATCCAGCACTCGCAGCAAGTGCTCCTTAAACAACCCCCACATTACTGTTGTGCATTTAGCTGAGAACATGTGTTCCCAATTTATGCTCCTCAGCTCTTGTCTAATAGCATATAATTTCCCCTCCCCCAATTAAATACCTTCCCATACTGTCTGTTCCTATCCCTCTCCATGACTGTGGAAAAGGTCAAGGAGTTGTGGTCACTGTCACCAAAATAATTATATTAATTATTTTTTAATATAATTATTTTGAGCAAGACCAGCAGAACCCGTGCTGCTGGTCTTGCTCTGTATAACAAACCAGGTGTCTAGTCCACTGAGCTAAACCAGCTGCTTACCCACCGAGACATCTGATACCTGGGCTGGTTCATTGCCAAACACCAAATGCAATATGGCCTCCTCCCTAGTCAGCCTATCTGCATATTGGCCCAGGAATCCTTCCTGTACACACCTGACAAAATCTGCCCCATCCAAACCATTTGCACTGAGGAGGTTCCAGTCAATATTAGGGAAGTTGAAGTCACCCACAACAACAACTCTGTTACTTTTGCACCTTTCCAAGGTCTGCTGCCCAATATGTTCCTCCATCTCTCTGCTGCTATTGGAGAGTCTATAGAAAACACCCAATAAAGTGACTGCTCCTCTCTTGTTTCTGACTTCCAGCCATACAGACTCAGTAGACAAACCCTCCTCGACTACCTCCTTTTCTGCAGCTGTGATGCACTCTCTAATTAACAGTGCCACTCCCTCTCCTCTTTTACTTCCCTCCCTATTCTTCTTAAAACATCTAAACCCCGGAACATCTGTCAACCATTCCTGCTCCTGTGAAATCCATATCTCCGTAATGGCCACAACATCGTAGTTCCAAGTACTGATCCACGCTCTAAGTCCATCTCCCTTATTCCTGACGCTTCTTACATTGAAACAGACACATGTCACCCATGCCACTGAGTGCAACTTTGCCCTATCAACTGTCTATCCTTCCTCACGGGCTCGCTGCATACTATTTCTGCCTGTTCACCAGCTATCCTATCCTCTGATCCGTAGCTCTGGTTCCCAACCCCCTGCCAAACTAGTTTAAACCCTCCCGAAGAGCTCTAGCAAACCTCCTGCCCAGGATATTGGTGCCCCTCCAGTTTAGGTGCAATCCGTCGTTCATGTACAGGACCCACCTTCCCCAGAATGTATCCCAATGATCTACATATCTGAAGCCTTCCCTCCTGCATCAGCCCGGTAGCCACGTGTCCAGCTGCACTCGCTCTCTGTTCCTTGCCTCACTAGCACGTGGCACCGGTAACAATCCTGAGATCACCACTCTGCTTGTCCTGCTCTTTAGCTTCCAACCTAACTCCCTAAAATCACTTTTTAGTTCCTATGTCATTGGTGCCAATGTGCACCACGACTTCTGGTTACTCCCCCTCCCGCTTAAGAATCCTGTAGACTCGATCCGAGACATCCCTGATCCTGGCACCCAGGAGGCAACATACCTTCCTGGAGTCTCGTTTGCAACCAGAGAATCTCCTATCTGTTCCCCTAACCATTGAGTCTCCTATCACTATCACTTTTCTATTCTACCCCCTTTTCCCTTCTGAGCCACAGAGCCAGGCTCAATGCCAGAGAACTGGTTGCTATGGCCTTCCCCTGGTAGATCCAGGTCCCCCCCCCCCCCCCCCGCCCCCCCCCCCCCCCCCCCCCCCCCCCCCCCCCCCCCACCCCCAACAGCATCCAAAATGGTATACTTGTTTTGAAGGGGAACAGTCACAGGGGATCCCTGCACTGTCTGTCCGGTTCCCTTTCCTTCCCCTGACTGTTGCCCAGCTACTCTTGTCCTGAACCTTGGGTGTGGCTACCTCCTTGTAACTCCTCTCTATCAACCCCTCAGCCTCCCGGATGATCCGAAGTTTATCCAGCTCCAGTTCCCTAAAGCGGTCTCCGAGGAGTTGGGTGCACTTCCCGCAGGTGTAGTCAGTGTGGACACCAGTGGTGTCCCTTACCACCCACATCCTACAGGAAGAGCATGCAAGTGCCTTAACTTCCATCCCCTCTTATCTGAATTCCCAAAGAGATTCAAATGGGAAAAAAATTCTGAACGATTAGCTTTGCGCAAGTCGAGGACAACACAGCCGGAGTGAGACACATCCAGTGTGAGGCACAACCAAGAGTGAGTTTGGGAATTTGAAGCTAGGTGGGAATTCGAAGCTGGGTGGGGAGGAGGTGCTGGTAAGTGACTGGTAAGTAGTTTTTCTTTTCGTTGTCTAATTTATTTATTTTTTCTTTCGTTTTTTGTAATTGTGGTTGTATAAGTTTACCTAAGGTTTAAGACATGGCAGGAGATCCCAGACCCGTGTCATGCTCCTCGTGTGCGATGTGGGAGCTCAGGGACACGTCCACTGTCCCTGGCTCCTTCACGTGCAAGAAGTGTGTTCAGTTGCAGCTCCTGTTAGACCGCTTGACGACTCTGGAGCTGTGGATGGACTCATTTTGGAGCATCCGTGATGCTGAGGACGTCATGGATAGCACGTTTAGCGAGTTGGTCACACCGCAGGTGAAAGTTACTGAGGGAGATAGAAAATGGGCGACCAAAAGACAGAGCAAGAGTAGGAAGGCAGTGCAGGTCTCCCTGCAAAACAGATATACCGCTTTGGATACTGTTGAGGGGATGGCTCACCAGGGGAAGGCAGCAGCAGCAGGGTTCATGGCACCGTGGCTGGCTCTGCTGCGCAGCAAGGCATGAAGAAGAATGGCAGGGCTATAGTGATAGGGGACTCAATTGTAAGGGGAATAGGCGGTTCTGCGGACGCAATCAAGACCCCAGGATGGTATGTTGCCTCCCTCGTGCAAGAGTCATGGATGTCTCGGAGCGGCTGCAGGACATTCTGGGGGGGGGGGGGGGGGGGGGGTGAACAGCCAGCTGTCGTGGTGCACATAGGCACCAGCGATATAGGTAAAAAAAATGGGACGAGGTCCTGCAAGCTGAATTCAGGGAGTTAGGAGGTAAACTAAAAAGTAGGACCTCAAAGGTAGTAATCTCAGGATTGCTACCAGTGCCACGAGCTAGTCAGAGTAGGAATGTCAGGATAGATAGTATGAATGCGTGGCTCGAGAGATGGTGCAAGAGGGAGGGATTCAAATTCCTGGGGCATTGGAACCGTTTCTGGGGGAGGTGGGACCAGTACAAACCGGGAAGTCTGCACCTGGGCAGGACTGGAACCAATGCCCTCGGGGTTGTGTTTGCTAGAGCTGTTGGGGAGGGTTTAAACTAATATGGCGGGGGATGTGAACCGATGCAGGAAGTCGGAAGGTAGTAAAACTGAACAGAAGCAAAAGGAAGTAAGGGGGAAAGTGTACGGCAGAGAAGCCATATTCAAAAATCAAAAAGGGCGACAGTACAAGGTACAGTGACTGAGGGGAGCTCAGAGAATAGGCCCAGTAATACTAAAAGGAATAAAACGGGAAGTAAAAACATTAATGGTAAACGACGCGGCAGGTTGTTCGATGAAGATATGGGTTCAACGACAAGGAAAATTATGAGAAAAGTTAAGAGGAAATATAACTTAGGAGAGGTTACTGATCGAGGTGTTACGATTCAATTCAGAGGTAAAAAAAGCCATCATAAGTGTACTTTACCTGAATGCTCGTAGTATTCGGATTAAGGTAAATGAGTTGATGGCGCAAATCATCGTGAATGACTATGATTTAGTGGCCATTACTGAAACATGGTTAAAGGATGGTCACGACTGGGAGTTAAATATTCGAGGGTATCAAACTATTCGGAAGGACAGAGTAGACGGTAAGGGAGGTGGTGTATCTCTGTTATTTAAGGATGACATCCGGGCACTAGTAAGGGAAGACATTGGTGCTATGGAGGGTAAGGATGAATCCATTTAGGTGGAAATCAGGAATAGTAAGGTGAAAAAGTCACTGATAGGAGTAGTCTATAGGCCACCAAATAGTAACATTATGGTGTGGCAGGCAATAAACAAAGAAATAATGGATGCATGTAGAAATGGTACATCAGTTATCATGGGGGATTTTAATCGACATGTCGATTGGTTTAACCAGGTCGGTCCAGGCAGCCTTGAGGAGGAGTTTATAGAATGTAATCGTGATAGTTTCCTAGAACAGTATGTAATGGAACCTACGAGGGAACAAGCGGTCCTAGATCTTGTCCTGTGTAATGAGACAGGATTGATTCATGATCTCATAGTTAGGGATCCTCTCGGAAGGAGCGATCACAATATGGTGGAATTTAAAATACAGATGGAGGGTGCGAAGGTAAAATCAAATCCTCATGTTTTGTGCTTAAACAAAGGAGATTATAATGGGATGAGGGAAGAACTAGCTAGGGTAGACTGGGAGCAAAGACTTTATGGTGGAATGGTTGAGGAACAGTGGAGAACCTTCCAAGCAATTTTTCACAGTGCTCAGCAAAGGTTTATACCAACAAAAAGGAAGGACGGTAGAAAGAGGGAAAATCGACCGCGGATATCTAAGGAAATAAGGAAGAGTATCAAATTGAAGGAAAAAGCATGCAAAGTGGTAAAGATTAGTGGGAGACTAGAGGACTGGGAAATCTTTAGGGGGCAACAGAAAGCTACTAAAAAAACTATAAAGAAGAGTAAGATAGATTATGAGAGTAAACTTGCTCAGAATATAAAAACAGATAGTAAAAGTGTCTACAAATATACAAAACAAAAAAGAGTGGCTAAGGTAAATATTGGTCCTTTAGAGAATGAGAAGGGATTTTTAATAATGGGAGATGAGGAAATGGCTGAGGAACTGAACAGGTTTTTTGGATTGGTCTTCACAGTGGAAGACACAATAACATGCCAGTGACTGATAGAAATGAGGCTATGACAGGTGAGGACCTTGAGAGGATTGTTATCACTAAGGAGGTAGTGATGGGCAAGCTAATGGGGCTAAAGGTAGACAAATGTCCTGGCCCTGATGGAATGCATCCCAGAGTGCTAAAAGAGATGGCCAGGGAAATTGCAAATGCACTAGTGATAATTTACCAAAATTCACGAGACTCTGGGGTGGTCCCAGTGGATTGGAAATTAGCAAACATGACACCACTGTTTAAAAAAAGTAGGTAGGCAGAGAGCGGGTAATTATAGGCCAGTGAGCTTAACTTTGATAGTAGAGAAGATGCTGGAATCTATCATCAAGGAAGAAATAGCGAGGCATCTGGATAGAAATTGTCCCATTGGGCAGACGCAGCATGGGTTCATAATGGGCAGGTCGTGCCTAACTAATTTCGTGGAATTGTTTGAGGATATGACCAGTGCGGTAGATAACGGGGAGCCAATGGATGTGGTATATCTGGATTTCCAGAAAGCCTTTGACAAGGTGCAACACAAAAGGTTGCTGCATAAGATAAAGATGCATGGCATTAAGGGTAAAGTAGTAGCATGGATAGAGGATTGGTTAATTAATAGAAAGCAAAGAGTGGGGGTTAATGGGTGTTTCTCTGGTTTGCAATCAGTAGCTAGTGGTGTCCCTCAGGGATCAGTGTTCGGCCCACAATTGTTCACAATTTACATAGATGATTTGGAGTTGGGGACCAAGGGTAATGTGTCTAGGTTTGCAGACGACACTAAGATGAGTGGTAAAGCGAAAAGTGCAGAGGATACTGGAAGTCTGCAGAGGGATTTAGATAGGTTAAGTGAATGGGCTAGGGTCTGGCAGATGGAATACAATGTTGACAAATGTGAGGTTATCCATTTTGGTAGGAATAACAGCAAACGGGATTATTATTTAAATGATAAAATATTAAAACATGCTGCTGTGCAGAGAGACCTGGGTGTGCTAGTGCATGAGTCACAGAAAGATGGTTTACAGGTGCAACAAGTGATTAAGAAGACAAATGGAATTTTGTCCTTCATTGCTAGAGGGATGGAGTTTAAGACTAGGGAGGTTATGCTGCAATTGTATAAGGTGTTAGTGAGGCCACACCTGGAGTATTGTGTTCAGTTTTGGTCTCCTTACTTGAGAAAGGACGTACAGGCACTGGAGGCTGTAAGGAGGAGATTCACTAGGTTAATCCCAGAGCTGAAGGGGTTGGATTACGAGGAGAGGTTGAGTAGACTGGGACTGTACTCGTTGGAATTTAGAAGGATGACGGGGGATCTTATAGAAACATATAAAATTATGAAGGGAATAGATAGGATAGATGCGGGCAGGTTGTTTCCACTGGCGAGTGAAAGCAGAACTAGGGGGCATATCCTCAAAATAAGGGGAAGTAGATTTAGGACTGAGTTTAGGAGGAACTTATTCACCCAAATGGTTGTGAATCTATGGAATTCCTTGCCCAATGAAGCAGTAGAGGCTCCTTCATTCAATGTTTTTAAGATAAAGACAGACAGTTTTTTGACGAATAAAGGGATCAAGGTTTATGGTGTTCGGGCCGGAAAGTGGAGCTGAGTCCACAAAAGATCAACCATGATCTCATTGAATGGCGGAGCAGGCTTGAGAGGCCAGATGGCCTACTCCTGCTCCTAGTTCTTATGTTCTTATGATTAAACACCTGTTATGCCCTTAAAAAAAATACTGCTGCTACTCTCTCAAGTGAACCCTCAAAAATCAGTGATTCTGCTGAATGATACAAATACAGCTTGCTGCCCCCTAAGAAAAACAACTCTTACCTTCCAGAATGTAGCTGAGATTTTGCCCCGTACAACCAGCTGGAACCCTGCCCTCCACCTCTGCTCCCAGTCAGCTGCACTCTTTGTAAACTCCCGGCTCCTCTCACGCCCCTTGAGCAAATGTAGAAAATGAAAGGAACACCTTGCTCCCTCCTCGCCAAACTCCCTCAGTCACCAAACTCCCACTTTAGCACTCTAATGCAGCCCAAAGGCAGCACTCTAGTGCAAACAAAAATGTTGCAGAGTTTTAGAGTTCTTGTGCTGCTGTTGGGAAAGCCAGCCTATGTCTTTCTTTGCTGAATGGCTTCATTTACTGGACCGCTTAATATATGATTGATGTGAGGGGTAAATTGAGGGGTAATAGATATAGGACAGAGGTCAGAGGTGGGTTTTTTACGCAAAGAGTGGTGAGGCCGTGGAATGCCCTACCTGCAACAGTAGTGAACTCGCCAACATTAAGGGCATTTAAAAGTTTATTGGATAAGCATATGGATGATAAGGGCATAGTGTAGGTTAGATGGCCTTTAGTTTTTTTCCATGTCGGTGCAACATCGAGGGCCGAAGGGCCTGTACTGCGCTGTATCGTTCTATGTTCTATGTTCTATGTTCTATGTGTAAACAGCTGGAATGTAATGACAGGTCATTCTAATAAGTGGTCAGAAGAAATTGGGTCATCTGCCTAGAAGTCAGGATGACTACTCCCGATATGGGGAGACCACTCGCAAGCCCTTTGCTGCTGCAAAGAGTTCATCTGTTTTCAGTTCAATAGGAAGGGCCATATCCAGGCACGTTGCTGTGACAGGCGGAGCATGTCAAATAAAAACAAAACAAGTCATGACGCTAACGAGCAAAGTGGAGAGGAATTCAGATGAAGAGCCCGAAACGTACAGATTAAACATGGTGAAAGTGAGCAAAACAGCCCCAATTGAGATATTCCTCACAGCAAATGGAAGACCACTAAAGATGAAGGTTGATACCGGGGTGTCAGTCATGGTTGTGGGCAAACAAACATTCAAATGTCTTTGAGAAGGAGTTCAGTCTTTGAACTTTATTAGCACACGTTGGTGAAATATATGGGGCAAAACCCTGAAAATATTGGAGACAACCATGAATCCGGTGTCCTACCAGCAACAGGATGCCCAGCTACCTCTGAGTTGGAGGAGTCGGCTAGGGGACTAAGGTGGTCTACAAGACCCAGAAAAAGCCCCAGACAAATTGAAATTGTGATGAGCTGTTATGGACTCTCTCCCCCTGTGGCTCTCAACCTTTTATTGGACATAGTTACTGTACATAACCCGTTCTGGATGGGACTTAAGGGATGAGGGATGTTGTACCATAGCCCCTTTAAGGGGTGAGCCCTCCAAGTGACCGGCTTGAGACCTATAGCGCAGGAGCAGGCGTGAACCCCGACTAATGGGGAAAAATGCGGAGCCCTGGGCAGAGTGGACCCTGGAGCCAGAGCGTGAAAACCTGTTTAGAGATTCTGTACCTGTGTAAAGTTTTCCTTTACTTGTTAACAATAAACCCTTGTTCAGTTGTACTGGAAATCTCCCTGGTACTACCTTGAGCCACCACAATTGCCCCACCTTTCTGACAAGCTCCAATTATTTCTTCCTGTGTGCTCCACCATTTCTCATCTCTACCCAAACCTTTTCCACATCATGTTTCCTGAACTTAAGTCCTCCCTCTGTATTGTGCTAATACCATCCTGTTCCCTTCAATATTCAGGTCCCATAGAACCACAGAATTCCTCCAATGCAGAAGGAGGTTACTTGGTCCATCGAGACAGCCCCCCACCTCTGCCCACTCCCCCGATAAATACTGGTCTTGTTAGCGGTGCTCACATCCCATGAAGGAATTTTAAAAAAGTAATTGAAAAATGGAAAACAAAATGAAACAAAGCCTTATTGTCATCCCACAGACCTGTGCTTCGTAAAATTGTATCACTGATATTGATACTTTAATAGGCCGTTAAAACATTCCCTTTCCTCCACAATCTCTCATAGCTGAGGTCGGAGGGGCAGTGGGTTAATGGTTATGTTACTGGGTTAGTAAATCTGGAACTAATTATCTGGAGAAATTAGTTCAAATCCCAACTGGTCAATTTAAATTTATTTAATTAAATAAAATCTGTAAGGAGAAAACTAGTCTCAGTACTGGTGACCATGAAACTGCTGGAATGTTGGGGAAACCTGTTTAGTTCATTTACGTCCTTCAGAGAAGGGAAGGGAATCGGCATCCTTACCCAGCCTGGTTTAAATCAGGCCCCAGACCCACACAATGTGCTGAACTCTTAACTATCCTCTGATAAGGCCTTACACACCACTCAGTCGTAATCAGCAATGTGACTCACCTTATCAAATGTCCAGAGCAGCACCTTATCAAATGTCCAGAGCAGCACCTTATCAAATGTCCAGAGCAGCACCTTATCAAATGTCCAGAGCAGCACCTTATCAAATGTCCAGAGCAGCACCTTATCAAATGTCCAGAGCAGCACCTTATCAAATGTCCAGAGCAGCGCCTTATCAAATGTCCAGAGCAGCACCTTATCAAATGTCCAGAGCAGCACCTTATCAAATGTCCAGAGCAGCACCTTATCAAATGTCCAGAGCAGCACCTTATCAAATGTCCAGAGCAGCACCTTATCAAATGTCCAGAGCAGCACCTTATCAAATGTCCAGAGCAGCACCTTATCAAATGTCCAGAGCAGCACCTTATCAAATGTCCAGAGCAGCACCTTATCAAATGTCCAGAGCAGTGCATATCAAATGTCCAGAGCAGCACCTTATCAAATGTCCAGAGCAGTGCATATCAAATGATAAAACTGACCACCCACTTTGGCCCCCTGGTTCTGCAGAGTGACACTGGCCGTATGGGTGCCCAACCCTGCAAGCCAGCCTCCACCTCACTAATCCTGCACCCCAGCCCCCATCCTACCACCCTTGCACCCCAGCCTCCACCCCATCATCCTGCACCCCACCCTCCGCCATACCACCCACCCCCCCCCCCCAACCCAACTGGCCGCCACCTGCCAGTGGGTCATCGAGCAGCCCAACCAGGTGTTGAGGAGGGGGGGGGGGGGGGGGGGGGGCGGGGAGACATGAAGTGTGGACAGGAGGGGGGGTAGGAATGCGGCGCAGTGCCAACTGGGCACACTGTGTAGACTACTGGGCCTGGTTGGGCATGGGGATATACGCCATGCTAACAGCCCCTGCAGACAATGGATATTATAAACAGCCAGTAATGGTGGCCTTCCTCCTCGTCGCCGCAGCCTTGGGGAATGCACTGAGGCTGTACAAGCTGGAGCTGCTCGAGGAGGAGGAAGCTGCAGCAGCGGAGCCTGTCCTGGAGGAACAGATGGCAGCTGCCCAGGATGGAGAACTGGCCGCCCAACAGGTCGAGGAGGAGGAGAAGGAGGAGGAGAAGTTGCAAAGGAGGTGCCGCATGAGGCAACCCCTGTCATTCGAGGACCTGCCGGACCGGGCATGCCGTTGAAGATTCAGGCTGAGCAAGGGGACAGTGTGACATATCTGCCAGGTTATGGTGCACCTGATACAGCAGGGGAATGGGGGAGGACACCCGCCTTCAAAGTGACGGTTGCCTTGAACGTTTATGCCAGAGTGTCCTTCCAGGCACACCGTGGGCATCTCACAGAGGTGCACCGCCACGGAGGCCTTATATGCTCAGTCGGTTCAGTAGATCTATTTCTGTGGACCGAACCCACCGGGATGCCCGGACAGCGGGGTTCACCGGCATAGACAGAATGCCCCGGGACCAGGGGGTGATTGGCGGGATGCATGTCGCCCTATGAGCACTGGCCCATGACAGGCCACTCTTCACAAATGGAAAGAGGTTCCACTTGATGAACGTGCATCAGATGGGTATCATTCTCGTCTGCGCCCGATATCCTGTCAGTGTGCACGACGCCTTTATCCTGGCACACTCCAGCAATGTCAGCAGATGGTTGACAGCTTCAAATTCCTAGGTGTGCTCATCACCAACAATCTGTCCTGGTCCACCCATGTCGACGCTACCACCAAGAAAACACAACAGCACCTATACTTCCATAAGAAACTAAAGAAATTCAGAATGTCCACACTGACTCTTACCAATGTTTACAGGTGCACCATAGAAAGCATCCTATCTGGCTGCTTCGCAGCCTGGTATGGCCACTGCTCGGCCAAGGACCGGAAGAAACTACAGAAAGTTGTGCTCACCGCCCAGTCCATCACACGAACCTGCCCCGCCTCCCATCCATTGACTCTATCTACATCTCCCGCTTCCTTGCGGAAGCAGGCAGCATAATGAAAGACCCCTCCCACCTGGCTTACTCACTCTTCCAACTTCTTCAATCTGGCAGGAGATACAAAAGTCTGAGAACACGCATTGACAGATTCAAGAACAGCTTTTTCCCCACTGTTACCAGACTCCTAAAAGACCCTCATATGGACTGATCTGATCTCTTCACACATCTCCTCTACGAAGTAGTACTACACTCCTGTATGCTTCACCCAATGCTTGTGTCTATGTATTCACATTGTGTATTTTATGTTTGCCCTATTATGTATTTTTTTTCATGTACGGAATGATCTGTCTGGGCTGTACGCAGAATAATACTTTTCAATGTACCTTGGTACACGTGACAATAAACAAATCCAATCCAACCCAGTGGCCAGGGCACCTGGCCATGGTAGCTGGTATGGGTGCCAGCATGTGGTGCAGGGTAGGGGTTCAGCTGCCCTCTGGGTGTTGGGGAAAGGGGGCGGTGCGGTAGTCGGTGTGTGGGATGGGGATTGATGCCAGGCTGCCTACTCACCCTGGCCGCCCTGAGGAGGTTGTGCAGTACTTTATGGCACTGCAGGCCCAGCTAACAGTAGCGGCTAGCAGCCTCCTTTCCGTGTCAGGGTACAGGGTGACCCGCTGCCTCTCCTGCATGGTGTCCAGCAGGGTCACGGCGCCCAGGAGAGTCCAGTGGCCAGGAGAGCCTTGTCTGTAAATTACAAGGCCACTCTCCTTGCTGCCATCTTGTTGGCGGGGATGAGTGTGTGTGGGGAGTGCAGTGTGTATATACGGCTGCAGCTTGTAGCCTCCTGTCTGTCAATCACGAACCCAGCTAATCCGGCACCATTTCTTATTGGGAGCGATTGTGTTCCACATGTGCTAGCCCCTTAACGGTCGCTGAATCGGTCCAGGTGCGGTGCCAGTTTTGCTGTCATAGAAGTTCACAAATCCTGCGCCGATGTCAACACTTAGTCTCAGGATCAGGGAATCCACCCAGGATACTTCGACAGGTGAGCATGTGGGGTAGGGGTGGTGGCGAGACTGTGGAGTTTGGAGGGCGGGCACAGCAGGTGTGCTGGCACAGCTGGAGATACCGGGGGAGGGATTGATAATCAGTAACACAATAAAATAATTAATTGCCCAACTACAAAACTACACCCCTCACACCATTCCACATATGACATGCCTCGCTTACAGTCCGCCGCATTGACACTGCCAATGCTCTGTACACTGCTCTCCATCAAAAATACACTGTACACAACTCTGCCCAAATCTCTACCCTGACGGACTCACACCACCTACTCTTCCACCTTCACTCACTTAGCAACTCACAACCCTCACTCACTCACTTGGCTGCCCCACTACCCAAAATCCCATCCTGCCGTATTTCAGTAGCTCCTCTCCGTACGCAGGCCTCCTGAAGCCCCCTCAGGTCTTCTGAACCTGGCTGGATCCACTCAGAGACACCAAAGTGTCGGGCCAACACCAACGGTAAAAGGACACTTTGTGCAGTTGCTGCCTGAGAAACACAGGACAAATTGTGTGCTGGGGAGTCAACATCCCGGATGCGGGAGAAAACAGAAAATGATGGGATGATCCTGTAAAATAAAGAACTGAGTCTATGATGCAAATTGCTCCCTGTAAACAGACGTCTTTGGGATCTCCAATCTAGTGCCACCTTGTGGCCAAATGCGGAAGCGCAGCTGCACACAAAACTAGTAAAATGAGCCAAATATAATCCATAGATACCATAGAATCCCTTCAGTGCAGAAAGAGGCCATTCAGCCCATTGCTTCTACACTGACCCTCTGAAAGAGTACCTCACTGAGACCCACTCCCCTGCCCGATCTCTGTAACTCCATCTAGCCATTGGACATTATCGGACAATTTAGAATGGCCACTGCACCTAACCTGCACAATCCCAGGAAGAAAGAATAAGAGACGCAGGACATTGAGGAAAGTTATAAGATGATCCTATAAAATCGGGACAGCTGACCATCCTGCTCTGCCCCTGCCTGTGATGGTCAAGATGATTTCTTCAAAGTGAGTGTGTGTGCGTTGGCTTGCTCCAATGACAGCCTCCTGTCTGCAGTTGTTGATGTCCTTCCTCCACAGTAGTGTGTTAGTGACCATCTTGTGAGGTGTTTAACAATGTCTTTCCAGGTGGAATAGCTTATTTATGGTGTGGGGGTGAGGGTTACAATTCTACTGATTGTATGGGTTTGAGGAGGAAGAGGTTGAGTGAAGTGTGATGCAAAACAAAGGTGAAAGGGAGCAGGGGAGGAGAGCAATGTGAGTAGTGAGGCTGTAGATTGTGTGAAGGTGTGAGCAGAGGGAAAGGGAACTACATTGTTACCTGATCATCTAAGGTGAGGCCACTCAACAAGTGAGCTTAACTCCTGTCATTGACCTTCCTAGGATAGAATCATAGAATTTCTAGTGCAGAAGGAGGCCATTCGGCCCATCGAGTCTGCACCTGTCCTCTGAAAGAGCAGCCTACCTAGGCCCACTCCCCTGCTCTATCTCTGTAATGACTTCCTATTGTTGGTGAAGGCGTAACTTGAGGGTGATGTTTGGGAGGAAAAGATCCTTCCATCTTCTCCGCAACCTGCACTAGGACCCTGAAGGTAGCACTAGAAAACATTGGTGCCCAGTTAGGGGAGGCAGTGGCCTAGTGGTACTGTCACAGGACTAGTAATCCAGAGATCCAAAATCATGCTCTGGGGACCCGAGTTCAAATCCCCCCGTGGCAGATGGTAAAATTTGAATTTAATTAAAATCTGGGATTATGAGTCTAAAGTTGACATGAAACCATTGTCAATTGCCGTAAAAACCCATCCGGTTCACTAATGTCCTTTAGGGAAGGAAATTTGTCATCCTTACCTGGTCTGGGCTACATGTGACTCCAGAACTATGGCAATGTGGTTGACTCTTAAATGATGGCCCAGCCAGCAATGCCCACATCCCATGAACAAATTTTTAAAAAGTACTTCCTGCTGACATTCTCTAATTATAAATGTTTCCCTGTTACGTGCAGGCAGGGTGTCATTCTCCTTTAAGTGGCATTAGGTACACTTATCTGGCTTCCCAAACTAATACACAGCTTATGAATAACACAGGGAGTGCTGGTTGTACACCTGACTCATGATGTTGAGCAGTAGCGTGAGTATCATTTGGTGTTTGGCATGCAGCACACACCCATTTCTGGGCAAAATCACATTTCTAGCTCTTCGTGGCTCTATCCCTCCCTGTCTGTAACCTCTCCCAGCCCCACAGCCCCTCCCCAAAACGTTCAACTTTTTTTTAAAGTAATCTTTATTGTCACAAGTAGGCTTACGTTAACACTGCAATGAAGTTACTGTGAAAAGCCCCGAGTCGCCAGCTCCTCCAGTTCTGACCAGTTGGGCATGTCTCCAGCTCTTCCCAAGTGTTGTTTTCAGCCATGTAGACCCACCTTCAAGAATTCCCTATAAATTCCTCTGTTTCTCCACCTCCCTCCCCTTCATTAAAACCCTCCTTAAAAATTCCTCTTGGGTCAAGGTTTTGATCAACCCTCCTAATATCTCCGTCTTTGGCTCACCATTTGCTTTTAATTCTGATTTCACCTCTGTGAAGCACCTTAATGATTTATTTCTGTTCAAGACATTATATGTAGCTGAATTGGCCGGTTAAGCGGTCACGTGTGTTCAGACATTTGAAGGGTCTGAAGGCAGACATTGTGTTTTTGGAGGAGACCCACCTGATGTTGGGGGATCAGACGAGGCTGAGGAAGCAATGGGTGGGGCACGTGTTCCACTCGGGGCTGTAAAAGAAGATGAGGGGGGTGCCGCTGTTGGTCAATAAGAGGGTGACATTTGAGGTGGGGAGAATTGTGGCCGATCCGGGGGGGGGGAATGTAATGGACAGTGGGAAGCTCGGGGGGGGGGGGGGGGGGATGCCGGTAGTCCTAGTAAATGTTTATGCGCCGGGTATCGGACCTGGACACGCATCGGTTGATTATGGGGGGTGGTTTCAATATGGTCCTGGACCCAGATCTGGACTGGTCGAGTCCTAAGTCATCGAGGCTGTCAGCAGTGGCTCGGTAGCTGTGGGGGTTTATGGAGCAGATAGGGGCATTGACCCGTGAAGGTTTGGGAGGCCGGGGGTGAAGGAGTTTTCATACTTCTCCCATGTGGACCAGGTGTATCCCGGATTGAGTTTTTCGTGTTGGACAAGGCGGTGCTGGTGTGGGTAGCCAACCTGGAGTATTTGCCATTGTGGTTTCAGACCACGCGCCACATTGGTTGGATTTGTGGGTGCTTCAGGGGAGGCCCAACGGCCGCAGTGGAGGTTGGATGTGGGGCTGTTAGCGGATGAGGGGATGTGTGAGCGGGTATGGGCTGTCATTCAGGGTATGTAGCGTAATGACAAGGGGGAGATCACAGCAGCCACAGTGTGGGGGCCCTCAAGGCTGTAGTCAGAGGGGAGTTTATTTTGATTCGGGCGCACAGCGAGAAGGTGGAGCGGGATCAGAGGGCAAGACTGGTAGATGAGATTTTGAGGATGCACAGGAGCTACTCGGTGGGGCTGGAGGAAGGACACTGAGGAGAGGCATAGGCTCCAGATGAAATTTGGGTTAGTGTCTACGAGGAAGGCGGTGGGGCCAGAGGGGCAAGGTATGAATCTGGGGAGAAGGCTAGTAGGATGTTGGCCCATATGTTGAGGAAGCAAGCAGCGGCAAGGGAGATTGGTTAGAGTGCGGGACAAGAGGGGGAAGGTGGTGATGGGCCCAGAGGGGGAAATGGGGCAGTCAAGGTCTTCGATAGGAGGCTGTGAGTCGGAGCCCCCGATGGGGGAAAGAGGCATGCAGCAGTTCCTGGATGGGTTGGAGTTTACCAAGGTGGAGGAGGGCAGGTTTGGGGTCTGGGGGCCCCAATTGGGTTGAGGGAGGTGATGGATGGCATGGGTGTGATGCAGGCAAGGTAGGCCTCTAGGCCAGAAGGGTTCCCAGTATTGTTTTATAAAAGGTTTGGGGCAGAGCTGGGGCCAGGGCTGGTGAGGGTGTATAATGAGGCAAGGGAGCAGGGGGGAAACCCCCCCTACATTGTCACAGACTTCCATCTCCTTGATTTTAAAGAAAGACAAGGTTTAGGAGCAGAGTGGGTCGTACCGCCCGATAGCATTACTGTCTATCGATGCCAAGCTATTGCCAAAGGTGCTTGCATTGCATTTGAGGACTGTGTGGCAGGAGTGATAGGGGAGGATCAGACGGGTTTTATGAAGGGAAGGCAGTTGTCGGTGAATGTGCGGAGGTTACTTAACATGATTATGATACCCTCGGAGAGGTAGGAGTTACAGGTAGTGTTGGCGATGGATACAGAGAGGACTTTTGATCGGGTGCAGCGGGCATATTTGTTTGAGGTGCTGAGGCGGCTTGGATTCGGACAGGGGTTTGTGGATTGCGTCCGGCTGCTGTTTAAGATGCCGGTGGAGAGCGTGTGGACGAACCGAGTGTGTTTGGGATACTTGGAGCTACATCATGGGATGAGGCGGGGTGCCCGCTCTCCCCGACGCTTTTCGCCTTGGTGATAGAGTCATTGGCAATGGCGCTTAGGGCATTGGGGATTGGAGAGGGATTGGTCGGGGGAAGTGCCGAGCATAGGGTTTCACTGTATGCGGATGACCTGTTATTATATACTTTGGACCCAAAGGGCAGCAAAGGGGGGGTTATGGAGAGCTTAGCCGAATTTGATAAATTATTATTGGGAGGCAAATATTGTGATGGTGAGAAAGAGGGCTGTGGAAAAGAGGTGGTTTGGGGGCAGATGGAGGCGGCGGCGTTTAGAGGAATGCGTTTGAGGGCATTATTGTCAGCTCCTTTGCCGTTTTCGCCGGCCAGGTACTCCGTGAACTCAGTGCTGGTGCCAGCTGTAAAGTTGGACTTGGAGGAATTGTCTGAGCTGCCAATGGTTTTAGGTACCTGCAGGTGAGGGATTCCGTGAGGAGAGAGTGTGGTAATGTCCTTCCCGGAGCTGCCGCCTCCGGTTGTAAGACAAGCCGGTGTTGTCGGAGGGTGAAATAGGAAGGTTTTGGATATTTATAAGGAATTGATGGAGA
Organism: Scyliorhinus canicula; assembly: GCF_902713615.1. Taxonomy (NCBI): domain Eukaryota; kingdom Metazoa; phylum Chordata; class Chondrichthyes; order Carcharhiniformes; family Scyliorhinidae; genus Scyliorhinus; species Scyliorhinus canicula. Next base: position 45,890,011 of record NC_052147.1, on the reverse strand, counting down.
GGGAGGGTCCTCCGATGGAGGAGATTAAACCCAAATAGGAGGAGGAACTGGTAGGGGAGGTGGGGTGCGGGACATGGGCAGAGGCCTTGCAGAGGGTGAACGTGCCCTTGTTGTGTGCGAGGTTAAGCTCTCCAGTTTAAAGTGGTGCTTTGGGCCCACATGATGGTCACGAGGATGAGCAGGTTCTTTGCAGAGGTGAAGGATAAGTATGGGCGATGCGCGGGGGGAGGGAGGGTGGGCGACTCACGTCCACATGTTCTGGGCGTGTGAAAGACTGAGGGGTTTTGGCAGAGGATCTCGGACGTGATGTCTGAGGTGTTGGACGTGGAGGTGATTCCAAGTCCGGAGGTGGCGATATTTGGGGTGTCGGAAAACCCAGGAGTTCGGGGGGGGGGGGGGGGGGGGGGGGAAGAGAGGCCGATTATTGGCCTTTGCCTCCCTGATAGCCAGGAGACGGATTTGATTGGGGTGGCGGGACTCGGAGCTGTCAAAGCGGGAGTGTAGGTGAGCGACCTGGCAGATTGCTGAGGTCGGAGAAGGTCAAGTTTGATCTGCAGGGGCCAGTGGAGGGGTTTGTCTGGAAGTGTAAAACGTTCATCGATTTCTTTAAGGAGAATTGAGGGGTTAGCAAGGAGGAGGGGGGCAAGGGAGTTAAAATGGGGAAGGTGGGACATGGCGGGGGATATTGGTGTCAGGGGGGTTGGAGGGTTTAGGTTGTTTATTGGGTTGATGTATTGTTCTTCTGATAGTCTGTGTATATTTGTTAAATGCCTTGAATACAAATATATTTTTTTAAAGTGCACTATATAAATGAAAGATACTCCCAATATCTAATTACACCATATGTGAGCAACAATAAAGCTCCCCTGTAATCTGAACTGGATATTATGTCATTCATATAGGGATCGGGAGCTTTCAGTAGGGGCTGTGAGGAAAAACTTCATTAAAATGAAACTCAATATGCATCAATAAACTTCTTCATTTTTCAGACAGCAAGAAAACATGTAATGATGATCTCAGTTGAGACCAGTAATGAACCATCAATCGAACGCGAGACGAGTTGCTGTACAAAAGTTAGGCTTTAATAAGCTAGTAGTTAGCCCTGCAGTCGACTACAGTAAATGGACGACCGCCGAGCATTCTGGGTATTTATACCTCGCTCTGAAGGCGGGGTTAACTCAGCCTCTCAACCAATTGGGGAGCCGTCACATGACTGGTCTCAACCAATCGGTCGAGAGGCACATGGCCGACCAGGGCCAATGGTAAGCCAGTGTTCTGCACCAATGGCAGACAGCTATGCAAATCATACCACCACAACCAGTAACTTTTTTTAAAAAAGAAGGCATTGGAAATCCAGGTTATTTGCTGAAAGAACAAAGACACAAGACTCCAAGGTTTAACAAAAGATTTTTACTATACAAGAGTCAAACAAAGCAAACATTAAATACTATCTTGGGTAACCGCCTATACTCTAAAACCAAGAATCAACATACATTGAACATGAATTCACAGACAAATTTAAAATATAAATTACATGTTAAATGGCAGATACAATGGACACATGTCTTTCACGTTGGCTCGGCAGTTCACACAGCATATATGTCATCAATCGCAGTCACAAAGTCCTTCAAAACTCTGCCTTCCTTCTGACGAATTTTAGCTCCTCTTGTAAGATCTTGCCTGATCCCCAGCCTGGGTCACCTTCTGGTGCACGTCACACATGCTGCAGCACATCAGGTGGAGGTAGGGACATATGAGGGAGGGGACAGTCTGATGTCTGCCCGATCCCAGGAACCAGCAGCACTTAACCAACTTGACTTCCATGGTCTTCATCTAAAATGGCACATATCAGCAGAACCTCCTCAACTTGGCTTCTGATGGTCTGGGTGGCGTAGATCCATCAATGTTATCTTCAATGAACAGAAACAGCTACAGCAACTGTGGGTGACATCCTCCGTTTGGGAGGCTAAGTGTTGAATTGCGTGCGGTTCGCGTTCCCTTTGGGGGAGCTATTTCTGGAGGAATTCAGGACATGCTAATGGGCTAGCACTCTGCCCACGTGAATCTAGAGCAATTCGCATTCCAGCCGGCATCGGATTTGCTGGAGCTGGAATTGGTGCTAGAGAGCTCGACAAGCTGGAGTTGCTTATGAGCACTCCACTCACCACACACTCTCATTCCAGCCCAGAAGGCTAGCACCACTCTTCATGGACGCGGAGCTCGAGAGGATGATGAAGTGGAGGTGAGGTGGGACACCCTCCTCCCCAGGATGGGCAGCAGGCTACCGCCTGGGTCGTCAACCGGGCCTGGGTAGAGATGGCCTCACCAGGTGGATTGGCACGTGGTGCCTCAAGAAGATGAACAACTTCCTTAGGGCAGCTCAAGTGAGTCAGCACCTCTGTTCCCCTGGCATCACTCCTGTCCCTCACTCCTCACATCACCCCACATTCCCATAGAGGCCAATCAAATCCCACCTGCCTGCATCGCCCTCACATCAAACCCTGCACCCAACCCCAACACCTGTATTGTCCTCTTTGACCAGGTGCCTTGCATACATGTCACCAGCTACAGATCCCCCCCCACCTTGTAACTCGCCTCCACGCATCTCATTATGTCCTTGATGTGTCCCCTAGGAAAAGACGGTCCATAACAGAAGGGAAGAAAAGAAGACTGTTGAGGGCATCCCAGACCTCCAGGCCCTCATCCTCGCCGAGCATTGGGTGATGGAATTATCTGGAGAGGTGCAGGAGAGGGTTATCTCCGAGGCGGAGGTCGGCATGCAACAACCAAGTGAGCCCCTAATGCAAAATTATGTCCCTATAGCAAGTGAGTCACTCCTCTCCCCCCAGACCACTCCTTCTCAAGATCTCACCAGGTGTCTTGTTTTTTGTCTTGCAGGATAGCCATCAGACCATGCAGGCCCACCTGGGATACCTCACCCCCAGACATAACCCTTAGAACACCCCGGAGGAGCGGTCCAGGGACGACGCCAACTTCTCGGCACTGCATTCACCTCACCCTCTACCATCGCGAACTATCACCTCGATGGGGCATTTTAGTGAAGAGGCTCCTGGGTCACCTTCTGGTGCACACGTCACACATGCTGCAGCACATCAGGTGGAGGTAGGGACATTCGAGGGAGGGGACAGTCTGATATCTGCCCGATCCCAGGAACCAGCTGTAGTCCGGACAGGTATTGCGCTTCTGGAAAGTATATTCCCATCACTGGTGGAGATGCAGACGCAGAGCCAGGATGTACAGGAGGGAGTGTCAGCAACTATCCAGTGCCTGCAGGAGCAGGTGCAGGTCCTCCAGAGTACGGCTGCCAAATGCATCACAGGTCAGAGGGGGAGATAACGCAGCAGGCTGCCTCCACGTCTGATGTGCTGTTTAGGGTCACACCTACAAGGAGCAATAGGCCATGTAAAATGAGGAAATTAGACACCAGTTAAGTGGGCATCGGTGCAGCACATAGATTAGAGGTGGGGGTCAAGGCATAATAATGTACATAGTCACTATTAAACACTCTTTCACCAACATTCCGACCCGCCTCAATCCTCTATCTGAAGGATGTGAGGGATGGGTTGGCCAGGTGTAGATGATGTGTCGAGTGGGGGAATGTGGGGAGTTGGTGGTATGGGGTGTGTGTATTGGAGGGTCCTCAGGACAATTGAATGTTCTACTTGGGGTCACCCTACATGGTGGCAGGGACCGTTGCCAGAGTGTGAAGCTGCCTTGCAGGAGAGCTTACCCAGTGCTTGACCCATCACCACTCATCACCTCCACCCCCACCCCCCGAAAGGATATATGGGCCAGTGAGGTGGATTGGCCAGCATACATACAGGGATCACCCGGATGGACAGTGGAATGTGATCCTAAAGGCAGGAGTCAGACTTTGTCAAGTGATGAGAAGCAGCAGAGCTCATCTCACAGCGAGTCGTCGTCATCCTCCGTCCCGTGGACAAGACCTGCTGATCATGCCTGCCCAGGGCCATCACCCGGTAGTGATGTTGAGACCTCGGGAGAGGGGGGGGGGGGGGGGGGGGGAGCGCTGGGATGGAGTGAAGGGAGGAGGGACAGGGTAAGATGTGTGCAGAAATGGGAAAGGCATTATTAGGCAAGATCACAGTGGGTATTACTGCCCAAGAGCCAAACCCTCACCCGAGGGAGCACTCACCCTGGCGGTTCCTGGCACCTTCGAGGCGCTCCTTCGGGTGAGGCCTTGACTCTTGGGCAACAAGGATTACCCACTGGGGCCTTGCCTAACAATGCCTGTTGAGAGGCCCCAGAGTGACGAGGAGAACCACTATAATGAAACCCACAGACGTGCATGAATGTGCAGCGGGTGGTCACACATCAACTGCACATTCAGGGATTGGACACCCGTCCAATTGATGAAGGGCATCCCCTGATGAACCAGTGCATGTACAGGGGCATGTGTGGCATTAAACACCCGCTGGGCCTGGGGCATGCCAGTAATAGCAGCAAATCCTGCTGCCCAGACATCCTGGTGGACTTGGCCCAGATTGAAGTTTATATAGTTTGCTGCCCGGTGTTGTTGAAAACTCACCACTATTCTCAGAATTCCCCCTATACCAAAAAGGGCCAACATTCTAAATGGTGAACAGGGATTCTCACTCCCTGACTCCGATGCAGTCTTCAGTGGGTGCTATTCTGGTCAAACTATATTTTCAAGTTATCCCTCGGTATAACCCATACCTTCACCGAAGATTTAATCTACTTACCACTTAGTATCATCGATCCTGGGTCCCGCATTGCTAAGTAAGTAAAGTAGACTTAGAAATAAACACTGTTTCAGGTTAAATTAAGTTATTTTATTATTATATTTTTTCTTTTAAAAGCTGCAATCACTGTCTTTACAGAAAGGTAAAAAGATCTTGCTTCTGGATCCTTCTGGTTGGTTGAAGGGACCTTCAAGCCCAACTTGACAATCCATCTCCTTTAAAATCTGTTCTTTAGATGTATTCGCTGGTTAGCTCAGTTGCTGTGTCTTGTCGATCCCATGTACTGAGCTATGATAGCTGGCTATCTCTGAGCTGACTCTGCCTCCTCTTTAATTTTAGTCTTCCTTAGATGTATTAGCTCAGCTTATCTTTCCCATGACCGAGCTGGCTGTAAGCTGAATCTGCTTGCTTCTCTTGTTCCTTCTCTCCGAGTTCTGGTTCTGGTAGTTCCTGCTCTGGTCTCTGGGTTTATATTCTCTTTCTAACAGTTATTAAGTTTTTATGACCTTATTGTAAAGTAACTATTATTGCATTTTGATTGTAAAAAGTATCTTTGATCTAAACATTCTAATACAACTAAGTATTCATTTTGACATGACCTCACCTCTCAGGTCTCTGATTACATTGTTTCCTTTATGATGTTCAAAGCTCCTTTGTGATATTCAAAAATGCTTTGGTTTCAATAGAGGTGTGAATTTTGGCTTGGTTCCTGTCATTTCTATAGTTTTATTTTCTAATTGTGTCCTCAGCTCATGATTTTGACTTTGATTTTGGCTTTAAATTATGTTTCTCGTAGACTGATAGTCTCCAATTTTCTTTAATTTACTTGGTGTTAGCAGAATTTCACACCTAGAATTGTAACCAAATTCAACTGAACCTCATCCTTTCCTTTCCAGCTGCTTACTAAGAGAGTTAATTTCAATGAAGGTGTGAAACATTGCTTTTAGCGTAATGTTAAAAATCCACTTGGTTATAACTTGAAAGGTTTACATTTATCACTAACTCAACTGAAACCCTCATCCATGCTTTTCCAGATGCTTACTAAGATGGTTGCTTTCAATTAAGGTGTGAGCCATTGTTTTTAGCTTCATATAAAAATCCTGTGTGTTTGTTTGGGAGAAGGAATCTGCATTTTATAATCCTGTTCTTTGCAGCTGCTATTAACCCTTCGTGGGATCTTTCCCTGTATTCTCTCCTGTTTCTCTCAGACCAGATATTGCCAAACTTCCATGTTTCAAATTACATATCTTTCCATATTTTCAATTACACCGGGCGCATAGGGCATCTATCACAGCATGGATGCGCCTGCGTATGGATGTCTGAGAGATCCCAGACAGGGCCCCGCCCGGCCTTGGAAAGATCCAGAGGCAGGGCAACCATCACCTTGATAGCCACCAGGAGCGGATATCCTTCTCCATACCCCCGCAGTGTCAGGTGCATCACCATCTGGCACAGGTGGCACACGGTTTCCCTGGTTAGCCGAAGTCTTTGGCGGCACACTCGGTCCAGCATCTCCTTGTAGTACAGGTGCTGACGGTATCGATATGCCCTGATGCAATGCCTCCTTCGCACCGCCTCCTCGGCCTGTTGGACGGCCAGCACAGGAAACGCACTGGCTCGCCCCAGCTCCTCTGGGGCAGGCTCCTCTTGTGCAGGGTCCTCCCTGAGCAGGCCCTGTGCCTCCATGCGTCCACAATGGCAGATGCAGCCAGGTAGATAGCAAGCATTCCTGGCTGTACTCTGAAATTCATTCTCTGCAGGGGTGAGAAAGGGAAGGCATATCAGCAAGATGAATATTCTTTTGCCCATCCAAATCCAACAAGCTACATGGTGACCCAGAGTTGCACTTCATGTGTCCTTTGTTTGGGGTATGCTCTGCTATTTCCCTGCAGTGGGACTGCGCTTCTGAAGAGTGAACTGAAGAGTGCCAGGATTTTGACCCAGCGACAGTGAAGGAACAGCAATATATATCCAAGTCAGGATGCTGAGTGATTTGGAGGGGAACATCCAGGCGGTGATTTTCCCTTGTTGTTCTAGATGGCAGTGGCTGTGGGTTTGGAAGGTGCTGTCTAAGGAGCCTTGGTGAGTTACTGCACTGCATCTTGTAGATGGTACACACTGCTGCCACTGTGTGTTGGTGGTGAGGGATGTGAATCTTTGTGGAAGGGGCGCCAATCAAGTGGGCTACTTGTCCTGGATTCTATTGAGCCTCTGAAGTGTTGTTGGAGTTGCACTCATCCAAGTGAAGAGTAATCAATCACACACCTGGGGCTGGATTCTGTGACCCCCCCCCCCCGCTGGGTCGGAGAATCGCTGGGGGGCGGCGTGAATCCCGCCCCCGCCATCTCCCGAAGTCTCCGGCACCAGATATTCGGCAGGGGCGGGAATCGCGCCGTGCCTGTCGGAGGGACCGCCCCCGGCGATTCTCCGGCCCGCGATAGGCCAAAGTCCCGCTGCTGTAATGCTGGCCCCGCCGGCGTGAATCAAAACACCTCCCTTACCGGCGGGACTGGCGGCGCGGGCTGGCTCCAGGGTCCTGGGGGGGGGGGGGGGTAGGGGGGCGATCAGGCCCCGGAGGGTGCCCCCACGGTGGCCTGGCCCACGATCGGGGCATACCGGTCGGCGGGCGGGCCTGTGCTGTGGGGGCACTCTTTTCCTTCCGCGTTGGCCATAGCCTTCACGATGGCCGACGCGGGAGTGACCCCCTCCCCAGCACATGCACGGGGATGACGTCAGCAGCTGCTGACACTCAGGCGCACGCGCGGTCTTCCGCCTGCAGGAAAAGTCCCTTCGGCCCTGGGCTGGCGTGGTGCCAAAAGCCTTTCCCGCCAGTCGGCGGGGCATCAACCACTCCGGCGCGGGCCTAGCCCCTCAAGATTAGGGCTTGGCCCCTAAAGGTGCGGAGAAATCCGCACCTTTGGGGCGGCCTGACGCCAGAGTGGTTCACGCCACTCCATCCCGCCGGGATCCCCCGCCCCACCGGGTAGGGGAGAATCCAGCCTCTGACTTGTGCCTTGTCAGTGGTAGACAGGCTTTGGGGAGTCAGGAGATGAGTTAGTCGTTGCAGAATTCCCAGCCTCTGACCTGCTCTTGTAGTCACAGTATTAATATGGCCAGTCCAGTTCAGTTTCTGATGAATGGTAACCTCCAGGATGTTGATAGCTGAGGATTAAGCAATGGTAGTATCACTGAATGTCAAGGGGCGATAGTTAGATTTTCACTTGTCAGAGTTGGTTATTGCTCGGCACTTCTGTGGCGTTAATGTTACTTGCCCTTTGTCAGCCCAAGCCTGGATGTTATCCAGGTCCAGCTGCATTTGGACATGGACTGCTAACTGTTATGAACAACAGCTGGCATTCATATAGAGTTTGTAACATTAAAACACATCCCAAATGCTTCACAGGAGTGCAGGAAACAAAATGTGACATTGCACCACAAAAGGAGATATTGGGACAGATTGCCTTAAACTTGGTCAAAGAGATAAGTTTTGTGGTAAACCACTGTATTGTATTGTTACATGCCTGGGCTTGTCCCTGCTGGCTCGGCCTGTGGCTCCTCCCCTCGGGCTCATGTATAAAGGTGGCTGGTCTCCGCCTCTGATCCAGTTCGCGATCTGAGGCCAGGAGGCTTTCTGTTTAGACTATTAAAGCCTCAGTTACGTTCACCACTGGTCGTGTGTTCATTGATGGCATATCAATTTAATACACTAAACATCTAATATGAATTTGTCACTCAAGCCTGATCACCTGGAGCTGGACCCACAGGCAGCTGACGCCACGGCAACGTTCGAGCACTGGCAAAGCGGCTTCAAAACCTACCTCGGATCCTTCACCGAACACTTCACTGACCTCCAAAAGAAGCAGATCCTCCACGCACGGGTGAGCCCCCAAGTCTTTCTTCTCATCAGGGACGTCCCCTCATATACGGAGGCAATAATGCTGCTGAAAGGACACAATGTTAAGTCTGTGAATGAGGTGTATGCTAGGCACCTTCTCGCCACGAGACGACAACGCCCTGGGGAATCACTGGCAGAATTACTGCGTGCCTTGCGGGCACTCTGCCAGAACTGTGACTGCCAGGCGCTATCGGCTACCCAGCTCGTGTAGCTGTTGGTCAGGAACGCTTATGTCGCAGGCATGAAATCAAACTACATCTGCCAGCGATTGCTAGAAGGGGGTACATACACTCAGCCTCCCAGAGACAGTGCAGCTCTCAAACTCGCTGGAGGTGGCCTTCCAGAACACGGAGGCCTACACCTCCGCCAACACGGCACCCTCATGGACCTCGTGGGCGCCGCCATCATCCGACCCGGGTGCGGTGCATGCCTGTGCCACGCAGCAGCCCGCCAAGGAGCAGACGATACAGTGCCCGGGATAGGGCCTTTATTAGATTGCAGGTCAAGCGACTGCTACGAGAGGGGATCATTGAGGCTAGTAACAGCCCCTGGAGAGCCCAGATGGTGGTCGCCAAGACTGGGGAGCAGCACCGGATGGTCATCGACTACAGTCAGACCATAAACCGTCTCGATGCGTACCCCCTCCACCGCATATCTAACATGGTCAATCAGGTTGCGCAGTATCGAGTCTTCTCCACAGTTGACTTGAAGTCTGCATACCACCAGTTCCCTATCCGGCCGGAGGACAGCCAATACACTGCCTTCAAGGCAGATGGCCGCCTCTACCACTTCCTCAGGGTTCCCTTCAGCGTCACCAATGGAGTCTCGGTCTTCCAACGAGAAATGAACCGAATGGTTGACCAGTACAGGCTGCGGGGCCACGTTCCCGTACTTAGATAATGTAACTTTTTTCACTTTATCAAAGCTCACAACCTGCCTTACTCCATCGAGGAGGTCAGGACCGTGACCAGGGACTGCCAGGTCTGCGCGGAGTGCAAGCCGCACTTCTATTGGCCAGACAGAGTGCACCTGGTGAAGGCCTCTCGCCCTTTTGAGAGCCTCAGCGTCGATTTCAAAGGGCCCCTCCCCTCCACTGATTGTAACATGTACTTATTGCTACTTGTTCCTGGTTTGCTATGCTGAGTGCTCCAATTAGGATAGATGTTAATGCACATAGCTTAAAGGAAATGTTGCTTGTGTGTGACCTGTTTGATCCCTGCAGGGCACATTCTTGTTTGCTGTGTGGCTGCACACCCACACATTTTAGAATAGTAATCATTATTGTCACAAGTAGGCTTACATTAACACTGCAATGAAGTTACTCTGAAAAGCCCCTAGTCGCCACATTCCGGCATCTGTTCAGGTACACAGAGGGGGAATTCAGTATGTCCAAATTACCTTCTTTCTAAAAAAAATAAATTTAGAGTACCCAATTCATTTTTCCAATTAAGGGGCAATCTAGCGTGGCCAATCCACCTAGCCTGCACATCTTTGTGTTGTGGGGGCCAAACCCACGCAAACACGGGGAGAATGTGCAAACTCCACACAGACAGTGACCCAGAGCCGGGATCGAACCTGGGAATCTCGACGCCATGATGCAGCAGTGCTAACCACTGTGCCACCGTGCTGCCCCCTGAATGCCCAAATTACCTAACAGCAGGTCTTTCAGGACTTGTGGGAGGAAACCGGAGCACCCAGAGGAAACACACGCAGAGAACGCGCAGATTCCACACAGATAGTGACCTAGGCCGGGAATCATACCCGAGACACTGGCATTGGGAAGCAACAGTGCTAACCTCTGTGCTACCGTGCTGCCCAGAGTGGTGTTAGAGGTAACACTGGCCAAGTCGCTACTGGAGGGGTGGGGGGGGGATTGGTGGTGTCTCTGTTGGGGGAGTGGGGGCGCGGTGGAGGTGGTGGCACAGTGATATTATCATTTGGTAAAGATCTCAGGATGCAGGTTCGAATCCCACCATGGCAGATGGTGCAATTTGAATTCAATAAAAATCTGGAATTATAAATTTAATGATGACCATGAAACTATTGTCAATTGTCGTAAAATCCCACCTGGTTCACTAATGTCGTTTAGGGAAGGAAATCTGCCGCCCTGAGCAGGTCTGACCCACATGTGACTTCAGACCCGCAGCAACAGAACATAGAACATACAGTGTTGAAGGAGGCCATTCGGCCCATTGAGTCTGCACCGACCCACTTAAGCCCTCACTTCCACCCTATCCCCGTAACCCAATAACCCCATCTAACCTTTTTGGTCACTGAGGGCAATTTAGCATGGCCAATCCACCTAACCTGCACGTCTTTGGACTGTGGGAGGAAACCGGAGCACCGGGAGGAACCCCACGCAGACACGGGTGCAGACTCCGCACAGACAGTGACCCAGTGGAGAATCAAACCTGGGACCTTGGTGCTGTGAAGCCATAGTGCTACCCACTTGGGCTACCGTGCTGCCCCTGTAGTTAACCTTCCTCTGAAATGGCTGAGCAAACCACTCAGTTCAAGGACAATTTGGGATGGGTAATAAATGGTGGAGCAGCCAGTGATGCCCACATCCCATAAGTTAATTTCAAAAAAGACATGGATGAGGGCTTCAGAACAGATGAGCTGGGGTAGGGGTGGAGTTGAACGATGTTATAGAGGCAGAAGTATTCTATGATTCACCAAATACGTGCCAACCAAACAAACTACTCCCCAGATATCTCACATTAGATTCACATGAATGGAATCAACCCTTAAATAGGTGTGGTTGTTTTTCTGGGCCACTTGAGACAAGACAACAAATAGCTTGCCATCCCTAAACATTGTGGCAAACTACAATGATTGGCTCAAACCCCTCTCCCTCAGTCTTTTGGTTTTGTTGTCTTTGTTTTAAAAAAACAAGACTTTACCATGAATGAGTCCCGAATCGTTTTCATAGGGAAAAGAAAAAGATAAAAAATTTCCAAAACATGACATATGCCCGATTATTTAAGCTCTTGACTCAGATATCTTTTTCTCAAACCAAAAAGCCAGTTTCTCCAGTTTCTCCTCTGAACTGGGTATCAGCCCCATGGCTTTTCTCTGTACCAGCAACTAGAACAGGACACCATGGGTTGAATTTTACATTTCTTGGGTGGGAGATGGAGGTGGAACGGAAAGTCAGTGGTCCGCCTGCACTCGCTGCCTCAGCTCGTTGAATAAAGCCTCAGATGGCCAATTAGTGGTTGTCCATTGGGAAGGCAGCTAATTAGGCATGTAAAGGTGGGCTCCGCGCCCCATTGGGAGTCTAGGCTGAGATGCCATGTGACAAAGTGGTTATGCCGTTAACAGGATGTAAGTGATGGGAACACATTTAAAGGCCCAACTGCTATTTCAACCTTTCTCTATTTCTTCCAGTGGGCTCAAAAACAGTTAAACATTGAGTTTTTTTAAAAAAGCATAGAGAGAGGCACTGCCACCTGATGCATGATCAATTGCACAAAGACTCAGATTGGGTACAACTGTGGCTTTATTGCAGTCAGATGCGTGGCCTCCTGCTGCAGCTGGCGAAATGGCAGATCAGTGGTGGACACGCATATTTATACAGCTCCTAGTGGGCAGAGCCAGCCGGCAGGGGCTACCGGCGAACCTGTAGTACAGGTCCTACCTTACATCCCCTAATACAGGTGTACACAGTGGTTCACCACACCACCTTCATCAGCAGAATCTGGTGGTCTCAGTGTTAGCTCTGTCCCAGCACTTTTTTGCCACATCATAGCTGCTGTAAAACATGCCCAAAACCTTTCACATCCGACACCTGTAAAATGCAGCAGGCAAGCAAAAATTGCAGACAATCGGGTTACCAACAAGCTCAATGGCTTGTTAATTAGTTGTTTCAAAATGGCGGATGGTCTGATTTAATAATAATAATAATAATAATCGCTTATTGTCACAAGTAGGCTTCAATGAAGTTACTGTGAAAAGCCCCAAGTTGCCACATTCCAGTGCCTGTTCGGGGAGGCCGGTACGGGAATTGAACCCGTGCTGCTGGCCTTGTTCTGCATTACAAGCCAGCTATTTAGCCCATTTCCATGCCCACTCACCTTGTGTAATTTTGGGAACATCATATTGCGGACCTGTGTCACCTCGCCTTATTTTACATTCGCGGTAAGGGGGCAGCCCTGCCAGCTTGTGGCCATAGGATCCAGACCAATATTAAAGGAACTGTGTGACCAGGGTGTTGGACGGGTTTGACGATGACGTCCACTGATCTGTTGTGGTTGGCTGAAAGGAAAATGCGTGCATTGGTATTTGAGGTGGGTGTTGCACGTGAGGATGTTATTGATGTAATGGCTGAGCTTGATTATAATGTGATTGGAGAACTGGTTGGCAACCATCTTGGCAGCAATATGGCAGCAACCCATGTTTCCTGGCCACAATGAGTACAGCTCCCTTTCTCCCAACATCTAACACTGCATCTGATCGCAGTCTCTTTCTTCCCTTCTAGCTACAGCCTTCAGAGCTATGACTGATGACTCCATCCCTCACCATCAGTCACAAGAGCACACTTGTGTTCACCCTGAACATACCTGTTGCTTGCTGCCTTCACTGCTACCAGTAATATCATCTTCCCCTCACTTGCTGTCAATTGCACAACCTGCATCTCTTCACATGACGCCTTCCCAATTTCCACTCAGGTCGCTCAGTGCTCATTCAATACCTGCCTGCAGTCCCCGCACCTCTTTTCTTCCCCCTCTCAGCGTATGAACTACATGTGAAATTCCCACACATGTGCACCTGCCTACTCAGTAACTATTCACAATCCTCTCGTCCTTCTGTCCAAGAAGACAGAGTACAACACCAGGAGAAGGAATAAAATGCAGGGGTGGAACACCTGTCATGACCCTCATCCAGAAATTGGAGATGGCAAGGCTGGCATCTCCATGGAGTTGAGCCAAGGTTTATCACATGAACACCTGTGAACAGCACAAGCAGCTGCACCTACAGCTAAATACACCTACAGTTAACCAGCCTCTCATTGGCATCTGCAATCTTGTCCCTTTCATTTTTTTCCAGATATGTCTCAGCAGCAAGATCCTCCATCAAGAAACTTTGGAAGAAGACACCTTCGATGAGAACAACCTTGCTGCAGAAGGATCATCAGACACTTCATTGCTCTTAAGCACCAGTACAAAGAATGACAACTGGCTGGGATAGATAAGAGAGCCTGCAACTTCTAAAACACACAGCAGGAGCAGGGGCTGACAGTAGAAGCAGCAAGAAACGATTCACAAGTGGGTGATGCCCTCTTTTAGCTGTGTGGAACAGACACTTTGGGGATGGAGGTAGGCCAATCCAATGAGAAGCCTCGGGCGCGAGTTCATGAAATGGGAACAAAGTCCCAAAGTGAGTCCATTGAGCCACGTTTACCCGACGCTCATAGCGCGCCAAGAAACACAACCCTATGGAACGACACACGGGTTTGATAGGGGGCCTCAGTAGGGAACGTACAGCTGAGGCTGCACTTAGCACGGTTTTCTGCTCCCCCCCCCCCCCCCCCCCCCCCCCCCCCCATACGCAGCACATCCTCCAAATGGGTTCCAGTGGTTTGGACGAGGTGTTAGGAAAATACCCCAAAGTCTTCCAACGCGGATTGGGGACGATAAAAGGGGCCACAGCCCGCATACAGGTCGAGCCAGAAGCCCCACCACGGTATTTCTGGGCGCGTCCAGTTCCCTATGCATTGCTGGAAAAGGTGGAGACAGGGCTCAATCGGTTGGAGTCCTTGGGTATCATCAAGCTGTCCGGTTCACTGATAGGGCAGCGCCGGTGGAGCCGGTAATGAAGCCGGACAAAGCGGTTTGTGTTTACGCGGGTAAACATGGCTTCCTGGTCGGACCGCCAACCCACCCTTCACTTACAGGATCTCCACCCGAAGTTTGCAGGTGGATATTTGTTCATGAAGCTCGATAAGAGCCACGTCTATTTTTAACTCTTGTTCAATCTTGCCTTGCAAATATGTCACTATCAATGCGCGAAGGGGCTAGTGTGTGTATAAGCATCTGCCTTTCGGAGTGTCCTCCACCTGTGCTATTTTCCAGCGCATAATGGAGAACATGCTGCAAGGGCTACCACGTGTGGCTGGCTATTTAGGTGACGGGCGGGTCTCACGGGAGCCTCTGAGCAAGAACACTTTGACAACCTGGAGGTTGTGTTAAAATGGTTCTCTGAGGCTGGTGTCCGCTTTCAATGAGTGAAGTGCGTATTTCATGCGAGAGAGATGGTCTATCTTAGTATCGGGTGGACTGCGACCCCGACGGACGCCGTGGAACTTTGCTCTTTCCTTGGTCTCGTAAACTACTACGGAAAGTTTCTCTCGCGCCTTGCGACCACGTTGGCTCGCTTACACCTTCTCCTGAAGAAAAATCACATGTGGGCCTGGGACCAGCTGCAGGAAACGGCTTTTCAGCGAGGGAGAAAGCAGTTGTCATTTTCTGGGTAACTGACCCATTACTATTCTGCCAAGCTCTTGCTCATCACATGTGATACTTCACCCAATGTCATTGGGGCCATTCTATCCCACCAAATGGAGAATGGTCGATCACCTTTGTCTCCTGTACACTGGCTGCAGTGGAAAAGAAGTACGCGCAGATCAAGAAGGAAGGTTTGGCGGTGGTGTTCGCTGTGAAATGTTTTCACCAATATGTCTATAGCCACCACTTCACACTCGTTATGGATCATAAGCCTTTTCTCAGGCATTTCAAGAAGGCTCAGGCAATTCCAGCCATTGCTTCCGCGCGAATCCAGTGCTGGGCCTTGTTACTCACTGGTATTCTTTTGAACATAGACCGGGGACGCAAATTGCGAATGCTGATGCACTGAGCCAGTTGCCATTGTCAACTGGTCCCTAATCGTCCCCCAGTGCGGTCGAGATAATCACGACTCTAGATTTTATGGACTCTTTACCTATCACAGCGTCGCAGTTCCGTGAGTGGACCCAGATGGACCTGGCACATGGCACATTGCCTTATCTAGTGGATAGCATTGACAGCTTCCGGGCGGGTTAAGGGCATTTTCCTCCAAGCTGTCTGAGATCAGTGTAGAGGATGGTATCCTGCTGTGGAGGACACGCGTGGTCGTCCCAAACAAAGGACAGGAGATGATCGTAAAGAACATCCAGAACAGTTATCCAGACATGTCCAAGATGAAAATGCTGGCATGCAGTTACCTATGGTGGCTTTCAGGTTCACGCTGTCTGACCTGGAAACTCGGGTGCCCAATGCCTAACCGAAAATAAATAGAGTCCGACGCCCTCCTTCCCCGCAGACGTCAGAGAAATTTTCAGGCTTTGGGCTAGGAGGATGTTAAAATGGGTCTTATGCGGTAGGGATGATCTTGCAGAATACGAGCTTCCCCGATAAGGAGGCAGGGGACCGTTAATAATCTCTGGTTATGTATAATTAGAGTCAGTCAGTAATGCACCGACTAGAGAAGACCCAGGAGGGAACTACTGGAGCTGTAAATAATAGGTTCAGTGATTGTAATGCCATTAAATATCAAGTGGAGATTTTCTCTTGGAGATGGTCACTGCTTGGCATTTGTGTGGCATGTCATTTGCATTCTGAGTTGCCTTTTCAGCCTGTCCTTTTAGGGATCTATGGACGTACACTCCAAGGTTCCTCTGTTCTTCCACTCTCCTCAGTATCCTCCCATTTATTCTGTATTCCCTAGGGTTGTCTACTGCAAAATGCATTACCTCACATTTCTGCAAATCAAATTCCATTTTTCATTTTCTCCCCATCCAAATTGTGTGACGCAAAGATTATTTGCCACTTATCAGCCGAAGTTTGAATGTTGTGTAGGTCTTGCTGCATTGTGGATGTGGACTGCTTCAGTATATGAGTAACTGCGAATGGGACTGAACATGTGTATTGATCAGCGAATGTCTCCACTTTTGATCTTATGTTGGAGGGAATATCATTGATGGAGCAACCGAAGATGGCTGAGTCTCAGATACTACACTGAGGAACTCCTGTATGGCTGAGATGATTGGCCTTCAACAATCACAGCCATCTTCTTTTGCTTTTCAGAGGTTTACAAGATGTCACGTATTTTCTGCAGTCTGCACCTGCTCAGATCAGTGGGAGTGTTACGACATAGCCCCATGGAAATGTTGGTGGTGCCATGGGACAGGATGAGAGAATGCCTTCTTGCCACCCTCTCATCAAAACCCACCGTGATGCCCCCAAGGGTTTGTGCAGCTGTAGACTATTGCTCACGAGGGTCTCTACATCACCTACAGCGGCTTACTACCAGCTCCCTGACGCCTGACTGGGAGAACAGTTTATGGAGCAAACAGCGCGAGTAAATTGCCATTGATAACAACTCTATGGGATAGCACTTTGATGACTAATGATTTGAAGCAACTCATTGTGTTTGGATACGCATGAATACCTTAATTACTTTCAGCATTTTGTCTACTGCACATTTGCAGAGCAGCTTATGAGTCAGTACGTAATTGAAATAAAAAATTGCCTAAATAGTTTCAATGTTACACAATGATATTCCACATTTATAGTGGTGACAGAGGTTTTCAGAAATGCTACCACAGAGAAGATGGGTTTCAGTTTCATTGACATCAACAACAACTTGTATTTAAATATCACCTTAAATAAATAAAGAATTATGTGCATTTATTTAGTCCATTTCATGACCCAAAGTGCTTTAAAGCCAAACAACTACTTTTGAACTGATGTAACAAATTTGCACATCGGAAGCTCTCACAAAAACAATGTCAACATTGTGATAATGACCAAATAATCTATTTGTTTAAGACTGAGGAATAATATTTTGGCCAAAACTTCTCCAAGACCGCAAACAAAAACCCCATTCTACTCTATCGAATGCCTTCTCGGCATCTAATACAACAATTACTTCTGGATCCACCCCCTCAGACGGAGAAAGCACCACATTTAGCAATCATAGAACACAGAAAATACAGCACAGAACAGGCCCTTCGGCCCACGATGTTGTGCCGAACTTTTGTCCTCGATTAAGAACAAATCAATCTACACCCCAGCATTCTACCGTAATCCATGTACCTATCCAATAGTCGCTTGAAGGTCCCTAATGTTTCCGACTCAATTACCTCCACAGGCATTTCATGCCCCCACTACTCTCTGGGTAAAGAACCTACCTCTGACATCCCCCCTATATCTTCCACCATTCACCTTAAATTTATGTCCCCTTGTAATGGTGTGTTCCACCCGAGGAAAATGTCTCTGACTGTCTACTCTATCTATTCCCCTGATCATCTTATAAACCTCTATCAAGTCGCCCCTCATCCTTCTCCGTTCTAATGAGAAAAGGCCTAGCACCCTCAACCTTTCCTCGTAAGACCTACTCTCCATTGCAGGCAATATCCTGGTAAATCTCCTTTACACATTTTCCAAAGCTTTCACATCCTTCCTAAAATGAGGCGACCAGAACTGCACACAGTACTCCAAATGTGGCATTACCAAGGTTTTGTACAGCTGCATCATCACCTCACGGCTCTTAAATTCAATCTCTCTGCTAATGAATGCTAGCACACTATAGGCCTTCTGCACAGCTCTATCCACTTGAGTGGCAACTTTCAAAGATCTATGAACATAGACCCCAAGATCTATCTGCTCCTCCACATTGCCAAGAACCCTACCGTTAACCCTGTATTCCGCATTCATATTTGTCCTTCCAAAATGGACAACCTCACACTTGTCAGGGTTAAACTCCATCTGCCACTTTTCAGCCCAGCTCTACATCCTATCTATGTCTCTTTGCAGCCGACAACAGCTCTCCTCACTATCCACAACTCCACCAATCTTCGTATCGTCTGCAAATTTACTGACCCACCCTTCAACTCCCTCATCCAAATCATTAATGGAAATCACAAACAGAAGAGGACCCAGAACTGATCCCTGCGGTACGCCACTGGTAATTGGGCTCCAGGCTGAATACTTGCCATCCACTACCACTCTCTGACTTCTATCGGTTAGCCAGTTCGTTATCCAACTGGCCACATTCCCCACTATCCCATGCCTCCTTACTTTCTGCATAAGCCTACCATGGGGAACCTTATCAAATGCCTTACTAAAATCCATGTACACTACATCCACGGCTTTACCTTCATCCACGTGCTTAGTCACCTCCTCAAAGAATTCATTAAGACTTGTGAGGCAAGACCTACCCCTTACAAATCCGTGCTGACTATCCCTAATCAAGCAGTGTCTTTCCAGATGCTCAGAAATCCTATCCCTCAGTACCATTTCCATTACTTTGCCTACCACCGAAGTAAGACTAACTGGCCTGTAATTCCCAGGGTTATCCCTATTCCATTTTTTTGAACGGGGGCATGACATTCGCCACTCTCCAATCCCCCTGGTACCACCCCTGTTGACAGTGAGGACGAAAAGATCATTGCCAACGGCTCTGCAATTTCATTTCTTGCTTCCCATAGAATCCTTGGATATATCCCGTCAGGCCCGGGGGACTTGTCTATCCTCAAGTTTTTCAAAATGCACAACACACCTTCCTTCCTAACAAGTATCTCCTCGAGCTTACCAGCCTGTTTCACACTGTCCTCTCCAACAATATGGCCCCTCTCATTCGTAAATACTGAAGAAAAGTACTCTTTCAAGACCTCTCCTATCTCTTCAGACTCAATACACAATCTCCCGCTACTGTCCTTCATCGGACCTACCCTTGCTCTAGTCATTCTCATATTTCTCACATATGTGTAAAAGGCCTTGGGGTTTTCCTTGATCCTACCCGCCAAAGATTGTTCATGCCCTCTCTTAGCTCTCCCAATCCCTTTCTTCAGTTCCCTCCTGGCTATCTTGTATCCCTCCAGCGCCCTGTCTGAACCTTGTTTCCTCAGCCTCACATAAGTATCATTCTTCCTCTTAACAAGACATTCAACCTCTCTTGTCAACCATGGTTCCCTCACTCGACCATCTCTTCCCTGCCTGGGAATACGCATATCAAGGACACGTAGTATCTGTTCCTTGAACAAGTTCCACATTTCAATTGTGTCCTTCCCTGACAGCCTATGTTCCCAACTTATGCACTTCAGTTCTTGCCTGATAGCATCATATTTACCCTTCCCTCAATCGTAAACCTTGCCCTGTTACATGCACCTATCCCTCTCCATTACTAAAGTGAAAGTCACAGAATTGTGGTCACTATCTCCAAAATGTTCCCCCACTAACAAATCTATCACTTGCCCTGGTTCATTACCAACTTCCGGTTTCCTGCTCTGAAAAAGTAAGTTAAAAATCAAAAACTCAGCTCACCTTCCAGCTCTCCCCTCCAAATATCGCTCCTCTCTCTGCCCGCTCCGCTGGAAGAATAACGCACACGTTAGAGGACAATTGCCAGTCTTTAACAAAACCCGTCAGATCTTCCCCAATAACTTGAGGGAGACATGGTTCCAGCCTCAGTGCTAACACTTTGGCAATATCTTGGTGTCTACATTAAGTAGAGAAATAGGGCGGTACGACTAACATTGCACAGGGTCCTTTTCCTTTTTCAAAAGCAGTGAAATTGATGCTTGCCTCAGCATCTTGGACAGGGAACCCCGTGTTTCCAAATCCTCAAACATCCCCACTAATAACGACACCAGCTGCCCTACAAACCTCTATTAATTAAGATTGCCAACCCCAGGCCCTGCTATCAAAGCCCGAGTGGAAGGCCTGGCTCACCCAACCCTTCCAAAGCCTAGTCTGATCCCTCCTCACCTGCAGTTAGTCTCCTGCAGAAGTACCACATCGGCCCTTAAAACCGCCTCCCCCAACCTCATTCCCATTCACTAGCTTAACTTTAACTGCGAGTGAGGTGGCCCCTCAATGAACAAAGAGACAGAAACTCACCCAACTCCCTGCCACAAAGGAATAATCAAAACCAAAGCCTTTACACTTCTCAACCTTCCATCTTGGGCCATATATTATTCACCTTACTGTCTTAATCCTTGCCCGCAACTTCATGGTCCCCCATCACTCCCCCAACAACATATACACTCCAATACAAAACAATAAATCTCAGGCAAATATATACACAAAAATATAAAAATATTCTCAAACCATCCCATCAACATCCATTAAAGTCACACTCAAACCCACTCAGTTCAGTTCCAGTACTGTTCTTTGACGAAAGCCTCCGCCTCCTCCGCCATCACAAAGAAATTATCCTTCGAGTTGTGCGTGACTCTCAATCTTGCCAAGCAAGATTGTACTCTTGTACCCCACTCTTGTACAACGCTAACGTTGCTTTATTAAAGACCGCACACCTCATTTCAAGATCTACCACAACATCCTGATAAATCCAAATGCTACTACCTTCCCACCTCGCATCCTGGTTTTCTTTGGCCCACTTCAGGCCCTGCTCCTTTCTCTGGTAACTGTGTAAACACAATATTATCACCCGGGGCGGCTCATTTGTCCATTGCATCAACTGGAGCGTTCAGTGGGTCTTATCCAGCTCAGGAGCAGACACCTGTTCCTCCCCCACCCCCATAAACTTTTCAAACATCTGGACAAAGCACTCAGTCGGCCTTGGGCCTTCCACCCCCTCCAGAAACTCCATGATCCTGAAGTTCTGCCTCCTCGACCTGTTCTCCAGGTCCTCGACCTTCGCCTTCAGGCCTTTATTCCTCTTCTCCACCACAAACAGCTCGGCTTCCAGTGGGCTATTTTGTCACTGTGTCGTGACAAGGTCTCCTCCACCCCGTTCAGCATCTCTCGATGCTCCCACACTGCCTCCAAAGTCCTTCCCAAACTCTCTCTTATCGAGTCCAGTGTGTCCTCCACAGTCTTTGTGAGGGTCTTCAGCATCTCCCTTTCTTGCCTCTCAAAGTGCTTGCCGAATTGTCTCTCAAACTCAGTTGCCATTACCTCCATCAGCGTATCTGTGATATGTGATAGGCGCGGCGCAACCCAACCAAGTCCCCTCCACCATCTTTGCTCCCAACGGGATTTGTACCTTCTCTGTCTCTGATAAAGGGCTACCAGTCATACCCTTCTTTCCAACGTTCCTTTTCACGGCATTTGACATCTTCTCATAAATTACTGTTAGACGGTTCGGGTTTGTCAACCAATTTCCCCCAGGAACTGGGCTAAAAGGACCAAAAAACAAGGACTCTGGCAGTAGCTACCTCATCTTCTCCCACATGCCGCCACTGGAAGTCAGGTATTTGAAAACTGTTATGTATTTAAGTAATACAGCCCTCCTGGTGGAATATCATGTGCTCTGTAATGACATCAACAGAGTGTTTGCCTGGACTTTAGTTCTTCATCTTGGTATTGTATGAGCAACATCTCCTGAATAAACCTTGCATCATGTTTGAAAGAAACCCAAGTGTGTGGCACTTCCTTACTCTTTGTAGTGATTTGGAAGAACAGAACAAGAGAAATATTCTGAATGGGTTAAATGGAGTACAATGTTATCTAGATCAGTGCATCTCAAACTATCTGATGTGGTGTACCGGCAGTTTTTTTTTTCAATGTGCCAGGGACCGGTAAGCGAAACAAGCCAATCCAGGATTACTGTCTCTTTCGTTTCTGGAAACACTCCAAGTACCGGCAGACGATGGCTCGAGTACCGGCACCGGTACTCGTACCACACTTTGAGAAGCACTGATCTAGATGACACGCTCAACACCAGCTCAAGTGAACAAGAGCACATGAAGAATTTGGAAGCTACACTGGAACGACTACAAAACCACAATCTCCGAGTTAAAAGGGAAAAGTGTGACTTTTTCAAGACATGCATAAACTACCTGGGCCACATCATTGATAAAGATTGCTTGCATAAGGAACTGAAAAATATGACAGAACTATTAGAACACCACATCCTCAAAATGTGACACAACTGAGATTATTTCTGGGAGTGATAAACTATTACAGTAACTTTGTTCCAGGTTTAGAAACGCTATTGAAGCTTTTGCAAACTTTGTTATGTACTGGACAGAAGAATGCAAAAGTGCATATGTCATTTAGGACCTGGCCAGCTCCATCTGTGCTGGTACTATTGAGCCAGTCTTGGTGATGGACATTGAAAGTCCCCCCCCCCCCCCCCCACCCCGGAGCATATTCTGCGCCCTTGCCACCCTCAGTGCTTCCTCCAAGTGATGTTCAACGTGGAGGAGTACAGATTCATCAGCTGATAGTGGACGGTACGTGGTAATCAGCAGGTTTCCTTGCCCATGTTTAACCTGAAGCCATGAGACTTCATGGGGCCCAGAGTTGATGTTGTGAACTCCCAGGGCAACTCCCTCCTGACTATATACCACTATGCCATCACCTTTCCTGAGTCTGTCTTGCCGGTGAGACAGGACATACCCAGGAATGGTGAGAGTGGATCTGGGACATTGTCTGAGGTATTATTCTGTGAGTATGACTCTGTCAGACTGTTGCTTGACTAATCTGTGAGATAGCTCTCCCAATATTGGCACAAGCCCCCAGATGTATGGAAGGAGGACTTGGCAGGGTCGACAGGGCTGTATTGACATTTCTG
This sequence comes from Scyliorhinus canicula, assembly GCF_902713615.1. Classification (NCBI taxonomy): domain Eukaryota; kingdom Metazoa; phylum Chordata; class Chondrichthyes; order Carcharhiniformes; family Scyliorhinidae; genus Scyliorhinus; species Scyliorhinus canicula. Next base: position 45,866,851 of record NC_052147.1, on the reverse strand, counting down.
GTGCCTGGATCGATGCCGGATGATCTATCTGGTTTCATTCCTTCTTCATGTTTTTGTAGCCGTTGAATGCAACTGAGTGGCCTGCTAGGTAATTTCAGAGGGCATTTAAGAGTCTACATTTCTGTGGGTCTGGAGTCACATGCAGGCCACGCTAGGTAAGGATGGCAGATTTCCTTCCCTAAAGAACATTAATGAACCAGATGGTTTTTTTAGACAATCAATTCATGGTCATCATTAGACTTTTAGTTCCAGATATTTTATCGAGTTTAAATTCCACCACCTGTTGCGGGTGGGATTCAAACCGTTCCCCAGATCATTCCCCTGGGACTCTGGATTATTAGTCCAGCGGCAAATATCACTACGCCACCCCGAGCTCCTAGCAAGCATAAGTGAGCCACATCATTAGCCTGACTGATAAATTGGTTGTTCGTGTGATTTGTAGCACACTTGGGATTGTTCAGTAGTGGCTATCCAATCGCAGAATCACATCTAATGTTGGACAATATGTTTTGAGTTTTGCAAGCAGAAGCTGGTTAAGTGCAGTCAGCACTTTGCCTGTTGTGAATAGTTGAAGGGTGATGCTGTTTGGTAAGATCCATCAGTCATTGGTACTTAACTGGTGTCACTCCAGCACTGAAATTCATATACCGCATTGCTCATTTATGTCATATGTAGAACATATTTTTGGCTTGACGGCAGCATCTTAGTAGTGGAGAACATTTGCGTTGCTACTGCATAGTAGCAGTATGAAATTGTTAGCTTTAGCCTATTCATAAATAGGGCCATAGCTATTTACTCACCATGCCAGCTAGATGCCTAAATAGGGTGCATCAAAGTCAGTCCAAGGATAACGGCCACCCTCATTGGTTGATGTGTATCATGCAAACTCACTAAAGTTGAAAACTGGAAAAAAGGAAAATTCCGCAGAGTTAGTATTTCAGCTCGATTACCTCATCAATCAGACTCTGTTTCTCTCCAGATGCTGCAGGCTTGCTGGCAACTTTCTGCATTTTCTTGTTTTTATTTCTGTCCCTCTGTCTCTCTCTCGGACCACCAGTTTGTGCATCACTGTTTTTCTTCTTCCCCAGTTTATACTTCTCTCTCTCTCTCTCTCCTCTTCCCAGTTTGTTTTACTCTCTCTTGGCCCCATTGTTTTTCTCTTTCTCTCCCAGTTTGTGCTTTTCTCCCTCTACCAGTTTGTGATTTTTTTCTGCTCATCCTTCTCTTTCATTAGTTTTCTTTAGAGTTTTCTTGGATTTCAAGATGGCGGCGGGGGATTTTCTGCTTCAGTTTTCAGGAGGGTGTGGGAGTGGTAGCAGAGGCAGGAATTCCCACAGGAGTCCCAAATAGTGATTTACACTGGCAAGATTTTCCATTCCAATTGCCCCTGCCAGCCCTCTCCCCTCCAATGATGTAATGGGAATCCTGAGTTGAACTTTGGGATCCCCATTTGAATTTAAATATATTTATCAGGTTTCCCTCATCGTCACCTGTTAGATTGTCCATTCACGTCGGCTTGAGGACAGGCTGATATGAATCAAGACAAGTCTCCCACGACGGCCACCTGGCGAGCAGAACCCACCAGAGGCACGTGGGTGAGTATATCCCTCCCAGGGGAGAGAGAGTCGTGGGAGCAGGGTTCCATGTCAGGGGCTCTGTTCTGTATTAGAGTGCCCTTTTTAAAAAACTTAAGTCTCAACCTGAGCCAGCCACACCAGCGTGGAGTCATGGGAGACGCCCTTAATTTTTGTCCTCAAATGCCTAAAAATACAGTGAACGAAGTCACCCTTGGGGCCAACGGCTTCCACACAATTTTTACCACCTGCGGTGCTACCATAAAAAAAGGAGAAAACGCTGCTCTCTAAAACAAAGGGATTTCTTGTGATTTCCAGCCTTGCGCGGGCTCCACAAAATAATAATGGAACGCTTCTTAAACAAAAACCTTTAACGATGGCTGCTTGGAGCAACTGTGCCGACGTCTTTAATTCAGCAATGTGCTCTGCCAAGAAACAAGATGGTCAAATTCAATCTTAATCCTGCTGTTTTCCAAACTGGATAGTTGCGAGATTCCCAAGATAGTTTAAAAAAAAACTTATTTGCCGAACTCAGAGTGCAAGTGTTGAGGTTCTACCTTGGGATCAAGTTTTAATAAAAAGCTTCTTTAACATGGTGTTCTGACACAGCATAAGTTAATAGGTTCTCAGACTTGCTGCAGCCTAGACCTTTAAAAGATTTAGCTCACCCTCCCTGGTTGTATTGACTCTGTACTCTGAAGCTGCTACCATAAGAAATTTTAAATCTCTGCCTTCAGCTTCCAGACCTTTTGTCGGGAGTATTTTTCTGGTATTTTTTGCCCCTGCACCTTCTGCTTCTTTTAGGCGTTTCCTTCAGGTCAAAAAGATTTGTTCAAGTTTTTCTTAATCTCTCTGCATTTCAGTTTGTTTCAGCATTTTAGCAAAGTTGTGGATTTTGATTCCCTTCTGCCTCCATATTAGGAACGTGTCAATTATAGAAGTCTTTGCAGTCTTCAGTAGGTTATCTTTATGAACAAATAGAACTATCTAGCCATGTATAGCATAGAGTACAAGCTAGGAGCTATCCCCATGCTTAGATTTTAACCTGCGTCTGCTCAACGTTCA